>NW_022170878.1:5910344-5915136 GCF_008802855.1 Photinus pyralis | reverse complement strand
TAAAACCGAAGTGTGGAACTTAAAATTTCAAAATTTAAGCTTGACGCTGACTTGAAACTTGGATGAACAAATTGTACCGCTTCCAAGAGAGACTGAGATGGAGCACTTGGGAGTTGAATTGGGAAACTGATCTCTAGGAGTCTGAATTTGAAATCTCGTGATTAAAACCGAAGTGTGGAACTTAAAATTTCAAAATTTAAGCTTGACGCTGACTTGAAACTTGGAAGAACGAATTGTACGACTTCCAAGGGAGACTGAGATGGAGCACTTGGGAGTTGAATTGGGAAACTGATCTCTAGGAGTCTGAATTTGAAATCTCGGAATTAAAACCGAAGTGTGGCACTTAAAATTTCAAAAATTTAAGCTTGACACTGACTTGAAACTTGGATGAACAAATTGTACCGCTTCCAAGAGAGACTGAGATGGAGCACTTGGGAGTTGAATTGGAAAACTGATCTCTAGGAGTCCGAATTTGAAATCTCGGGATAAAAACCGAAGTGTGGAACTTAAAATTTCAAAATTTAAGCTTGACGCTGACTTGAAACTTGGAAGAACGAATTGTACGACTTCCAAGGGAGACTGAGATGGAGCACTTGGGAGTTGAATTGGGAAACTGATCTCTAGGAGTCTGAATTTGAAATCTCGGAATTAAAACCGAAGTGTGGCACTTAAAATTTCAAAAATTTAAGCTTGACACTGACTTGAAACTTGGATGAACAAATTGTACCGCTTCCAAGAGAGACTGAGATGGAGCACTTGGGAGTTGAATTGGGAAACTGATCTCTAGGAGTCTGAATTTAAAATCTCGGGATTAGAATCGAAGTGTGGCACTGATAGTTTCTAAAATTAAAGCTTGACACTGACTGGAAACTTGGAAGAACGATTTGTACTACTTCTAGGAGAGACTGAGATGGAGCACTTGGGAGTTGAATTGGGAAACTGATCTCTAGGAGTCCGAATTTGAAATCTCGGGATAAAAACCGAAGTGTGGCACTTAAAATTTCAAAAATTTAAGCTTGACGCTGTCTTGAAACTTGGATGAACGAATTGTACTGCTTCCAAGAGAGACTGAGATGGAGCACTTGGGAGTTGAATTGGGAAACTGATCTCTAGGAGTCCGATTTTTAAATCTTGGGATTAAAACTGAAGTGTGGCACTTAAAATTTCAAAAATTTAAGCTTGACACTGACTTGAAACTTGGATGAACAAATTGTACCGCTTCCAAGAGAGACTGAGATGGAGCACTTGGGAGTTGAATTGGGAAACTGATCTCTAGGAGTCTGAATTTCAAATCTCGGAATTAAAATCGAAGTGTGACTCTTAAAATTTCAAAAATTTAGGCTTGACGCTGACTTGAAACTTGGAAGAACGAATTGTACTGCTTCCAAGAGGGACTGAGATGGAGCACTTGGGAGTTGAATTGGGAAACTGATCTCTAGGAGTCTGAATTTGAAATCTCGGAATTAAAATCGAAGTGTGATTCTTAAAATTTCAAAAATTTAGGCTTGACGCTGACTTGAAACTTGGAAGAATGAATTGTACTGCTTTTTAGAGAGACTGAGATGGAGTACTTGGGGGTTGAATTGGGAAACTGATCTCTAGGAGTCTGAATTTGAAATCTCAGGATTAAAACCGAAGTGTGGCACTTAAAATTTCAAAAATTTAAGCTTGACACTGACTTGAAACTTGGATGAACGAATTGTACTGCTTCCAAGAGAGACTGAGATGGAGCACTTGGGAGTTGAATTGGGAAACTGATCTCTAGGAGTCCGATTTTTAAATCTTGGGATTAAAACTGAAGTGTGGCACTTAAAATTTCAAAAATTTAAGCTTGACACTGACTTGAAACTTGGATGAACAAATTGTACCGCTTCCAAGAGAGACTGAGATGGAGCACTTGGGAGTTGAATTGGAAAACTGATCTCTAGGAGTCTGAATTTGAAATCTCGGAATTAAAATCGAAGTGTGATTCTTAAAATTTCAAAAATTTAGGCTTGACGCTGACTTGAAACTTGGAAGAATGAATTGTACTGCTTTTTAGAGAGACTGAGATGGAGTACTTGGGGGTTGAATTGGGAAACTGATCTCTAGGAGTCTGAATTTGAAATCTCGTGATTAAAACCGAAGTGTGGAACTTAAAATTTCAAAATTTAAGCTTGACGCTGACTTGAAACTTGGATGAACAAATTGTACCGCTTCCAAGAGAGACTGAGATGGAGCACTTGGGAGTTGAATTGGGAAACTGATCTCTAGGAGTCTGAATTTGAAATCTCGTGATTAAAACCGAAGTGTGGAACTTAAAATTTCAAAATTTAAGCTTGACGCTGACTTGAAACTTGGAAGAACGAATTGTACGACTTCCAAGGGAGACTGAGATGGAGCACTTGCTTGGAGTTTGTACTGCTTTTTAGAGAGACTGAGATGGAGTACTTGGGGGTTGAATTGGGAAACTGATCTCTAGGAGTCTGAATTTGAAATCTCGTGATTAAAACCGAAGTGTGGAACTTAAAATTTCAAAATTTAAGCTTGACGCTGACTTGAAACTTGGAAGAACGAATTGTACGACTTCCAAGGGAGACTGAGATGGAGCACTTGGGAGTTGAATTGGGAAACTGATCTCTAGGAGTCTGAATTTGAAATCTCGGAATTAAAACCGAAGTGTGGCACTTAAAATTTCAAAAATTTAAGCTTGACACTGACTTGAAACTTGGATGAACAAATTGTACCGCTTCCAAGAGAGACTGAGATGGAGCACTTGGGAGTTGAATTGGGAAACTGATCTCTAGGAGTCTGAATTTCAAATCTCGGAATTAAAATCGAAGTGTGACTCTTAAAATTTCAAAAATTTAGGCTTGACGCTGACTTGAAACTTGGAAGAACGAATTGTACTGCTTCCAAGAGGGACTGAGATGGAGCACTTGGGAGTTGAATTGGGAAACTGATCTCTAGGAGTCTGAATTTGAAATCTCGGAATTAAAATCGAAGTGTGATTCTTAAAATTTCAAAAATTTAGGCTTGACGCTGACTTGAAACTTGGAAGAATGAATTGTACTGCTTTTTAGAGAGACTGAGATGGAGTACTTGGGGGTTGAATTGGGAAACTGATCTCTAGGAGTCTGAATTTGAAATCTCGGAATTAAAATCGAAGTGTGATTCTTAAAATTTCAAAAATTTAGGCTTGACGCTGACTTGAAACTTGGAAGAATGAATTGTACTGCTTTTTAGAGAGACTGAGATGGAGTACTTGGGGGTTGAATTGGGAAACTGATCTCTAGGAGTCTGAATTTGAAATCTCGGATTAAAACGAAGTGTGAACTTAAAATTTCAAAATTTAAGCTTGACACTGACTTGAAACTTGGATGAACAAATTGTACCGCTTCCAAGAGAGACTGAGATGGAGCACTTGGGAGTTGAATTGGGAAACTGATCTCTAGGAGTCTGAATTTAAAATCTCGGGATTAGAATCGAAGTGTGGCACTGATAGTTTCTAAAATTAAAGCTTGACACTGACTGGAAACTTGGAAGAACGATTTGTACTACTTCTAGGAGAGACTGAGATGGAGCACTTGGGAGTTGAATTGGGAAACTGATCTCTAGGAGTCCGAATTTGAAATCTCGGGATTAAAACCGAAGTGTGGCACTTAAAATTTCAAAAATTTAAGCTTGACACTGACTTCAAACTTGGAAGAACGAATTGTACCGCTTCTAAGAGAGACTGAGATGGAGCACTTGGGAGTTGAATTGGGAAACTGATCTCTAGGAGTCTGAATTTGAAATCTCGTGATTAAAACCGAAGTGTGGAACTTAAAATTTCAAAATTTAAGCTTGACGCTGACTTGAAACTTGGATGAACAAATTGTACCGCTTCCAAGAGAGACTGAGATGGAGCACTTGGGAGTTGAATTGGGAAACTGATCTCTAGGAGTCTGAATTTAAAATCTCGGGATTAGAATCGAAGTGTGGCACTGATAGTTTCTAAAATTAAAGCTTGACACTGACTGGAAACTTGGAAGAACGATTTGTACTACTTCTAGGAGAGACTGAGATGGAGCACTTGGGAGTTGAATTGGGAAACTGATCTCTAGGAGTCCGAATTTGAAATCTCGGGATTAAAACCGAAGTGTGGCACTTAAAATTTCAAAAATTTAAGCTTGACACTGACTTCAAACTTGGAAGAACGAATTGTACCGCTTCTAAGAGAGACTGAGATGGAGCACTTGGGAGTTGAATTGGGAAACTGATCTCTAGGAGTCTGAATTTCAAATCTCGGAATTAAAATCGAAGTGTGACTCTTAAAATTTCAAAAATTTAGGCTTGACGCTGACTTGAAACTTGGAAGAACGAATTGTACGACTTCCAAGGGAGACTGAGATGGAGCACTTGGGAGTTGAATTGGGAAACTGATCTCTAGGAGTCTGAATTTGAAATCTCGGAATTAAAACCGAAGTGTGGCACTTAAAATTTCAAAAATTTAAGCTTGACACTGACTTGAAACTTGGATGAACAAATTGTACCGCTTCCAAGAGAGACTGAGATGGAGCACTTGGGAGTTGAATTGGGAAACTGATCTCTAGGAGTCTGAATTTCAAATCTCGGAATTAAAATCGAAGTGTGACTCTTAAAATTTCAAAAATTTAGGCTTGACGCTGACTTGAAACTTGGAAGAACGAATTGTACTGCTTCCAAGAGGGACTGAGATGGAGCACTTGGGAGTTGAATTGGGAAACTGATCTCTAGGAGTCTGAATTTGAAATCTCGGAATTAAAATCGAAGTGTGATTCTTAAAATTTCA
>NW_022170878.1:5907540-5910244 GCF_008802855.1 Photinus pyralis | reverse complement strand
AAGATCATACTCCAGACGTACGGAAGTCCTGCAGAGCTTGTGGAGTGAATTTTCGCAAATCTGCACCTTCTCCTGGACTTGAAGATCATACTCCAGACGTACGGAAGTCCTGCAGAGCTTATGGAGTGAATTTTCGCAAATCTGCACTTTCTCCTTGTGCGAATACTGGGAGAGCATCATTGCTTCCTTTCTGAAAAATTTAATTAATTCAAAGACGAACATATGTACTCAATAACTCACCTTTTATATGCCACATTAATCCTGGAAGCCATGGCCAGTCACTTGTTAATTCATTCAGGATTTTCATAAAAATTCTAGATTTTCTTATTGTTGAAAATCCTACTCCAGACGTACGTAAGTCCTGCAGTGCTTGTGGAGTGGATTTTCGCAAATCTGCACCTTCTCCTGGACTTGAAGATCATACTCCAGACGTACGGAAGTCCTGCAGAGCTTGTGGAGTGAATTTTCGCAAATCTGCACCCTTCTTCTGGATTTGAAGATCATACTCCAGACGTACGGAAGTCCTGCAGAGCTTGTGGAGTGAATTTTCGGAAATCTGCACCCTTCTTCTGGACTTGAAGATCATACTCCAGACGTACGGAAGTCCTGCAGAGCTTGTGGAGTGAATTTTCGCAAATCTGCACCTTCTCCTGGACTTGAAGATCATACTCCAGACGTACGGAAGTCCTGCAGAGCTTGTGGAGTGAATTTTCGCAAATCTGCACCCTTCTTCTGGATTTGAAGATCATACTCCAGACGTACGGAAGTCCTGCAGAGCTTGTGGAGTGAATTTTCGGAAATCTGCACCCTTCTTCTGGACTTGAAGATCATACTCCAGACGTACGGAAGTCCTGCAGAGCTTGTGGAGTGAATTTTCGCAAATCTGCACCTTCTCCTGGACTTGAAGATCATACTCCAGACGTACGGAAGTCCTGCAGAGCTGTGGAGTGAATTTTCGCAAATCTGCACCTTCTCCTGGACTTGAAGATCATACTCCAGACGTACGGAAGTCCTGCAGAGCTTGTGGAGTGAATTTTCGCAAATCTGCACCCTTCTTCTGGACTTGAAGATCATACTCCAGACGTACGGAAGTCCTGCAGAGCTTGTGGAGTGAATTTTCGCAAATCTGCACCTTCTCCTGGACTTGAAGATCATACTCCAGACGTACGGAAGTCCTGCAGAGCTTGTGGAGTGAATTTTCGCAAATCTGACTCGAAGATCATACTCCAGACGTACGGAAGTCCTGCAGAGCTTGTGGAGTGAATTTTCGCAAATCTGCACCTTCTCCTGGACTTGAAGATCATACTCCAGACGTACGGAAGTCCTGCAGAGCTTATGGAGTGAATTTTCGCAAATCTGCACTTTCTCCTTGTGCGAATACTGGGAGAGCATCATTGCTTCCTTTCTGAAAAATTTAATTAATTCAAAGACGAACATATGTACTCAATAACTCACCTTTTATATGCCACATTAATCCTGGAAGCCATGGCCAGTCACTTGTTAATTCATTCAGGATTTTCATAAAAATTCTAGATTTTCTTATTGTTGAAAATCCTACTCCAGACGTACGTAAGTCCTGCAGTGCTTGTGGAGTGGATTTTCGCAAATCTGCACCTTCTCCTGGACTTGAAGATCATACTCCAGACGTACGGAAGTCCTGCAGAGCTTGTGGAGTGAATTTTCGCAAATCTGCACCTTCTCCTGGACTTGAAGATCATACTCCAGACGTACGGAAGTCCTGCAGAGCTTGTGGAGTGAATTTTCGCAAATCTGCACCCTTCTTCTGGATTTGAAGATCATACTCCAGACGTACGGAAGTCCTGCAGAGCTTGTGGAGTGAATTTTCGGAAATCTGCACCCTTCTTCTGGACTTGAAGATCATACTCCAGACGTACGGAAGTCCTGCAGAGCTTGTGGAGTGAATTTTCGCAAATCTGCACCTTCTCCTGGACTTGAAGATCATACTCCAGACGTACGGAAGTCCTGCAGTGCTTGTGGAGTGAATTTTCGCAAATCTGCACCTCTCCTGGACTTGAAAGATCATACTCCAGACGTACGGAAGTCCTGCAGAGCTTGTGGAGTGAATTTTCGCAAATCTGCACCTTCTCCTGGACTTGAAGATCATACTCCAGAGGTACGGAAGTCCTGCAGTGCTTGTGGAGTGAATTTTCGGAAATCTGCACCCTTCTCCTGGACTTGAAGATCATACTCCAGACGTACGGAAGTCCTGCAGAGCTTGTGGAGTGAATTTTCGCAAATCTGCACCTTCTCCTGGACTTGAAGATCATACTCCAGAGGTACGGAAGTCCTGCAGTGCTTGTGGAGTGAATTTTCGGAAATCTGCACCCTTCTCCTGGACTTGAAGATCATACTCCAGACGTACGGAAGTCCTGCAGAGCATGTGGAGTGAATTTTCGCAAATCTGCACCTTCTCCTGGACTTGAAGATCATACTCCAGACGTACGGAAGTCCTGCAGAGCTTGTGGAGTGAATTTTCGCAAATCTGCACCTTCTCCTGGACTTGAAGATCATACTCCAGACGTACGGATGTCCTGCAGAGCTTGTGGAGTGAATTTTCGCAAATCTGCACCTTCTCCTGGACTTGAAGATCATACTCCAGACGTACGGAAGTCCTGCAGTGCTTGTGGAGTGAATTTTCGGAAATCTGCACCCTTCTCCTGGACTTGAAGATCATACTCCAGAC
>NW_022170878.1:5838208-5907440 GCF_008802855.1 Photinus pyralis | reverse complement strand
GTAACATCAACTTGAGACATTTCACTTTTATACCTCTACTCTGCCAGTGATGAGCTAAATTTCGGATATTTTAATAAATTAAATCATCATATTTGGGTATTGGCTTCAAGGTAATCAAGAAAAATGTATGATCATTCTAAGGTACCCTTATATTAATAGATCCTTTGACTTTATAA
This sequence comes from Photinus pyralis, assembly GCF_008802855.1. Classification (NCBI taxonomy): domain Eukaryota; kingdom Metazoa; phylum Arthropoda; class Insecta; order Coleoptera; family Lampyridae; genus Photinus; species Photinus pyralis. The sequence continues at coordinate 5,907,264 of NW_022170878.1, read as the reverse complement.
TAGTGGTTGTTTGTTAAGTGTGCATTGTTTGCACATCGAACAGAATTAATTAAACTTTGAATACAATGCACGTCAAATTTGAGTACCAAATATTAAACACATCTTAAAGAGCGCTTAAATGTATGGAATACGAAAGCAAAAGTAATGAATGCAATTTTTTTTACTTTCTTATTCTATACCATACTACCTAATTAATTTACCTGTACAACGCAATAACACTGCAATGAGTACAGGGTGTGACAAGGATTTAATTCTCTGTAACTACTACAAATTTCGCCTACACAAAAAATGTCATGTATTCGATTATTCACATTGTTTGAGATGAACAAAGCCCACATTAGAAATGGTAATATATTACCTGCAAATACAATGCAATAAGATCCTATAACAGACCAAAATCGACAAAGTGATGAATTTTTAGTGTACATAGGTACCTGAGGTACACTTCTTTTATAATTTGTTAGTTGAACTTGAACTTGTATCGGATCTGTGCAAAATTTTGTATAAAAGAGCATGGTTCCAAACCCTCACGAGTTTGCGCAATGGTATTTAATGAATGACAAACTCAAATACATTTAATAAGGAATAAGGCATGCAACTTTTCAAAAAGGGCTCTCCAGGTTTCCAAGCCTGAAGCTGCATGCTTCTTTCAATAGTATAAGAACCCTATATAGATTCTTCCTTAAAAGGAATCAAACCTTCTTTTTCTTAGAGCCTTTAATTCAAAGTGCAAACAAAGAGTCAAGGAGACTAGAAGGTCGGCGCCCTCAATTCAAAGATGGCACTAATGCATAACATGTAACTATTCATATAGATTTTAACGTACAGAGCTCTGCAGTAAATGTTGAACCATGGTTGAACTATCCGCAAAACAGCGAATCAAAGATTTTGATTTTATAATCGCATTTAAAAAAAAGGGCCGATGTCAAATATTGTAGGTATTAACCAACAGAATGATTGTGCGTAATTCGTAAACCATGTTTTGAAGTTTGCCATAATTTTGGAAATAACTAGTACAATTGATAAAGCTTGTCTTAAGATAACGGCGCTTCTATAAAACATACAGCATGGGGTTTGGCAATTTACAACCAGCTAACAAAATTGTATGATTGTACATAGATATATCTTTTTCATCCCTTAGAATAAGAAATGTTTTGATGACATCATGAAGTATTTCACCAATTGAAAGCACAGTTAGGCAACTTAAGAAAATATTATCATGACCGTTTCACTTCCGGTTCTATCGCATGTCGATAGCAACTTCTTATTTTAATATGAGGTTAAAAAACACACAGGAAGTGCAGTCGAGCTAATAGGTTTTTATTTTTCTGTATAGGCTATCGATTTCGGTACGTTAAGCAATACTTCTTATTTTAAATAGAACACCCTGTATTTTATTGCAGTTTCGAAATCTACATGAAAATCTACGCAGTTTGGTACCAATTTCCCTACACCAAGCATCAAAGGTTTCAAGATATTCAAAATTTTTGGTGCTTGATAGCTATTCTTTTGAGCTGTATTTATGAATCCGTTGACTTGAATTTCAAAAAGTATTCCAAAATCGACGGTAAGTACTCACTTGATGCTGCGTGACGATGATTTAAATTTTGATCGCCCTTCTACAGGGTGTTTCAAAACTAATAGTCAACTTTGTAACTTCAAATCTTAAAAAGTTGATTTTTTCAAACGAAACAAGCTTCATTTTTTTGCAGTTTCAAATGTTAAAAAATTCTACATCGATGTAAAATTATATTCCCTATAACCATCTGTTATGCTTCCCGTTTTATTATAGATTTTCTAAAATTGTGACCGTTAGGCGTTATGCATAATTTTCTTAGGAGGCCTTGAAATAAATGCGTTAGTAGATGTTATTTTACCAGCATTTGAGAATTTACATGAAGAAAACAACTGGTTTCAACATCACGGAGCGCCGGCTCATTCTATCCATGATGGTGATATGTCTTTGACGAACACTGCATGAGTTTATTCTTTTAACAACATATGAAAATGACCGAATGCGGTTTTTTACTGACATGCTTGAATAAAAAATTATCATATATAATACCATGAGTAGTCGAAGTATTGTCGAATATTTTTGAGGCGCTGTCACGAATGCTAGTTACGCTTATTAATACCACGAGCGCCTGCGCGAAGATCAGGCAAAACTCCAAAGGGCTTTTTCCAAAAAAACGAGAAAACTTCGGGAAAGTCGGAGCGAAGTGGGCGATAAAAAAGTTCCAAACATTTAAATCTCCGGAACCAAATGGACCTCTCTTGGAGCCTTTGGAAGGAGAGAATTCAATGGGCATTTAGGTATATCAAAACCTGGACACTAGTGTCACGAGTCACGACCAGGCAACATTGTTTAAGCTTGACTTCAATGCTTCTAAAAGTAATCGAAAGGCATATTAGATATATTGCCGAGATGCATCTAAGCATGAATACCCCGCCAAGCGAAAAAATATAACTCATGCTCAACTGCAACAAATTTAACCAATGTGCACATTCCCACATTTCAATTTGCTTCAGTAAATGAAAGGATCCAAGAGGTTGTTAAATTTCGACGTAAGCATATTATAATATCTAGCATAAAACCGTGGACTTTAGATAATTTTACAATTTTAGAATAAATCACATTGACGTATGTATTTAGTCCAGAGATATAACAACCCCAAATTTCCAAAATGTGAGTGGTCTCTTTTGTATAAAAATTACTTATTCAATTAAGTACTTACACTTTTAAATTAAAACTTTAAACAGTTGTTACCAGCCACCAGGGCATTCGCGGTGTTGGAATCACATCTTTATTTTTTAATTTAAAAATTTACATACCTGTACGTTTCGTGTCGCGCCACGATATTTGCAATTTATTACACTTCAAGCATATTAAACGTACCCAAAAAATGCAAATACCAAATTCCATACGCGTTTGCATATGATCTGCTTTATTAATAACGTGAAAGTGATTTTGAAGCGAATTTGTGTCGAAACATTTAATAAATCTTTTTAACTTTACTCCTTTTCCATGTACCAGACGATTGATTTTATATAAATGTATTTGTGGGGATTGATTGATTGCACTACACCAACAGATTTAAGTCGATTGTCACTGATTTCATTATCTAGTTCATTATTGAGTGGTTTAAACTTTACTTCGATACTTTGTTGCATAAGTAATCGTTGTCTCTCGCAAACGGAATGTACAATTTTGCTCAAAGGATATTTGATGAAAAAACGAAGCGATTCAAGCGGAATCTAATTCTGTCAAAGTTTCTATGCTTTTACAATCCCCTACGAAATGAAGCATACCGTTACGTATGCAATAAAACTGATTTCAAATTCTTTAGTGACTATCTAATATGTGTATATCTAAGGTTTCAAAGTTGTATGGAATGTTTAGCGCATTTTTTAAGAATTAAAAAAAATGTACTATTGATGTTCAAATTTTGTTGTCTTAAGGGGGTGTCCCCACGGATTATTATTACAACAACCAATTGGGCTCAAAATGAGGGGTGAGAGGTGGATTGGTTTTATCCTTTATGGTACTCCAATAAATGGTCTCATAAACGGAATTAATTTCTAGCAACCATAGTTCTTCTCCTGGACCTCTTAGCATGATCGGTTATAATTCCATATCTCTCCAGAGCGTATTGTCGTATAGATTAATCGCAAAGAAAGATGAAATATATCCATTGGTGATGTCAAAATATCTCGAAAACAGTTTTTCGAAGGAGAATACTCACAAATGCAAAATGAATCGTCTGGACGAGACATATTTTTTGGTGGAGGTGGAGTCGAAGCGAATATCTTGAAAACGAAGCGTCGGAAGAGGCTCCTCATAAAGGACAAGTGGAACGGCTGGACGAGACACATATACTGGTAATGTTAAAAGTTTAAGTGCAAATATCTGCAGAACTGTGTCGGGGGAGGGTACTCTTCAAGGATAGAAAGCTGATCTAAACGAGAAACGTCTCCAGGCGATGTGAAAACTGAATTGTGAATATCTCGAAAATGTTGGAGGAAAGTACCTACAAATGGAAAAACAATATTTAGGATTATTACGCATTATATGGCATAGATTTTGAGTGTATTCCAACGATCTTTAAACGTTTGTGTCCCCCCTCTATATTCATCATATAGCAAGAAGGTAAACATCGATGCTACTACCTTATACTCCAACTATTTGCTAAGCTATTTAGGTTTAAAAAATGCGCTTTATCTGCACAATATTTGTGCACAATTATACTTGTTTAGGTTCAGTACATACGAAGTGATTGAACTTGCTGCATTCACATTTTGCGGAATTTCATAGGTCGCTGCGTTGACACAGTAAGACTTTTGTACGCTTTGTTGAGTACAAATAAATAGTTGTGATCTCAATAATAATAATTCGGAGTACTTTTTTATAGTTTTTTTCAAAATTAAGTTTTTGAAAGACCAATAACACATTTAACACGAAAATTATAATTTTTACAAAAAAAAGTAGATAGCATAAATTTTTCATATTCTTTATTAAAGAATATGAAAAGTTGTTTCCATGGATGAATAGGAAGTTACTTACGAATAAACTCTTAAATGCATCGATAATGCTGGCATATATGAAGGAAATGTCAAAGGTATTTAAATCTTCTATATTTTGGTGCATTCATTCAAAACTATAAAGCAGTGCTGCGATTAAAAAGTGGAACAGATTTGGAAGCATACCCTAAATTACGCGCGTTTGTGAAAGCTTCAACCAAAGGATAGGTACAAAAGCCAAATGTTCTGCATTTACAGAAAGCGACCTAAGAGGATTTTTTATTTCATCCAGATGACAGTTTCAAAAGTCATACTTGAAGTATCGTTACTTAGCAACTTTAAAGCACGTGTGTTTTAAAGGCCCTTTTTCGCACGCATTTGAGTGTTTAAAACGGAGATTGTGATTCAGGTATAATAAAAAATTCATTTATACCTTTGAGCGAATAAAGTCTCGGGCACAACTATGTTTTCTTAGTTAAACGGAGGTAACTGATCGATAACTTACTCCGTGGATAGTGTCAAATAAATGTAACCGCCCCTAAGTGGCATGTAAACTGCAAGTCCAAAAAGGCGTTAGAATATCTTGACTGACGCGTTTAACTACTCAAAGGTAGCAATTGTCTGACACTTCGTAGCATCACTTCCAGCAGGTGGTTGATTTTGTGCTAAATTCTTGTGGCCTGAAAGCAACATACAATTCATGCGTGAGTTGTTGTAGCATCTGAGAAGGTTTCGCTAAATTTCCCAATCTTCTGATTCAGAAAGTCTCATTAAGAGACGGATATTGATCCTTCCAAGTTGAACTATTATATGTATTTCTGAATTAGGACTAGCACTGTCTTGCCGTAAAAGTGTATGTCCCAGTTCTGAAGGAACGGAAGAATAAAGGTTTCTGCAATATGACCATCATTAACCAACCATGGTTCGACGATTGACCTAGTACTGAAAAATCGATCGCAGATGGTCGGGGTTCTAGGTACTCCATGCCGGATAACAGCACATGACAGTAGATTTGTTCTTGTGAAAACGGTTTGCATTTACAATTTAACGGAACAAAAGGCGACAATTAGCATTAGCAATTTTATTATAGCGACAATTGTCGCGTTACCCGAGTAATTAAAATGCTCATCACACACACTAAAACTCGCAAGAAATACACTTGACAATGGTTTTAGTCAAAACATAAACAATACTGATAACGTGTATGAGTTTTGACCGCATGTTTAATAATAACATGACGTGAACCAGCGAACTACGTCGTTAATTTTACTGGTGTTAACCAGAATGAGCATCTTTTCCAAATAAACCAGAGGTCCAAAATGTATCTTTTGTGAGCTACATACTCAAAAGTGCCAAACTTCCTCTTCAATCCTTTTTGAAGGACTACAACAGACACATGGTAGGTTTTATAGTACAAGCTTCTGCTTTTGTAAAAATACGTCAAAATTCTTCAACAGCATTTGGTATCTGGTGGGTAACATGAAAAGGAGTATTCAACATATAGGTTTTTGAAAACAGTAGGTATTAGGGGAGTGGTGCGTGGGAAAATTCTGGGGACTGTGGGAAAATATTTCGGCAGTTGGCTCGGGTCAAATTTTGGAAATTAGTCCGAGGTGCTAAGTGAAATTTTTTTTAATGGCCCGGTGTTTCCGGTCATGTCTCGGCAATTGCCCCGGGGTGCCCGAGCATATTTTGGGCAGTTGGCCAGGGTCGCAGGATTTAGGCAGTTTGCCTGGAGTCCATATTTCGGCAGTGGGTCCAGGATGCATTGGTATAGTTGACCCGGAGTATCTCGGAGGTTGGCCCGGGGGTTTTGGGAGGTTGGTCCTAGGGGGCACTTGTTATCTTGGACCCATGTAGGATGCTTGACCCGTCACCTTTGTTGATGGACAGATGTTTGATGCTGGACTCAACATATTGGATACTGCACTCGACATCGGTCATCGGTGATTGTTGGATTTTTTTATTGGTGTTGGGATTTGAACCCGCGACACCTGAAAGAAGAAGGCTAGCGCGTAACTACTAACCGAGGCTTGAGGTCAAAGTCAAAGTCAAGTCAAAACCAGAACGGTGTAGTTTGAGCTTTAATCATTTTGCAACTGTGCGGATTACATTAATTATTTGTAGGAATTTTATTTGTTCTAAAAAACAGACTTCCCGTTATATTATGGAATGTGCAAAAACCACAGTTTTTAAAATATGAATAAATAATGAAAGCATACAAAGGTTAAATTACGCGACATGTTACAGTGTAATTGAAAAAAAGGTGAACCCATCTAAGACTTCTGTTTCATTTGCTCATCTGCTCCACAGCCCTCTTCCAGGTTCACAGTTGCATCTTCTTACACAAAAACGTCATTGCACAAGACACATCCATTCAACATATCACTTCACGTGCTCACTCAACACGACTAGGAGAAGATTTTGTCTGTATTATACCATTGTTTAAAAGTATTTAAACAATGATTATTATACCTTTATTATCCCGGCTCTTAGAAAGTTGAACAAGGTATCGGTCAAAGTCCATTTTCCGCTGTTCAAAGTCCAAGGGTTATCGATCAGCAATCATCGAATTGACTTCGACCTCTAACATAAAATTGTTAAATCGTCCTTAGCTCAAATGGCTACGCCTTAGGGCCGGTATTATAAAGCCCGCTTGAACGGAGATTGACGTTCAATCGTAGTTTGAGTGCGATTGCGCGTATTAAAAACAAAAAGTATGGCGCTAGAGTAGACGTGCACGCTTTTAGCTGATCGCTCAAATTTTTCGTTTTAAGTATTACTACGCAGTGTTTTCATAAATTTTAATACTGTTACCAATCATATAATATAAGTGGATATAAAATTTGCAGTTTGTGTCTAAAAACGTAGTGTGCCAGTGATTTAAACTTAATTAATTGGTGAAAGGCTAATCCTAAGTGCATTGCTTATCCTAATGCCACAAACGCGCGCGCGCCAGCAGAGCCAAGACAGGCCTGATTATAATTACGTGGATAATGTAGAACCCAAAAACAGTGATATAATAAAATTATTAATTGAACTTAAAGAATCACACAAATGTAGCGAGGAGTCATTAATTACATCCTTAAATCTATGTCACTCAAAACTTGATGACAACGCAAAGGAACTCGCGAAAATCAATACAAGGATCGATTCTCATGACGACCTTATACAATCGCTCCAACAAGAAAATCACCAATTCCGCAAATCATTATCTGTGCAAAAATTAAAAACCGATGAATTGGAACAATATACTAGGCGTAATAACATAGAGGTGCACGGAATACCGCAAATCCAAGGTGAAGATGTTTATCAACTGATACAGAAAGTCGCAGTCGCATTAGGTGTAATAGTATATTACGCACCGAGTGCGAAAGTAGGTTATTTTTCGAAGAATTTTAATCACCCGAGGCGCGCAGCGCCGAGGGTGATTATATTCTAAGAAAAATAACCTTTCGTCGAGGTTCGTATACGATTTTATTCACGATCATCATTATAATCATTCCATTATCAAAAATAAAATAATTCACTAAATTTATACGTAGTATATTCATCTTATGCGCCATCTGCAATATTATTGCCCTACATAAAATGTTGTCGGTAATACAGATTTGGAAATTTACCTAATTAATATTCATATTAATTTAACATGCATGTTAAAAAATGGCCCATACTAAAGAATTTCAATGTACATCCCCTCAAATAAGGGAAATTGAGTGTAGTAAAAAATTTACTCCCCGAATGAATTTTTGAAGAGAATGAACAATGGTGGGCAGGAAAGGGTATAGGTAAAACTTCATGTTTTACTTGCTTATTTTAATAAGGTAAAGGTAAAGAAATCATCCACATTATGAACGACCAAATAATGTTGTGATCCACATTCAAACCTAATGCCTAATGACCATCTCAGTTTTATTATTCTAAAATGTACCTACAGCGATCTTTTATGATTACAGATTTAGACTGGGTTACAATATTAGTACATATTATAATCTGTGTAGATGTCAATAACGAAAGATTTATTCTCCAGATCCAATCAGGTAATAACTAAACACCTGTTCCAATACGATAGCCCTAAAAAATAGCATTATCTATTTCTAAAATGTGACAAATTACCTACATTTAATTACCGGACATTGTTTTTGGCATCTCATCGCTACAATATTAGCAAGTGCTGGTGGAGTTCTTCAACTTAAAACAGTTCGGTGGCTGTAGATCGGCTGCAGTAGCAGAAGGTTTCGTCGCCCATATTCAGTGGCTCATTCGCTTTACGGGCATGCGAAAATAACAAAGTATGGCAGTATCCTCTTCAGGTAGTGCTACGACGTCTCCGATATGCAACATTATGATGCCATAAATTGCCATCCCTTGCTCTTCTCATGGGTCGCAAGCGCAACCCATGTTTCCATGTCTTATGGACAAGAATTGAACTTTTCCACCCAGAAATTTAAACATTAATGGGCTCTCTAAAGTAACAATCAATTTCATTAAACTCAAGTTCGAGTTTTATACACTTACCGATCCTTCAATAATTAACGGTTTCTTTTTGCTTTTGTTTTTACTTAACCATTAAGCACCGCACTCGTTTAGTTTTAGGTTACGTGAAACAAACCATCATCTCCGTAATCTGGCTAAAGTTAATCACAACTCCTACTTGTGTTTACTTCGGTCCGCATTTACTTATTTCACATTTTCGCGTTTGGTCGTTCATTTGCAATTTACAAAAAAAAAGCACAGAGCTTAAAATAATCCATATTACTCATTATAAGAATAAGAATTGTTTTTAAAATGCGGTTTTGAACAATTTGCATCTAAATCAGCTGTCATCTGTGTCAGACAGTTACGATGAGAGCGCCATCCATTAGGATATTAGCAACTAAATCGAGGTAGGTAATGAAATATTACTAACCTCGAATCGAACATTACTAACCTCGAGAATCTACTTTCCTCCCTCCTGGAAAAATAAGTGTTGTAAAACACAACTTCCTTATCCTTCAAAACGACAATTATGAGACTGATTACAATATGATCGTGAATAAATGTAGATAAAGGTGGAATTGACACATGTCATAGGATATCTAAATCGTCATCGTCGAGTGTAATTATTTGCAAATTTGTCAATCGATACACAAAAGAGGAGATGTTGGCAAAGCGTAAAATTAAGCGTAATCTATCCACCACCGACATTGGGTTTTCGAGAGGCAGTACTATATATATTAATGAAAATCTGACTGTATATCGAAGGCAACTACTCTACAAAGCTCGTGAGCTCAAGAAAACAACCAAGTTCAAATTCCTGTGGACACGAAATGGATGTATTTACGCCCGAAAAGATGAAGAATCCCCTATCAAGGAGATAAGGTCCGATGCCGACATCTTATTTATTCAGTCAGGTGCACTATAGGACGATCTTTGTCACATTTAGTGCAATCATTTCGTACGCATAATGCAGTTTCATTTATTTAGAACTCATAAGTTTATTCGAACCTTCATTTTTTGTGTTGTTGCCTCATATTTTGTTGATGCTTATATGTGTAGAATTATATACAATTATTTCAGTGTGTCTGATTCACTGTTTCTAATTTTTCTTTGAATGGGATGTGTACTATTGTTGTTGGTCATTTAAACGTTCGTTCACTTTTTCCTAAGTTTTCAGATTTCAAAAACCTGATGCTGTCCTCGGGATTTGATGTGCTTGGAATTACAGAAACCTGGCTAACACCTAGAATATTAGACGACCTTATAGCGATTAACGATATAACCCCCTGTTGCAAATGTTTCATAGAAAACAATCCGTTCCAATAAAAATTCTATTGTGTCTTATTGGTTTATATTGGCAGAATTGGAAACGGTCTGGAGAACGATCTTAGTTTTGTTGGCTACTATAGCGTAAATCCAATAGCATTGGCCGTTATTGTAAATGGGTGATTCGAATTGTAAAAAAAAACTATTGTGGTTACACAATAGAAACGTTTGAATTTCTATTGGGACTTTCCAACAAGATGCACAATCGTTTTTGTATCTGTTGGCTTCTAACGTGTTTTTCCAATATTATTGTATTTGAGAGGGAATAAACAAGTTTTCCATTGTGAAAATTAATTGTTGGGAATTCCCAATGTAAATGTTACGATTTATATTGTGAATTTTCAATAGAAACAAGCACCGTTTTGGTATTAGTTGTCTCCTAATGGTGTGTTATTGCTTCTATTACCTTACCTGTTGGATTTGAGTGGTTATGATTTGATGGAGAAATAGCAGCGTTTTTTGTAGTTTTCAATTGGGGAATTTGTGTAGGTATCTACCGCGCATTCGCATTTCGCATACGCAAGACGAGACGTAACCATAACCACGAATTCTTTGCGTGTATTTTTATTTCCAAGTTTCTATTTTAACGATTTCGGTTTACGAAGACAAATACCTAAACTGTAGGTAAGTGATATAATTTTTGTGTTATTTTTAATTACAATGGTCGTATTTGTTGTGTTGATTATGTACAACCTATACCTACAACTTTATAGGTTAGGTATGGCATTTCTTATTATTCCTATTATTTATTTATGAAACAATAATGTATATAATGCCAGTAGGTCATTTTATGTGGCAAAAGATTTTCGAGTAAATACAAGTCTAGTATTTTCTAGGGGGAATGTGACAAACAATTAATAAAACAATATCGATATTGTATCTTGAGCATTCCTCCGATTCCTGCTTAAGAGTTATACGACCCCATTAATGAAACATAATTGTACAGAATAGGGCTCATAGTACTATTTTTTCTGTTTCTGTTTTTCAGTGACGCTTCGAGTTTAAACAATATTAGAAGATGTATGCATATGTCATCTTCGAAGAAGACAATGTGCCACTTGTCGTGTCTATTATTAATTAATGACATAAAATTTAAAAATTCAACTTACGAAAACTATAATTCGGCAAAAACGTACAAAGTAAAATATACCGATGGTCATTTTTATAAGGCTTTTATCATCGCAGTAGCGGGTAAGTTCCATAAAAGCTTGATTGGTTTTGTTGTTAGTATGAAGGTATTTGTTTAGAAACAATGGAAGAGGTCAAAATGAAAGCCGAGGAGAAGCGTATTCGTTTGCCTGCTGCCAAACTGAGGGAGTTAAATGTTGCAAACGATGAGATTAGTTCATCGGACAATGAAAATATTCCTCTTAATACAGTGCGAGCAATAGTATTATTACACAATATAGAAAATAAATATTGAACATTACAAGAAAGCATCAAACAGTCTCTGGAAATATGAACGTAGTCTCAAATTACTAATGTTGTTACACCATGCTTTACTACATTCACATTGCCAAAGAGTCGTTTATGTTTTTTTTTAAATTATATAATATACGATATAATACAATGCGATCAAATATGAGTTGCAGTCGCGTCGCCTTTGGAATTTTTGTTTACATGGGAAATCATACTTAACTTGAACTACCAAAGGCGACTTCAATGTCATTCCTTTTTTGATCACCTGTTACTTTATTCAGATGGAACGAAATTCCACAAAAAAACAAAAGAAGAGTCAGGAGAGAGCATACCAATTAGAAAATTATCACAAAATAATGAAGTCTGTGTCAAATCAAGAAATGCCCATGGATCTGCCAAATACTATGGAAAGTAAAAATTGGAAAGAAAAATATGAAGAATTAAAAAAAGAAAACAAAGCATTAACGGAAGAAGTCCAAAAGTTAAAGGAGCTAAATATTAACTTACAAGAAGAGGTGATAGCAAAATTTAAAAGTATAGGTAAGAATGTGAAACATCTTCACCAAGATAAAGTAATCTGTCATTATATAGACTTCATGCAAAATCCGATTCCACCAATGGTAACTATGGACAGCCAAGAAACTTCCAAACCGATCCCCGATGATGTTCCAGTGGCCGGACTATATGATGGCCAAGTAAAAGTGTTTCTCATATACTTATGACAATTTTATAAAAACTAATTGTTAAAGATTCACATTGGACGAGGAGAATGGTTACCTGTAGCCATTTTTAATATGTGTATGGCAAAAAAAAAAGATTCTATCTTTATCAAAGAGATTGCGTGTTCCTTATTTTCGCCAGACGTATTATCTAAATCATCAGTGACTGGTCAACCTGGTAATAAGACCTCAAATCCTGCCAAGCCTGCATTAGACCCCACCAAACTTCTTGCAATTGAAGGTAATTGGTTAATATGTAGATTAATCATTTGAATACATGTTTAGGAATGTCACTCCGTAGATATACTCCAATTCAGAATGTTTCAAAGAGGCGATACCCCTGATCTAAAAATTATCAGAAACTGTGTCCATAAACACGTTCGTGATAAAATTCAGGACCTCATTAGACCACCAAGGGCGTCAAAATCCAAAAAATTAAATAGTCAGAGCAACCCTCAGCATAGATTGTCACCTGAGGAACCTCAAGTAGTAGAAGAGCATGTGCAGGATGCAAATATGGGTATGTTAAATATGATTTTTTTATCTTTAGTACTAATACACCTTTTTATCATTTCTAGAAATTGTTGTGCCTAATACCTTTATCACTGAAAATGCTGTAGTCCTAGTAGATGAGTTAGGAGTTGAAATTGGCCATATATAGTAACGATCAAATTTATTGAATTTCTACTACATTTGGGAATTCACAAATAACTTTTGTTTTACCAGTATCAATAAAAATACATTTAGATTCGTAGTCAGACATAGATATTAGTAGTAATTCATAGGTACTCTCTTTAACATAAAACATATGATTTAGTGTAACTTGCCCACAAATGTATGGTTGTGTGTGTAATTTTTTAACTAGCATAAATGCTTTTTCCTTGTAAAGGATAAATTCTAAAATCTCAACAAAATCTTGGCATTTTGTTTTTATAACAGCGTTACATTTTTTCGATACATTCATGTAATCATTGCTATGAAGCATAGTGTTATTATACACACATCTCTTGTAAATAAAACCATTTTCAGGTACATCAGTTTTCAGGCTATGAAGATCTTCGAAATTGTTAGTTCTTAAAAATTTTAATTTCGTTATCATTTCACTGGCATTTATAAGAGACGCTTTTCCTAACAAAATGCTTTCACCTGCAACAGTCTTTCTTTTGTAATGCCTTTTGTGGCCCACAATTAGATTATTACAGAATATAACAGAATTTTCATTAATAACGTTATTACTTTGAATACGAGGCACAAATGTATTAAAATTATATAATTTCTTAGCAATTTGCTTTCCAATTCCTTTAGGTCCTTTGATTTGCTTTTTAATATGAAAAATTCCTGACTCAAAAGGGAAAGTGCTGTTACACCAAAGTGGGCCTGTTTTTTTTACACAAACAGGTAAGTGCAACATTGTATGCATGTTAAAAGTCATTGCTTCGGGACCGTAATATTCGTTCGCTTGTTTTACAAATAAGAATAGGAGCTCTTGTGCTATATCTATTTCTGAAGGCAGTATCTTGGTTTTTAATAGAATGAAAACTGCCTGTACTAATAAGGAGAAGTGTTCAAGGTATTTCTGTTTTAAAATGTTGTTTAAACATGGCAGTGAATAATAAAGAAGCCAGTTCTTCCATTCGGAAGCTTTCCACTTACAGCGTTCTGCTATTATAGATCTGGGCGCCCTATGTATCTCATTTGGCGGCCTTATGTTGCACAGATGTTTGTTGATTGCTTGAATATCGTTAGGTCTACCAATATAATATGTGTGTTTGTTTGAGTTGCTAAATGAAATCCAGAGATCCCACAGTTGTTTCACTACACCTGAAAGGAAAAAAGATAATAGATATTTAATTTTCTGCAGTTCTTCAATTTACCTAATAAAACGCCATGCATATAATCTAGCGGAAATGACCACACAATGTCAAAGTACGGTGTTAATAAGATAGATGCTGGCCCCTTTACTCCATTAATATTAGTAACTTCATAGTTCTGAGCGTGTAACTCTCTCAAGTCTCTCATATGCAGATCGTGTGTTCTTAAAGTAGATGGAGTTTCTTCATGCACATACTTTACACGCTTGATTACACTTGTACCTGAATGGTAGCACCAACTACATCCATAATACCCATTAAATTTCAAACGATTTTGAATTACAGGTCTTGCTACTGAATCCACTGAGCAAAAGAGTGGTAGTAATTTATAAGTCTTTTCTTCTTCGTCAAACCGAACTTTTACACCAATTTCGTAAAGTTTCTTTGCCGTTACATTAAACTCATCTATAATCAAGTTCATTAAATGTACATCTGGTTCACATTTGCCAACCCAAACACCTATAAACACCAACTTATGAAACCGATCTTTTGAACAAATCTCATTAATGAAAAGTTGAACAGGCCACATTGACTTTTTGGAGGACGTAAAAATAGCAGCCCCATCTGTACTAAAGTTGTATGTCAAATCAAACTTTACTTTATTTTTTAAGTTTTTATAAACTTCACCATCATAATAGTCACATATTAAATTATTTTCTGAAGGTTTTGGATCTAATAAGACAGATTCTTTTAACAAATATTCAATCCTGGGTGTCGGATCTATCATTATGTAAACATTTTCACTATTTATGGTTAAATGATGTTCTTCCCGGCAATTTTCATTAGGACAAATGGATATATGATTTTTAAATTTTTTTTTTGTAACACTTTCCTCCAATTTTGTTTTACATTTTGTACAATAAAATGTATATTGAACAGCGCTGTCATCAGGATCGAACATTTTAGACATATAATACTTAGAGGTGTCAAATAAGTCATCATCAAGACTATTTGAACATATCTTAAGCATTTCAAATATATCTTGTTGTGCTTCATTTGTAAATCCGTGTTGTAAACTTAAGGCATATACCATACACATGACATCTTTTTGGGTAAGTTTTGCTTCTTTAAAAATATATTCTTCATTATTATTCCATAACTGTTCAAATGAATCTTCATTTGGAATATTCGTGTGGACATCGACATCTGAATTTTTCTCACTTGGGATTATATGATCATCTATAGTATTTTTTAGGTCATGTGGTTGGTTTATTTCCAAATTATCGTCATTTGCTTCATTTATATCATCACTCTGAGAGTTTTCTAAATTTTGAGCTGAGATACTTGCGGTGTCTACGCTTACCGATATGCCTAGAATAATAACTTTGTTGTGTAATGTTACTTATCGCATGTTATGTACAGCAAGATTCACAAGAAGTGGGCGTAGGTGATAAAAATAATATTTACTAACTTATACCTAGTAAACTTTGGCCCAATATACTCAATAGATACTGAGATATTGAAATTATTAGAATGTTATCTGAAACGGAAAGTTCTGTTTGTTGCAGAAATTTGCGAACAATGCTGTACAATTGACAATATTCACAAATTTAATGTGGAGTTTGAACACTTACTATCGGCTATTAATACTAAAGAGCAATAGAGCATATTATAATACCATTAGTCAACACATTTTTTGAATAGAAGTCTAAAGAAAAGCTAATATTTACTATGTATACCATGTTGCAAAGTTGAGAGTGAGAAAGTAATAAGTCTTCAAGGGCTAATGATCAATATTTAGGTACAATCAATATTTATCATCTTACCAACTTGTTTCCAATGTCGTATTGTTCTTTCACTAACTAAGGGATTCACATTTGGTACAAGGTACTGCTTATTAACTCTTTTGCGTTTGCGAAATTCTGACATTTTCTGAAGTTCTCCTAGCCGCAAAAGGAACTTTAAAACAATGAATCACATTTCTATTTATAGAATATTTTCCCTAAACTTTCTATAGGTTTTTATAGAATATGGTTGGGAAGTGGTTGAATTCTATAGGATATAAATAAGTTTCTATTGTGTATTTATCCGTAACGAATGAATCCTATTGGTATCCAGTGGACTTTCCTAATCAAATCTTAATAAGTTTCTATTGGGACAAATTTCATTGGAAATGGTTGGGAAATGAATAATTTGTATGGGAATGCTGATTGGAGCGTATTATATTGTAATGTGTAATGATTGGGTCCTATTGGCACATAACGGAATTCCCAAGTCATATTTTTATAAGTTTTGATGGGGTAATTCTCAATGGCAATATACACATATTGGTGCCAATAGGACCCAATAAAAAAATTTATTGGTTCCTATAAGGCATTTACAACAGGTGCAACCCTTAACAACGACGATTTAATAAACCATGAAGTTGTAACAACAGTCAAGTTTGAGAATAATGGGGCTGTAACTCGCGTTAAGAGTGATTGCAAAGTTAAAAGTGAACTGCAGCAGGAAGACGAGTTCACCTCATATTTCATTAATCAGCCTCTTCTGTTGTACGATGAATGTATGGAAGACAAAAGTAACGTCCTTAACGTACGAGTAAGTGAGTTTCCTGCAGACCATGATACTGATTTCCATTGTTTCCAATGTGACTATGTGTCAAGTATCAAAAGCAATCTCAGAAAGCACATCTTAAGGCACAGAACTCTGAGAAACTTAAAATGTGACCATTGCGATTATGTAACGAATGATAAGGATAATTTGAGACAGCATGTCAGGAGACACAATGATAAAAAGGAGTACAGATGTTCCCTTTGCAGTTATGCCACAAATGCCAAACACTCGTACAATCGACATCTCTTAAAACATAACGCTCTGAAAGACATTAAATGTGACCAGTGCGATTATTGCACACATACAAAGGACAACTTAAAGCAACACTTACTAATTCACTACAACGAGAAGAAATTTAAATGCGACCAGTGCACTTTCGAAACTCACATTAAAAAGTACCTGAAACGACACGCCCTCAATCACAAACCAACCACAGACTTTAATTGCTCCTACTGCCCCTACGCCACAAACGTCAAAAGAAATCTCATAAAGCACATCTTAAGGCACATAACGCCGAGAAATTTAAAATGTGACCATTGCAATTATGTAACGAACGATAAGGACAACTTGAGACACCACGTTAGGACGCACAACGATAAAAAAGATTACACGTGTTCCATATGCGGTTACGCCACAAATGCCAAAAACTCCTACACTCGACATCTCTTAAAACACAGCGCTCTGAAAAACATCAAATGTGACCAGTGCGCCTATGCTACACATTCCATGGCAAACTTAAACCAACACCTACGAACGCACCAAAACGAGAAGAAATTTAAATGTGACCACTGCGCTTTCGAAACTCACGTTGAAATGTACCTGAAACGACACGCTCTCAATCACAAATCGACCACGGACTTTAAATGCTCGTACTGTCCATATGCCACAAACGTAAAAAAAAACTTCAACAAGCACTTCTCGAACCACAGAAAGGAGAGCTCTGTGACTGCACGACGAGCTTCTGCAAAAACCTGAAGGCACACTTGCTGAAACACACCGCATTGAAGTGCTTCAATTGCTAAAGGACGTTTATAACAACATTTTTTAAGTCACCGAATAAACCAATAAATTAAGTGCTTCATTTGTGTTATTTCAATTTTGATATGCATATTAAACCAATAATAAAGGCAATAAAAAAATTACGAATCGTAACTCATTTATCGCACATAGATTCTAAACTGAAGAGCTTTGATTGGCGTAATACCGCTCCTGCAAGATAGGTAACCCGCCCCTGGTGTCGGGATTTCGAGCCTACAGTTGATTGTCGAAGACAATCACGGAATTAGGTGTCGTAACTCAATTTTGACTACATTTCTTACCACCCCCGTGACTGCTTCATTCACGGAGAAAATTGTTAGTAACAAACAACAAGTCAGTACATACATCAAACGAATCGGTAATTTCCACATATTAAAATAAAATGATCAAAACTTACATGAATGTTACTTCAGGGACAAGACCAAGTAATCAACATCAATAAACATAAATTAAGCAAGCATTACACCAAAAACGTAAACAATTACAAACAATAGCATAACGGTATCACATATGTGATTATCCATTGCGGTTAAACCAAGTAAATTTCAAAAAACAAAGATTCAAACACAACAAAAAATAAAATGTGGCATACAAAACACAAATACGATATAAAGAAATGCAAATATTACAACCTGCATTTAAAAAAACACAAAATAACAACAACCATTTATGGAGCGACGCATTCACGATCGCCATTCAAGACAAGTGCCACACGTAACCCCCGTTCGTGTTTTCTAGATGGGGCGGGCCTCAGAGTAAGAAATAAAGATAGAGTACGCGTACGCTATAACAACGTGAACGTTTGTTTTGAACCAACATCTCACCGTTGAGAGGACGAAAATAAACATTAGTCAGTGGCGTAGGGTTTATTTATCAATTTATCTTTATGGGCAACAAAGTTTATGTTTTGTTTACATGTGCAAACGTAATAACGTATCACTAAATATTTATGATCAAAAGCTGTATGTGTTTGAAAGGTCCCTATTGATCTATGATACCACTACGGTAACTATATACTATAAATCGTATAATTTTCGTTAACGTAAGATTTAACGGTTCCGTTCTTACGTTCTTACGGCTACGGAACTATAAATCCGGCTTAAGACAAGGTATGCCTATAACTAAACGCAGATGACGTTTTTATCTCAATGACGTCACAAGAATCACCGCCAAGTTTGAAAATGACATACACTTCATACTTGAATTAGAAGTGCCATTACAATTACTCGATTAATTTGGTTGAGTAATCATACTGAATGCATTTAGATATAAATATAAGGCAACAGAGAAGCTAAACGTACCACTTAATATACTTATTTCAGAAATTGAATTAGCCTTTTAAGTTTTTTTAATTACCGCTAGAGGTCTCGTCCTTTTGAAAACGCTAATGTAATTTTTACTTACATGTTTTATTGTAACCTAATTAATACTTTGTAAGTTTAATGTGAGAAACTTGACGCAGTTGACATGGATTGAACAAAACTTATCACATCCGTAATGGGGATACACTTTTATTAACTGGTAGGACTATACAAACCTCATTACTTTATTGAACGGTAGAGCCAAGTTATCCAAATGACGTCACGTATAGGCATACCAGTCTTAATTGTACCATGGAAGGGAGGATGGGGCTGTCACAAGACACGTGGTCTTGGTTACGCCACTGAGTGCCTTATAGTGAATGTCGGTCAGCCTGAAGTGATACTCGCGTTTTCAATTTTAATTTTTTTTTTGGGGCTTTTACACTTTCTCCTTTACACCTAACTTAAAGGAGCAACACGGGAGATTGCCCTAAACGTAAATGTGGAATAGTGAAAATGTCAACTGTCACAATCAGTGGATTTGTTGAAGTTGAGCCAAAACGAGAGGAAGAAGAAGAAAGTGCAACCGTTAACGGCGACGTTTTAATAAAGCACGAGGTTGCGACTGAGGATAATGGGAGTGCGAGTGGCATCAAGAGTGAGCTCAAAGTTAAAAGGGAAACACAGCAGCAGGAAGGCGAAGTCGCCTCGTATTTTATTAAGCCTCTTTTGTTGTATGATGAATGTATGGAAGACAAAAGTAATGTTCTTAACGTAGGGGTAAATGAGTCTCTGCACACTGATTTCCGGTGTTTTCAATGTGATTATACATCAAGTATGAAAAAAAATCTCAGGAAGCACATCTTAAGGCACATAACGCCGAGAAATTTAAAATGTGACCATTGCAATTATTTAACGAACGACAAGGACAATTTGAGACAGCACGTCAGGACGCACAACGCTAAAAAAGAATACACATGTTCCATTTGTAGTTACGCCACAAATGCCAAGCACTCCTACAGTCGACACCTCTTAAAACACAACGCTCTGAAAGACTTAAAATGTGACCGGTGCGCTTACGCCACGCATTCAAAGGGCAACTTAAAGCAACACCTACTAACTCACCGAAATGAGAAGAGATTTAAATGTGACCAGTGCACTTTCGAAACTCACGTCGAAATGTACCTGAAACGACACGCCCTCAATCACAAACTAACCACTGACTTTAAGTGCTCGTACTGTCCCTACGCCACAAATGTAAAAAAAAACTTCAAGAAGCACTTCTCGAAGCACACAAGAGAAAACTTAAAATGTGAACACTGCGACTACACTACGAGCGTTCGCGAGAATCTGAAGCAACACCTGCTGACTCACAGGGCGCTGAAGGACTTCGAGTGCGTGCACTGCGAGTTTCGAACGAACACCTTGAAGTACTTAAAGCAGCATCTCGCGACGCACAAGAACTCGAAGGAGTTTAAGTGTTTCGGTTGCGAGTACAAGACTAGTGTAAAGGGACGTTTAAAGCGGCATCTTTTAAGTCACCGAATTTCCGCTGTGAATGGGGTAGTTCCCATAAATTAAGTGCTTGAAATTTATAGCTATCTATTTTATTTAAATTTTGATATGTATATTAAAATAAATTTTACATATTAGAGCAAAAAATATGCATGTGATATATAGTCCTGCCGCTATAATCAGTGATACATTATATTGCAATTTTAAAGCAATGTCCCTGTCCCTGGTAGGGCTCTAATCCTACATTTTTCTCAGCTGTGCTATTTTAACTCCTTTCATTACAAAAGAAAGACCACCCCCAATCCCTATCCCCTATGGGGTGTATGAACTTTTTTTGTAGATACTGTAACAGAAAAAAAACTGTACGAGTTTGTTTATTTGAGCAGTTAAATATTGTAAGGTAAATTTAATTACGTGGTTTATTTATTTACAATTAATTAACAATGTTTTCCCGAGACATTTTGGTGTAGTCAATTTTTGGTAAAAATGGAAGGTAATACACTGCCTTTTTTTGAGCCCCCGAAAAAAAAATTGTCTCAGATCGACCCGGAAAAAAATTTTCTTATAGAATGTGGCCTGTAGAATCCATAATTTCAAACAGTTCCAAGATTGGGCTACTAGTTCAAAAGTTACAGCCCTTTGAATTTTTTTTCGAAATTGGTTTCTAGTCTATAACTTTTGATTGAGAAGTCTGATCGAAAAAGTACGAATTGTTTTGGATTCTACGCACCAAAATTAATAAGAAAAAGTGTTTTCCCGAGAAATTTTGGTGTAGTCGATTTTTGGTAAAAAAGGAAGGCCTTTTTTTGAGCCCCGAAAAAAAATTGTCTCAGATCGACCCGGAAAAAAAATTTCTTATAGAATGTGGCCTGTAGAATCCATAATTTCAAACAGTTCCAAGATTGGGCTACTAGTTCAAAAGTTACAGCCCTTTGAATTTTCTTTCGAAATTGGTTTCTAGTCTATAACTTTTGATTGAGAAGTCTGATCGAAAAAGTACGAATTGTTTTGGATTCTACGCACCAAAATTAATAAGAAAAAGTGTTTTCCCGAGAAATTTTGGTGCAGTCGATTTTTGGTAAAAAAGGAAGGTTATACACTGCCTTTTTTTGAGCCCCGAAAAAAAAATTGTCTCAGATCGACCCGGAAAAAAAATTTTCTTATAGAATGTGGCCTGTAGAATCCATAATTTCAAACAGTTCGAAGATTGGGCTACTAGTTCAAAAGTTACAGCCCTTTGAATTTTTTTTCGAAATTGGTTTCAAGTCTATAACTTTTGATTAAGAAGTCTGATCGAAAAAGTACGAACGTCAGGGTTTTAAGTGTTAGATTATTAACGGAGATAAAGGGCTAACGTTCCGTAAAGTAAGGTTTATTATTATTACTGAGCTAGCCTTGGTATTAATTATTTCATTGGAAAATATTAATTATTACACCATAATCGGTATCAGTGCAGTAGAAATTAAATTTCAGGCCCAGGCCTGTTATTTCAATAAATAAATTTTAGGAGCGCAGGGTGTTCAAGTGAAACATATAAAACCTGTGAATGTTTCCAGGCTATGGGCGTTTGTAAATATCAGTTGCTTACATAACTTTTAAAGTACTTAAAATACTGTCTTACTTAAAACTCAATAAATGTCATTATTATTATTAAACACAATATGTAAAAATGAAAATGGAAGTTTTATATCAAATCATCGTCTTACTCTCCGCCTACTACGAGTATTTCGTGGGTTCAATCAAAACAGTATAGGCATCGATCATTTTAAAAATGTAAAATTTAATTTCAATAATCAACAACTTATCTCGTCTACCTACACAACCATATACACGTATAATTAAAAATTAAAAGCCTTCTCAGTGTTTTACACTCTCATTTTGCTTAAAAATGCTGCACTCGGCCACAAAATCGCTGCAAATAAACAGATAAGACGGTTCTAACAAGACAACCCTAAAACAACATACCTAATCTCACCATTCTTATATGTGCTGTCACCGTCATAGTAACCGCCCGAACTCCAATAGACATCTTTCACACTTACAGATCCCTGCGATACCGCATCACGATCGGCCGCCGCCTCAGACACCTTATCTATAAGTTTAGACCAACCCTTATCGTACCCCGCATTTAAAACGAGTATCGGACAATCGACATTCCGAATGTAGCTGCTCGTATTGAAACTTAGCCCGTTCTCGATCAGAGGCTCGGTCACGAACGCGTCGTACCACGGCATCCACGAAAAAATCCTTCCCAACGGCCAGTACCAGTAGCCGATCCAGTCGGAGAGCGACGTGAACGGATTTTCCAAAATTAAACCGGTGGGAACGACGCCTTCGTTTCGCAACCGCGCGACGGCGTGCGTCGCGATTGCGGCGCCGAGTTGATCGCCCCAAACGTAGACGTCTCCCTTGGTCCTGTTAAGCACCCACCTGTAGATGTGGACGGCGTCGTCGACAAGTCCGTCTTCGACTAAATCGAACGTCGACGAATCTCCGTAGCCTGTCACAAAAGTCTAATATGAAACAAATAGGAGTAGTGACAACACTGGCGATATGTCATATACAGAGTGTCTCCTTTTCTGGCTCTGAAAAGAGTCTAGTGGGTAATTCGATTAGATGTCAAAAAAATTTGAGTCAGTAACCGCCATCTTTGAATTTTGTTTTGACATCTTTTAGTTTCATTTGTTAACTTTAAAGATGCCTATTTAATTTAGTGGGGATTACTCGTGCAATCTCACTCGATTTCGGACACCCTGTATACTTAATAAAAGTTGCGCCAATGTGTCAAATAATAAAACAATCGTCATACTTCTGTAGTCGAAAGCAATAACATGAAACTGCATCGCGTAGACGCTGTAGAAATTTTTGTACTTGAACCGATCGCCATTTTGATTGTGAAAGTGGATGAGGGTCGGTTTAGTGCGATAATAATAATCGGCGTATGTTACATTCCACAGTCCGATTCGCAAGTTCTTCTTCACAGTCACATACTGATTGGTAAAATTACGTCCGCTGCTTTTGCCCGAGACATCGTAGTCACTGTGAGGACCAGTGTCTACGAGAAAAATGTGTAAATGACAAGATTGATAGATGTAGAGGGACCATACAGATTTTAGTATGCACACTGAATTCCAGTTTTAATTCTACACCCTTTGAGAGGTTAACCAAAAGGGGTGGAAGACGATACAGTACCTACAGGGTGGCCAACTAAGAATGCGAGGTACTGTATCTGAAAATCTATCCATCGTAGGGGATTGCGGTAAAAAAAGTGAATACTAAAACGGCCACGAGAAAAACCTGTAAAATATTTTCAAGTTTCTGAAATGGCCGCTAGGGGGCGTAACTGCAATCTGGAATCTAAAAAAGTGATGTTTCTGTGAATTCCGCTATATTAACCTAACAAAAAAATGTCCGGTCTTTGAAGTTGACGATAATCTGAACAATTTTTGTTTGACAATTTTTCCTGTATCTCTAAAAATGAAATGGCGGGGGGTATTTAAAGGTTTCCGTAAAGAACACCCTGTATCTTCGAAACGGCTGAGCCGATTTAAACAAACTTGGGTTAGTTCAAAATAGTATTTTACATTATTAGCCAGGTAAGTGAGTTTTTACTGGCGATAGGAGAAGTTGACTGGCGAGCCGTCAGGCGAGCCTGTCATCTCCTAGAGCCAGTAAAACTATTACCTGGCGTATAATGTACAATATTTTATTTGTTACTCATTTGTAAACGTAAATAATTAGTTCTTAAATTGATCTTGAAGAAATGTCTAAAATATCATGTGATCCATGTAACAGAGACTTCGCATTAATTCTGGCCAATGAAATTACTAAATTACTAACTTGTAAAATTTTTACAGGTCTGCTGTCAGTTTTACAAGTCAGTAGCGTTTAAACATGACGTTTACCCGTTTGCGTTTTGTCTTGTTAATCAACGTTTACAAGTGAGTAACAAATAAAAGCTATTAGCTACAAATATTATACTACTTGAAGTTTTGTTAGTTTCACATATCACCGCTTGAGGGCTTTTTTCCACATTCCGACAGAAATGGTTAATTTTCTCAAAAAAATTAAATGCATTGGTTCGATTTTTTTTCATGAAAAAGTAGCTAAATGATGCCTAAACAACCTCGTGAAAACAGCATCTCAATATCATGCGTGATGGCCAGCATTTCGAGCATTTATGGCGGCATTAAAAGCTTCCTTTTTTAAATCGATCCACCTTAGGGCCACAAATTATACAATAAAAATAATTCCGGAAAAATTGGCTTAAAAAAAAAAATTTTGAAGGTATAAAATTTTCTTTGGCCTAAATTTTATGGTTAGGAACAAGATATCGAGATGCGGTTTTCGCGAGCTTGTTTAGGCATCATTTAGCTACTTTTTCATGAAAAAAAAAACAAACCGACGCATTTCATTTTTTTGAGAAAATTAACCATTTCTGTCGGAATGTCGAAAAAAGCCCTCAAGCGGCGATATGTGTAACTAACAAAACTTCAAATACCTATTATTTGTAGCCGAAGAATAACTCTTTTCAATTAAACCAAGTTTGTTTAAATCGGCTCAGCCGTTTCGGAGATACGGGGTGTTCTTTACGGAAACCTTTGGAAACCCCCACCCCTTCATTTTTAGAGATTCTGAAAAAATTGTCAAACAAAAATTGTTCAGATTATCGTCAATTTCAAAGACCGGACACTTTTTTGTTA
This sequence comes from Photinus pyralis, assembly GCF_008802855.1. Lineage (NCBI taxonomy): Eukaryota > Metazoa > Arthropoda > Insecta > Coleoptera > Lampyridae > Photinus > Photinus pyralis. Next base: position 5,881,822 of record NW_022170878.1, on the reverse strand, counting down.
GGTTAATATAGCGGAATTCACAGAAACGTCACTTTTTTAGATTTCAGATTGCAGTTACGCCCCCTAGCGGCCATTTCAGAAACTTAAAAATATTTTCCAGGTTTTTCTCGTGGCCGTTTTACTAATAACTTTTTTTACAGCGAACCTCTACAATGGACAGGTTCCCAGTTACAGTACCTCGCATTCTTATTTGGCCACCCTGTACATGCTAAAAAACTTCTCCGTGAAATGGCAGCCTCCCTCAATATTTTAAATATTTTTAAAATTAAAAAAAATCAACCCTTTTTGGAATCAACCAAACCTAAAGTGTCTAAAAGACCCTTAAACAGTTCTAGAAAGCACAGGAGAGGACCCTAAATTCTCATTAAGAGGCTTCAAAGTGCTAATGCAAAAAAAAATACATGGCCCCTCTAATGCCTTCATAATAATCAACCTGGATTGAAAATCAAGCTGCGTTGGAATCCAATGGAGTTTTTAAACGGCAATGGTAATAAAACAAACAGCGTGATGAACGTTATCGTCAGCAAAATTAATCTGAAAGCAATCCGGTTTTAAAATCCCCGGTGTGGGTGGGATGTTAAACGAACATGAAAATTGACGTAATCCAACAACACTTGCGGCATCTCCTGCACGTTCCCTTACTGCACATCCAGTAGCGCAGTCGGCGAAGTGACGACAGTATTTTCGCGATGGACAACGTGCACTTGAGCTTGCGGTACTCCACATCGTTCTCGTAGCCGAGTATGGGCTCCTCGGCGCAACGATCTTTGTCCGCGTCGGCTACGGTGGGATAATTAGGGAAAGGGGGAGATTTAATTCGTTTACCTGGGAACACTACGCTGCACTCGAAGAGGCAACACGACATTTTTCTTGTGCCACCGACGTATTTCGCAATATTGTGCAAAACAGATAAAAAAATGGTCTACGGGTGAAAGGCATTTGAACTACTGACGCAACCAATAGATCATATGAACTATTAGGAATTAGGCTGCGTTCGGTATTCGCGATTCGAAACACTAGAGGCGCTGATGTAATTTACAAATGGCGCTTTTTGAATTTTCAAAATATTTTTATGCGAATCGTTTGTTGGTGTTTGTTAGTTACATTTTCACGTTTGTTGGTTGATCGTTATTTAATTACTCAAAATTCAAAAATTTGGGCGTATAGTCCCTCACTTTTGGAATTTTCAGACAGTTTCATGTTTGTTACGCAATTTAGGTTACGCATATACTACTCAAATTTTGTATCACTTCTTAAATATGGAATAATCATTTGGGGAGGCTCCTCACAAATGCAGCGACTATTTAAAATACAAAAAACGGCCATTAGAGTAACCTTTAAGTTAAATAATAGACAAAGCTGCAGAAACATCTTCAAGCACAACAGGCCCTTAACGATATACGGATATTATACATATATATGAATGTATAATCTTTTTAGTTAAAGATTCTCAATACTTTATGACTATTTCCCTAAACCAGTGGTTCCCAACCTTTTACTAACAACAAACCCTACCTTTAGATTTTTTTTCTGGCGTACCCCCAAAACTTATGCCTGTTCAATTTAACAATTGGTGCAAGCCTCGACACCAATCACCATAACGAACCAAATAGCGAAAAAAGTAGAACAATAGCTCTTAAAATAAAGAACTAGTACCGTCTCAACGAATGAGCTTTTATTTTTTATTTTTGTGGAAATGCGCCAAAAATGAACACCCATTAAACAATAGAACCTGTACAAATCTTACACTATCGGGAGCACTCCACCTTCTAATCATTCGGGAATAACGCCGATTTGCTGTTGTATAGTCGCCTCTTACGACACGCAGTGCACTCTGCGGTAGGGGTATTCTGTGCCGCCCCTACACGGCCGAAGTGCTTTCGAACTACACCTTTAACGACTTCAAAGAAACCTATACGTTCTAAATGTCAAGCGGAATAGGAATTTCAGGAAAATCCTAAATGAAAAGCTAAATGTTACTCAAATTTATAACGCGAAATAACTACTCATTAATTCGGCGTCGATATTAGAACGCAATTCGATTTTCTTATATAGCAAACGAAAAGTATCTAGTAAAACAATGGAAATTCTCGAAGGTGGCGTATCACATTTCATAGAAACAATTATGCCGCATTCGTTCGTATAATATTTACCGATGCATAATCTTTTATCGACTTGATGGCGCCTTGATGTCTCTGTGGATTTCTAGAATATTCGCTTTGCTTGTATGACAGAATTATCAGTATGAAGGTTTTGTTTAAGACAGGATTTGTAATGTGTCGCAAAATCGCAATGAGCACATTTAAAATCTTCAGAATCGGTATGTTTTAAAATGTATTGTTTAAAGCAGTATTTGTTATATGTCTTGTAATCACAATTAGCACATTTAAGATCATTAGAATAAGTATGTACCTAAGTCACATTCAAACTCATTAAAAATTTGAGTTTTAATATCCCAACCACAATGGCATTGGGCGCATGCCTGTTGAGGGCCCAAAACAAGAGAGGGATAATAAAAAAAAAATAAAATAAATAAAAAAATGAGTTTGTTGTTTGTCCTTTGGAAGACAAGAGAAAATTAATATTTTGTGATTTCCGTTCCGTTAATTAATTAATAATTATTAGAAAATGTTAGTTTCACAATGCAAATTTAAAATTAGAATAGAAACGGACACGGTCGCCGCAGTACGATCGATAAACATACCTCTCGCTTGAGTGAGCATAATTATCAGTAGCTAATTAGATGTGCTGCGGCAAGCTTCGCCTGATTAGGTTGTGTTTGGTGTCAAATGAAACACGCATAATTTTTAAGATCGGTCTAATTAATGGCTGGGAAAACCACCGGGCCTTCCACAAATTTCCAAATTCATAAGAGCAAGTCTTTTAAAAACCTTTGAGTATCTTTAAAGTACAAAGAAGAACCTTTAAAATGTATTTATGGGTTTAACAGAGCGTCAAAGGGTCGACCAGTTCGGAAGCTTTCAGAAACCTTAAGATCCTCCTCTTTCTGTAATAGTGGAGCCTTTATGACCTTTTGTGTCTGTCAAAGTGCTTTATTTGATTCTTAGTGTGCTTACATGTTTAATCAATTCTGTACGTCCAGGATTACATAAATAACTCCTCGAAATAATTTAATTTAGCCGAATTATCTCTAATCAATACTTATAAGTTACCACATTCACAAACATTTAGCTAACACACACTGCTTAATTAATATTGTAAAAAACGGTTTGTGTGCCTTAAAAGGTGTTGTCTAAGACAGAGTTTTTTATGTGCCTCATAATCGCAATGCGCACATTTCAAACCTTCAGAAACTTTGTGTTTTAAAAAGTGTTGTTTAAAGTAGCGTTCGTTATTTGTCTCGTAATTACAATTGGCACATTTAAAATCTTTAGACACTTTATGTATTAAGAGGTGTTGTTTAAAGTGGCATTTATTACTTGTCGCGTAACTACAATTAGGACATTTGAAATCTTTAGCGTCTGTATGTCTCAAAAGGTGCCGTTTAAAGTGGTACTTGTTACTTGTCTCGTAATTACATTGAGCACATTTAAAATCTTTAGAATCGGTATGTGTTAAAAGATGTCGTTTAAAGTTGTTTTTCTGATTTGTCTGGTAATCACAATTGGAACAGTTAAAATTTTTAGAGTCTGTGTGATTTAAAAGGTGTTGTTTAAGGTTAGTTTTGTAATTTGTCTCGTAATCACAGTTAGCACATTTAAAATTTTTAGAATCGGTATGATTTAAAAGGTGTTGTTTAAAATTGGATTTGTTGTTTGTTTCGTAATCACAATTAGCACATTTAAAATTTTTAGAACCGATATGTTTTAAAAGGTGTTGTTTAAAGTAGTATTTGTTGCTTGTCTCATAATTACATTTAGCACATTTAAAGTCTTTAGAATTGGTATGTTTTAAGAGGTGTTGTTTAAAGTGGTATTTGTTATTTGTCTCGAAATCACAATTATCACATTTAAAATCTTTAGAATCGGCATGTTTTAAAAGGTGTTGTTTAAAGTAGTATTTGTTATATGTCTGGTAGTCACAATTAGCACATTTAAAATCTTTAGAACCGGTATGTCGTAAACTGTGTTGTTTAAAGTATCGTTTGCTATTTGTCTCATAATTGCAATGACCACATTTAAAATCTTTAGAATCAGTATGTTTTAAAAGGTGTCGTTTAAAGACTTTTTTGTTATTTGTCTTGTAATCATAATTAGCACACTGTAGCAGTTGCTCATCATCACAATTACTACTTGTTGTGTTTTGACCAAAGTCACATTTAAAATCGTTGGAAATTTCAGTTTTAATATTCCATTCACAATCAGTTTGATGTTGTACTTCTTCATTATCAAGTGATTTCGAGCACTGTGCAGTGATGGTAAATTCATCCTTTATTGTAACCAAATCATCTTCTTGTTTTGGTTCGATTTTAAAGAGTGTCTCGAAATCATTTCCGTCCATATCTAGCATCAATCACGTTATCAAGGAAGGTGTTACATTTATTACATAAAAGAGATAAAACAATACTGGAAATAATTTTTCCAATAAAGATAAACCACAGTCTAGGCACCCAAAGCTCTGGCTGTGGCTCAAGTAACTAAACATGTCAACTGTCAAGTTCCACTGGAGTCCTATTCCAGTGGTGTATCGATGCGTTCTATTTTATACTATATCTCCAAACTGGTTTCTCTCCAATCTTTCATCGGTAATAGTTTATTATCCGGGGGGTAACACCGATTTCAACCAAATTTCACAGGGGTCAAGAGGGGGGTCCCACGATACTAAAAAACCATACCAAACCCACCGCAATTGTTTATAACAAATAATAGCTAATAACAAATTTTATACAATGTTCCGTTACAAAAATTAAGGTGGCGCTGTGTGTAAATAAATCAATAATCTGATTATTCATGTGCGCAGGTGCAATTCCTACCCAGCGGCCACCGCGTTATACTTATAGACGCCATTTCTGTTTGCACCTGCTGAAGAAAACAGACGCTTTACTTTCGCTTCGTTTATCGTTCGTATTCTGCTATTTTAAAGCAATCATGGCGTGTCAGAGCTGCTATAATACACATCTTTTTCAGATTTATGTCACCTCGAACGGGATCATCTGGTGCTTCCCACCCGAGAAGACACCCGACTTCCGTTTTAGATTCGAGCGTCAGGTGAAAGTATCGAAAACTAGGAAGACTCAAAAGTGTTCGTTCTCTATTACAGCCGAGGGATCCCATCTGGATGTCCCGACCGTGTGTTGGTTCGTTGCGTGCTGGCTCATGGTTCACCATCCGAAGAAGAGGTTTTATCATGGAAGAGCTGCAAGTTTCGTCCAGGACATTCATCGACTGGAGCAGTTTCTGTCGAGAGGTATGTATGGATTATTTAACACGTCGTTCTGTTCTTTTAGGTGGAGAAGGAGTCACCGCTAAGATCGGCAAGAGGAAGTACAACCGTAGGAGAAGAATCGAAGGCCAGTGGATCTTCGGAGGGTATGAGCGAGGCTCGGGTAAGGTTTTTATCATTCCAGTTCCGGATCGAACGACGGATACCTTGCTTGACCTTATACGCGAGCACATACGACCTCGTACGTAGCAGACTGCTGCGATGCTTATTTTTACCTTTATCATGTATTTTTATTTAATAAAATAAGTGTGGTTATATGTATATTTATTACACACTTTACCTAGCCAAATTAGCGGTGTACGGAATAGGTTAAAGAAGTATTCTCAAGAACATTCTCTAGGTTAAAGGTTTTTTTAAAAACCCCTCTTAAAATTTGCATTGAGCAAGTACAAATTCACCTTTAAAATCCACGCTTTATGTGTGTTAAACAGGTGTGCTTAAGAAGTTGCCTACTTGCTTAGGTTAAAAGTTTTATTAAGAAATCACCTATATCGCCATTAATTACAATTAGTCAAACAAAAGAAGCGATATTAAGCTAATATAGTATATTAAAGTACAAGTGTCATTTGATGAAGATTGTCGCACGAGGTAGTTTGCCGCATAAGCCGCGTAGCGGCGAATGCGGCAAAAGCCGAGTGCGACAAGTAGACAAATGACACGTGTGCTTTATACTATTTTTTCTATTTCGACTTTTATTTTAAATAATAAATTATACAAATTATAAATATTGCCTTTAGGCGTTGTTAGGTAATTTTAAACTATCATTCAGTGTATGTTGGTAATAGACACAATTCATTTATTTTCACGTTGGCTAACCCGATTCCTGTATTTTCAAACTTCAAACTTTTAATTAGGTATTTGGTCATAATTCCATTTTGCGGCAGTTACGATGAATACGGATGACAAACACGTCTCTTGTACCCCATCGGAGATCCAAGAGATTGCCAATGAAGCGACGTTAAATTTACTGCCTGTAAAATCGAAAGTAAAGTACGAGGAGTACAAAATTTTTGAAAACTGGCTCACCGAGAAGGGGAGTTCAAAAAGTAAGCAAGAATGTACTGCTGGCATATTTTACTACGCTAAGTAAAAATAAAAAAAAGTTCTACCCTTTGGAGTATATATTCAAAATTAATCGGAATTAATACAATCGGTCAAGTTCCTCGTACGTTATTTACACTTTACAGGTTATGTTTAGTTTTGATTTGACGGATACCGTTGACAGCAAAAAAGCAAGGGGTACCAATCCAACAAAATAAAAAAAATAATGCGTTTCTATTTCTTTCGGCATCATTTCTATCTAGAAACGCACGCAAACTGGGCCAATCAAGTACGGTTTCGGTATTGTTTCCACATCGAAATAGAAAAAAGATATTTCACTTTGATCTGTGCCTAGGTCGGGAAGAGGATTTCGATAATTAAACATCTTGCATTAAAATTTTTGAAAAATGAACGCATCGCGCCACCTATTGCGCAATAGGTAAAGTTTTTTCCTGCTACCATGACATTTCCAATCTTTTTATATTTTTTTTTGAAAAAATGGGTCATTTGCGGAAAAAGATTCTATCATTTTCTTCAAAAACAGCCCATTTCCTACACTTTCTGAACATTTTTTTCGAAAATTACGCTACCCCCCGGATATGAAACCGTTACCCCTCCAACAGTAGTCCTCATGAGGTATCGAACACAAGGTTTCGGATTGGGCTTAATTGTCCTTCAATAAGTCCATTCCGCTAGTTTTTTTAATTTCGCTAACGTTATCGTTCGTATTTATCGTAATAGTCTCTAATTCGTGAGTTATCCCCCCAAATATGAGGCCTCCAAAACCTAGCCAACATTCATGCGTGTCATTTAGATTTTAGACGTACTTAAATTCCGTTACCGTAGGCGCACTACACTAATACTCTCAAAGTGCTACAAATACAGGGGGTGAATTATGTATATCATATCTCGGTAAATATCGAATGTATACAACATTTTTCTATATGAAAATTGTTGCATTTTATTGCCTATAATAAGGCAGCATTCAATTGTTTTTAAGACAGAAAACAAATGACTAACGAAAAACAATTGAATTTTTTTTAAATAGCAGTGCACCTTTTCATTAGGATCATTTGATAGAGATTTGTTTTCTCTTTCCTATGATTAGTATCCTTATTCAAGAAAATTTGAATTTATATAAACGCAACAGTATTTTATTTAGCGTCGCCCGCGAATGTCTCCCTAAAAAACCCTCAGACTCTTAATGCCAACTTTTTTATTCCCAAAATCCGCCTACAAAATGGAGGATAAATATTCCAACGACCAGTGCAGGTGAGAATATAAACGGTAAGTATTCAAGGTAAAGTAGATTATCACAAACAGAACCACACACTAAAGAGAAGAAAATAATTAGAGGACCCCCTTCTCGCATTGCTAGGACGCACGAGCTGCAGTCCGAGCGAGATGAAGGAACGTTACTAAGAGGGCTGCGAATCTAGCGACTGACGCTAACTTTCTGCGAAGTCCGTCGCGTAAAAATCACCTGTTTCCGTGGCATTGCGCAGTACAGTCGACGTATCACGATTGTAGTATACAAACGAACGAACAAAATAGGTAAAAATGAAACACTTGCTAACCCTCGCCCCTATTACGAGTGTTTCGTGGGTTCAAAGTAGGAATCGTTCTTTTTCAAAAAGTAAAATTTTAATTTCAATAATCAACAATTTATAATTTATATTATCTATCTACACAACCGTATACTCGTCTAATTTCTCAGTGTTTTACATTCTCATTCTGCTTAAAAATGCTGCACTCGGCCACAAAATCGCTGCAAATAAACAAATGAGACGGTTCTAACAACACAACCCTCAACACCATACCTGATCTCCTGATCATATCTTCTGTAGGGGTCATAGTAATGACCATCCGAACTCCAATAGACGCGTTTCACACTTACAGATCCCTGCGATACCGCATCACGATCGGCCGCCGCCTCAGACACCTTATCTATAAGTTTAGACCAACCCTTTTCGTACCCCGCATTTAAAACGAGTATCGGACAATCGACATTCCGAATGTAGCTGCTCGTATTGAAACTTAGCCCGTTCTCGATCAGAGGCTCGGTCACGAACGCGTCGTACCACGGCATCCACGAAAAGATCCTTCCCAACGGCCAGTACCAGTAGCCGATCCGGTCGGAGAGCGACGTGTACGGATTTTCCAAAATTAAGCCGGTGGGAACGACGCCTTCGTTTCGCAATCGCGCGACGGCGTGCGTCGCGATCGCGGCGCCGAGTTGATCGCCCCAAACGTAGACGTCTCCCTTGGTACTGTTAAGCACCCAACTGTAGACGTGGACGGCGTCATCGACAAGTCCGTCTTCGACTAAATCGAATGACGACGAATCTCCGTAGCCTGTGACAAAAGTCTAATATGAAACAAATGGCTACAGTCACTAAATATAGAAAGTACTGCAATCCATTGGGCTCGTGTGTTTGAGAGAGAATGCATGATTCTTGCCCAAAAATGGCGGAAGTTACCAGATTCTCGTAACTTTAATGTTAGGAATTGTTCCACCTGTTTGGAGATATCTGTATATATTTTTATAAAAAATGACAGCTGTTCAGATTTTGTCAATGTTGGCAGCAAATTTGCCCAAAAATGGATGATGCGGTACTTTCTATATCTATTGACTTTCCACTTTTTCTAGAAGTATTGGTTGGAACCCAAAATGCTATGAAACAGGCCAACAATGTTCTGAAGAGTGTAATTTGATTAAAGATGTCAAAAAAATTGATAATTCGTGTCAGTAACCGCCATCTTTGATTTTTTGTTAATTTTTATAATGAAAGATGGATGGATTGGAATTACCCATGCAATCGTACTCGATCTAGGACACCCTGTATACTAAAAAAAATTGCTTACTTCTGTAGTCGAAAGCAATAACATTAAACGGTCCCGCGTAGACGCTGTAGAAATTTTCGTATTTCCGCCGATCGCCGTTTTGATTGTGAAAGTGGATTAGGGTCGGTTTACTCCGATGATAATAATCAGAGTATGATACGTTCCATAGTCCGATTTGCAAGTTCCTCTTCACGGTCACATACTGATTGGTAAAATTAAGTCCTCTGCTTTTGCCCGAGACATTGTAGTCACTGTGAGGGCCGGTATCTACATGAAAAATTTGTAAATGACAAGGTCGATGGTAGCTACGAAGATGTAGAAGGACCATACAGATTTTAATATGCACCCTTTAAGAGGTAAACCAAAATTGTACTACTTTTTTGTAAAACAATTGTTAATCAAGTTGACTTTTCACCACTGCACTTCGACCGATTCAAGGCTGAATGGGAGGGTTATTGCTAAAGGGGTATAAGCCGATACAGTACATGCTAAAGAACTTCTCCGTGAAATGGCAGCCTCAATTTTTTAAAACTAAATAAAATAAAAAAGAATTATTGTATTTATTTCTTTTCCAACAAATTTTTATTTATGGCATATATATATATATATATATATATATATATATATATTTGTAAACCATAAATAAAAAATTTGTTGTGAAAGACAAATAATTACAATAATTTGAATAATTAATCCCAAACAACGATGGACCTACCAATACAATATAATAACAATTTTTTTAAATGCTTTCTGGAACGAAGCACACCTTGAAAGTGTCTAAAAGACCCTTAAAGTCCTAGAAAGCACAGGAGAGAACCCTAAATTCTCATTAAGAGACCTCAAAGAGTGCTAATAGAAAAAAAAACATGGCCCCCTCTGACGCCTTCATAATACTCAACCTGGATTGAAAATCAAGCTGCGTTGGAATTCGATCGAGTTTTTAAAAGGCAATGGTAATAAAACGAACAGCGTGATGAACGTTATCGTCAGCAAAATTAATCTGAAAGCAATCCGGTTTTAAAATCCCCCGGAGGGTGGGGTGTCAAACGAACATGAAAATTGACGTAATCCAACAACACTTGCGGCATCTCCGGCGCGTTCCCTTACTGCACAACCAGTAGCGAAGTCGGCGAAGTGACGACAGTATTTTCGCAATGGACAACGTGCACTTGAGCTTGCGGTACTCCACCTCGTTCTCGTAGCCGAGTATGGGCTCCTCGGCGCAACGATCTTTGTCCGCGTCGGCTACGGTAGGATAATTAGGGAAAGGTGGAGATTTAATTGGTTTACCTGGGAACACTACGCTGCACTCGAAGAGGCAACACGACATGTTTCTTGTGGTACTGGTATATTTCCCAATATTGAGCAAAACCAATTAAAAATGTCGAACACTCAAAAACAAAACCCGGGTAGGTCTACTTGTGAAAGGCATTTGATCTACTGGTTATGCTTTGTAGTTGCAGACGATCATATGAACTATTCGGACTTTGGTTGCGTTCGGTTATTACAGTTGTATTTTTAGGATAGTTCTCCAGATAAAAAGATCTTCTGGAAGCTCATATGAAACTATGGATAGGTCAGATAAAATGTGACGTTTTAAACACTACAATCTCTGAGCCAATGGAGATTAACAAAATACCATCAATAGTAATTACAATGTGCTGCCACCAGAGGTCTTACTGCGTGCGTGCGTAGTGAGTGCACTGTATTTAAAGGTTGATGCATTAACAAAAACGGTGTCTCTATTAACACTAATGGTTTGGCCCGAATATTTTTAACTCTCTACAGATGGCATCAAATATTCTCCAAAAATTAGTACTTTTAAAACAAAGCTTAACAAACCCATGAAAGATAATTGTTTTTACGATGTAACCGTATTTTATCAGTTTGCGTGTTCAGTATGGACACTTAAAAATAAATATTACCAGTGCAAGTTTCTGTAATATGTTGAAGTGTGCTTTACAGCATTTTCTTCATTGAGAGTGCAGAATATCAATGCAATAAATTTATTTAATTATTCATATTCCCTCCCACGAAACCACTACAAAGCAAGTACAGAATTAATATTTAATTTAACGAGTGCGTTAAAAGATGTTGTTTAAGGGAGGATTTGTAATGCGTCTCAAAATCGCAATGAGCACATTTAAAATCTTTGGAGACCTTATGTTTCAAAAGGTGTCTTTTAAGACAGTAGTTGAGATGTGTCTCATAATCACAATGAGTACATTTAAAATCTTTAGAAACTTTATGTTTTAAAAGATGTCGTTTAAAGTTCGTTTTGTATTTTGTCTGGTAATTACACTTAGCGCATTTAAAATCGTTAGAATCGGTATGTAGTAAAAGGTGTTGTTTAAGGTGGTACCTGTTGCTCGTCTCGTAACTGCATCTACTACATTTAAAATCTTTAGAATCGGTATGTCTTAAAATGTGACGTTTAAAAGCTTTTTTGTAGTTTGTCTCAAAATTACACTTGGCACACTTAAAATCTTTAGAATCGGAGTGTTTTAAAACGTGTTGTTTAAAGTGGTTTTTGTTATTTGTCTCGTAATTACATTTAGCACATTTAAAATTATTAAAATCGGTATGTTTTAAAAGGTGTCTTTTAAAGTAGGATTTACTACTTGTCTTATAATCACAATTAGCACATTTAAAATCAATAGAATCAATATGTGATAAAAGGTGTCGTTTTAAGTTGTATTTCAAATGCGTCTTGTAATCACAGTTGGCACATAGTAGCACATTACGTTGCAGCAATTGTTTATTCTTTGTTCCATAATCCCCTGTAACATTATGCTCTAAAAGATGTTGTTAAACTTGCAGCTTACTATTTGTTGTGTGTTGACCAAAGTCACACTCAATTTGAGTTTTAATATTCCATCCACAATCAGTTTGTACTTCCTCATTATTGAGCAATTTGGAGCACTGTGCAGTAATGGTAATTTCTTCCTTTACTGTAACCAATGCTGCATTGCTTACCAAAATGTTACTTTGAAGATCAGAATCGATTTCTTCTTCTTGTTTTGGTTCGATTTTAACAAGTGTTACATCACTTACGTCCATATCTAGCATCAATAACGTTATCAAGAAATGTGCTACAATTACATTTTTATTCTTTAAATCTTTCTTCAAATTGTTTACTCATCACAAGTCCATTTAAATTTATAGCTCTCGGTGGGCGTAGATAAAACTCTGGCTCCAGTGGCGTACCGATGTATTTTATTTTTGGTTACGGGACGCTATTAAGCTCCCCAGCTAGGGCCATCAAATTAATAAAAATGGCTAGAGTGCACCTTAGTTGAGCGTTTTCATAAAAAAAAATTTGCGGGAGAAGCGCGAAATTTTCCACAATCTTAATACAAAGTTCACATAATTTCGTAGAAATATGATGTTGTGTTACTCCATATTTCATCGCAACAAAAACATGTACAATCGTGGATATCGTAATGGCGAATTGAATTACATGAGCCAGGTTATCGTTCCGTTTCAAACATAAATAATCGTTCGAAGTTTCGGCTGTCTATGAAAGATGTCCCTTCCCCTTTCGAGTGATAAGGCGGTCGATGCGAAAGAATCGGTCTATGGAAAATTTTTTATTCCCTATGGCATTCAAATTTAGACTGTATGCTCTTCAAAAAGTGGTTTAACTAGCACGTGTGACATTGAAGTGTATAAGTCGAGCTAAACCTAAAGCTGTATTGTATATTATACTACTTTTATTCCATTAACTGTTAATATACACGTTAAACCCAGTAAGGACGAAGAACCTAACCTTTTAAAAAAATTAGTTGTTTTAGCCATGTCTTGTGTAATTTGTTGCAGTGTGCGGAATATCTTTGAAATACATTTATTTATTTACTTATTTACATATTCATATTCTACAAATAATGAAGTTAGGACACATAGACCTCTCCCTCTCTCCCTACACTACAGAATTACATATTAACTTTGTTTGTGTGCGTTGGAAGGTGTTTTATAAGACAGAACTTGTAATGTGTCTCATAATCGCAATGAGCACATTTAAAGTCTTTGGTAACTTTATGTTTCAAAAGATGTTGTTTAAGACCGTATTTGATATGTGTCTCATAATTGCAAAGAGTACATTTAAAATATTTAGAACCTTTATGTTTTAAAAGGTGTTTTTTTAAGTAGTATTTGTCATTTGTCTCAAAATCACAATGAGCACATTTAAAATCTTTAGAATCCAAATGTCTTAAAAGATGTGATTTAAAATTATTTTTGGAATTAGTCTCGTAATTACATTTAGCACATTTAAAGTCTTTAGAATTGGAATGCTTTAAAAGGTGTTGTTTGAAATAGTATTTGTTGTTTGTTTCAAAATCACAATAAGCACATTTAAAATCTTTAGAATCCAAATGTCTTAAAAGGTGTGATTTAAAATTTCTTTTGTAATTCGTCTCGTAATTACACTTAGCACATTTAAAATCTTTGGAATCGATATGTTTTAAAAGGTGTACTTTAAAATCCTTTTTGTAATTCGTCTCGTAATTACATTGAAAACATTTAAAATTTTTAGAATCGATGTGTTTTAAAAGGTGTCGTTTAAAGTACTTTTTGTTATTTGTCTCATAATCACAATTAGCACATTTTAGCACATTACTAGAAAGATTGTGTGTTAAAATGTGCACTTCAAGACATTGTTTATTATTTGTTCCATAATCACAATGAGCACATTTAAAGTCTTTAACGGCGATATGTTTTAAAGCATGTCGTTTAAAGCTGTTTTTGTTATTTGTCTTGTAATCACAATTAGCACATTTAAGATCTTTAGAATCTACATGTTTTGAAAGGTGTTGTTTAAAGCAGTATTTGTTACTTGTCACGTAATCGCAATTAGTACATTTAAAATCTTTAGAAGTGATGTGTTTTAACAGGTGTTGTTTAAAGCAGAATTTATTATTTGTCTCATAATCACAATTAGCACATTTCAAATCTTTAGAATCGATATGTTTTAAAAGGTGCTGTTTAAAGCAGTATTTGTTATTTGTCGCGTAATAACAATGAGCACATTTGAAATCTTTAGAAGTGGTGTGATTTGAAAGGTGTTCTTTAAAGTTCTTTTTGATATTTGTCCCAAAATCACAAATAGCACATTTAAAATGTTTAGAATCGATGTGATTTAAAACGTGTTGTTTAAAGTAGTATTTGTCATTTGTCTCATAATCACAATGAACACATTTAAAATCTTTAGAGTCCTTATGTGTCAAAAGGTGTCGGTTAAAGTGGCTTTTTTTATTTGTCTCGTAATCACAAATAGCACATTTAAAACCTTTAGAATCGATATGCTTTAAAAGGTGTTGTTTAAAGTTCGTTTTGTGATTTGTCTCGTAATCACAATTAGCACATTTAAAATCTTTGGAATCAGTATGATTTAAAAGGTGTCGTTTAAAGTACTTGTTGCAACTTGTCTCGTAATCACAATGAGCACATTTAAAATCTTTAGTATCTCTATGTTTTAACAGGTGTTGTTTAAAGCTGTATTTGTTATTTGTCTCATAATCACAATGAACACATTTAAAATCTTTAGAATCGGCATGTATTAAAAGGTGACGTTTAAAGTGATATTTGTTATTGGTCTTGTATTCACAACTGGCACATTTAAAATCTTTAGAATCGATATGCTTTAACAGGTGTTGTTTAAAGTTCTTCTTGTAATTGGTCTCATAATGACACTCGGCACATTTAAAATCTGTAGAAACTTTATGCTTTAAAAGGTGTCGTTTAAAGTTGGGTTTACTATTTGTCTTATAATCACAATTAGCACATTGTAGCACATTAGGTTTGTTCTCTTGAAGCAACTGTTTATTCTTTGTACGATAATCACAATAACCTGTAACGTGTTGCTTTAAAAAATGTTGTTTAATTTGCACCTTACTATTGGTTGTGTGTAGACCGAAGTCATATTCCAAATCCCTGGAAATTTGTTGTGGTACTTCTCCAGTATCAAGTGATGTGGAGCACTGTACGTAACTGGTAATTTCATACTTTATTTTAACCAATGCTTCGTTGCTCACTAAAATTTTTCCTTGAAGATCCAAATGGATTTCTTCTTCTTGTTTTGGTTCAATTTTAATGAGTGATATGACATCATTTCCGTCCATATCTAGTATGCGTTACAATTACGTTTTTGTTCTCATCAAAAAGTTATTATTATTATTATAAAAAAATTAAGTTTACAATTTTCTTACCAGTCACAACTTATCAATAGGCAGCCTTTCTCTTCTCTAAATGCAAACGAAAACAAAGCTGTCGTTGTGGCTCAAGTAAAGAGGTAGGTCATATCCCGACTCGGTTAATTAGCGTTTCATTCCAGTGGCGTATCAATGGGTTTTATTTTTTATTGTATCCCCAAAATTACAATTAAATCTTTTGTCTTTAGTGAAGAATAAGATTGGAGTTAGTGAATGGGCGCATGTATTTCAATAAATGCTATTTTGTGTTTTTCTAAAATTCATAATTAACGGCCATCAGGCCATCGCCTAAAAATTCAGAAGTGGTAATACCGAAGCGGTTTCCGACAAAGGTGAACCGAAGTGTTTCAACTGCAACAATTATTTCGGGCATTTGTCCAGGAGACTGCCACAGCCGAAAGAGTGACAACGAACTATCGAAGAAATCAGAACCTGTTGCACGTGTGCACTTTAAAACATCGTTTATACATACATTGATTTTATTACAGTTTCCACAAATAATCAAAGTTCTATTTTTAACTCTAGAATATCTCAACAGCTGAAAGTTAAAAAAATCCGAAGAGTCTCCGAGCAAGAAATTTTTTGCGTTTGCTTTGAACCAATGTAAGAGCACAAACTCAGTAGTGTAGGTTTTTTCTATTCATGTTTTGTTTATATAAATATTAAATATATAAATGCCCAAGGCATCTCTATTTTTATGTCTTGCTCGGAAACAATCGATACCTACACTCAAATATTCTAACATTTAGCCAATATTTTAAATGTTGCTAAATGTCATTAAGCCACCACTACAAAATTAATATTTAACTCAAGGAGAAATTTGTTCCTTGTTTTGTGTGGTTTAAAAGGTGACGTTTAAGACAGAATTTGTTATGTGTCTCATAATCGCAATGGGCGCATTTAAAATCTTTAGAAGCTTTATGTTTTAAAAGGTGTCCTTTAAAGCACCGTTTATTATTTGTTTCATAATCACAATGGGCACATTTAAAATCTTTAGAAGCTTTGTGTTTTAAAATGTGTCCCTTAAAGCATTGTTTAAAATTTGTTTCGTACTCACAATGAGCACATTTAAAATCTTTGGAAACTTTATGTTTTAAAAGGTGTACTTTAAAACATTGTTTATTATTTGTTTCATAATCACATTGAGCACATTTCAAATCTTTAAAATCGGCATGTTTTAAAACGTGTTTTTTAAAACAGTATTTGTTACTTGTCTCGTAATCACAATGAGCACATTTAAAATCTTTACAATCAGTATGTTTTAAAAGGTGTTGTCTAAAGTAGAATTTATTATGTGTCTCATAGTCACAATCAGTACACTTAAAATCGTTAGAATCGGTATGTTTTAAAACGTGTCGTTTTAAGTGGTATTTGATATGTGTCTTGAAATCACAATTAGCACATTTAAAATCTTTAAAATCAGTATGTGTTAAAAGGTGTCGGTTAAAGCAGTATTTGTTGTTCGTCTCGTAATCACAATGAGCACATTTAAAATCTTTAGAATCGGTATGTCTTAAAAGGTGTTGTTTAAAGTGGTATTTGTTACTTGTCTCGTAATCGCAATGAACACATTTAAAATCTTTAGAAACTTTATGTTTTAAAAGGTGTCCGTTAAAACATTGTTTATTATTTGTTTCATAATCACAATGGGCACATTTAAAATCTTTGGTAACTTTATGTTTTAAAAGGTGCCGTTTAAAGTGGGATTTGTTACTGGTCTTGTAATCACAACTAGCACATTGTAGCACATTACGTTTGTGTATTAAAATGCGCCGTTTATTCTTTTTTCGATAATCACAATGATCACAAAAGCCTCCTGAATCGTTATGCTGTAAAAGATGTTCACATTCAAAACCGTTGGAAATTTCTGTTTTAATATTCCATCCATAATCAGTTTGTTGTTGTACTTCATTATCAAGAGATTTGGAGCACTGTGCAGTAATGGCAATTTCGTCCTTTATGTTAACCAATGATTCATTGCTTACTAAAATTCTTTTTTGAAGATCTGAATGGATTTCTTCTTCTTGTTTTGGTTCGATTTTAATGAGGGATAACACGTCACTTCCGTCCATGTCTAACGTTATTAAGAAATGTGTTACAAATAACGTTTTTGTTAACAGTCAACGTATTTATAGCTCCTCGTAAAGACGTGGACAAAGCTCTGGCTGTAGCTCAAATACCGACATACGTCAAGTTGGGGTTGATGGAATTCGCGATTGAGATAATAGTCATCAGTTCTGGTCACTGGTGGCAGCACATTTAATTAATAAAGGTGTGTGAAGGCCGCCATTTTGTTTATTTACAATGGCGAAAAGTAATTAATATCGTAGTGCAAAAATTTCATTTGCAATAAATGTCATCCTTCATCTCATTTTATCGACACTTGTTATCTACATTGGATAAAATTTGCTGCTCGGTGTCGTTTCATCTTTCGCTTGAATGTTGGTCATGCTTACATACTCTGCCTATGTGACCTCTCTTGTCGCACTTAAAACAATTACTGCTTTTCAATTAACAATCTTTGGCGTAGTGACCAGGATCTCCGCAGCGATAGCAAATTGTCATTTTATATAATTTACACGTGTTGTTTTGCATATTCGCCGCCATTTTGTCCTGTGATGTGTACTGCTTGAATACCGATTTCAGAGTTCGATTTCAATCAACCTCGCGGTAGATGATCGTAATACTTTTTACATTCGTCGCCAATTGTACTATTTGATAGTATGTTGACCAAGTTCATTAATTGGTACCTAGTACTTTCTATAACATTTATTACCTTCCAATCTTCTACATGAATAAAAGTTGTACTGTATCCTCTATATACTACTAACCTAAACACTACAGATCCCTCTTTCTACAAATTAATTCAAAAGACTCCAATAGGACCACACTGCACTTACCGTTTTGTGTGCGTTAAAAGATGTCGTTTAAGAGAGAATTTGTTATATGTCTCATAATCACAATGAGCACATTTAAAATCTTTCATAACTTTGTGTTAACAGGGTGCTGTTTAAAGGTGGGTTTGTAATTTGTTTCATAATCACAATTGGCACATTTAAACTCTTTAGAATCGTTGTATTTTAAAAGGTGTCGTTTAAAGTAGTATTTGTTATTTGTCTCGTAATCACAATTAGCACATTTTAAGACATTACCAGAAAGTTTGTGTGTTAAAAGGTGTCGTTTAAAGTTGCTTTTCCGATTTGTCTCGTAATCACAGTGAGCACATTTAAAATCTTTAGAATCGGTATGTATCAAAAGGTGTCGTTTAAAGGAGTATTTGTTACTTGTCTCGTAATCACAACTACCACATTTAAAATCTTTAGAATCGCTATGTTTTAAAAGGTGCCGTTCAAAGTTCTTTTTGTAATTTGTCTCGTAATTACATTTGGCACATTTAAAATCTTTAGTTTCTGTATGAATTAAAAGGTGTCGTTTAAAGTTCTTTTTATAGTTTGTCTCATAATCACAACTAGCACATTTAAAATCTTTAGAATCGGTATGAATTAACAGATGGCGTTGAAAGTATTTGTTGTAATTTGTCTCGTAGTTGCATTTAGCACATTTGAAATCTTTAGGATCGGTATGTTTTAAAAGGTGTCGATTAAAGTGGCCTTTGTTATTTGTCTCGTAATCACAATTGGCACATTTAAAATCTTTAGAATTGGTATGTTTTAAAAGATGTTGCTGAAAGCAGTATTTGTTATTTGTCTCGTAATCACAATTAGCACATTTAAATTCTTTAGAATCGGTATGTTTTAAAATGTGTCGTTTAAAGTTGAATTTGTTATTTGTGATGTAATCACAACTAGGACATTGTTGCACATTACGTTTATGTGTTAATATGTGCCGTTGAAGCAGTTGTTTATGCTTTGTCCCATAATCACAATGAGCACAGTTAAAGTCTTCTGAAAGAGTGTGCTTTGTTCCGAAATCGTTGGAAACTTGAGTTTTAATATTCCATCCACAATCAGTTTGTTGTTGTACTTCTTCACTATCAAGAGATTTGGAGCATTGTGCAGTAATGGTAATTTCCTCCTTTATTGTAACCAATGCTTCGTTACTTACTAAAATGTTCCCTTGAAGATTGAAATCAATTTCTTCTTCTTCTTGTCTTGTTTCCATTTTAATGAGTGGTAATAAAATATTGCCGTCCATATCTAGCATCAATGATTTTATCAAGAGTTTTAAAATTTGTTTATCAAAAGTAAAGTTTAGTATTAAACAATACACGTTTCTTACTTGTAGATACAAGTCCCTTTAGTCTCGGCACTGAACGGCTCGCATATCTTAATCAGTCAGGTAAGACGGACACAAGGTTCTACTTGTTTTTACTCTACCTCTCGTAGGGATTGCGAACTTTGGAGCTATGCGTGGATAATCTTCAGCACGATTTTTTGTATGAACACATTCAGCCGGTTCGGGCGGATTTAATGCAGGCACTTTGGCGTACGTTAAGAAATAACGATCAGGTGGCCCAAGTGGCTTTCAAGTAAGTAACCAACCAAAATTCATTCGCAATCTCATCATAAAAATTGTGTTACTCATCAGCTACTGACGTAGCTAAAGCTCTGGCTGTAGTTCAAGTACCGATATTAGTCAAGTTTCAGACCCCAATCCAGTGGCGGATCGAATTATGATCAAAACTAGTGAACAAAAAGATCTGCGTTTTTGGAAATTGTATCAGCTTTAATTAGTTTAAAGTGTTGGTACATTTTTAGAAGCGATAGTGTACTCTCTCCACGGAGAGGTTTTCCCTACTCCCACAAGATGAAAGACGGGCAACGAAGTGCAGGCAGTAGGTCCAGGTGAGAAACGACTGCGCAACTCCAAAAATCTAAACCCCCGCCATTTTGGTCAGAACATAACCTGTCTCATTGTAATAGTGTATAGAGCTATATTGAGGGAGCTCAGGCATTATATAATACAGGGATATAATATTTGCATACAGAGTAGTTTCGAGACCCATCACATAACAGTATTCAAATATTCACGAAATATAGTCATATTGGGCATATACAAAATAAGGTTGACCTTTGCCTTAAATAGCCTTCAAAGGATGCTAACATGATAATATCTTGTTAGCATAATTTGTACTCGAGCATAAAAGAGACAGATACAAAAAATTGCGAGTAGTCGCCTTACGAATTTTATATGTGTACCGCATCATTATGAAAGGGAACAGGAGAAAACAAGCGCGTGTTAAGATAAGGGCGAGTGTTTAACCAGATAAGAGTCGAAACGTGACAGTGTTGCCACGATCTCTCAAACCTTAAAAGTTTCGTTTCGTTTTCCGAAACCCCGAACACGTGAGAAAATGCGAGACTTGTATTGGTTAAGAGGGCACGCTTTCCACAAGTGTTGCGTTGAGGAAAACGGTGTTCGTTTTCAATGAGACTCGGCGAGATATTTAAGTAAAAACGTGGCGAGGGACGGGCATTCTGAATTAATTCTTCGAAATTCAACAGAGCACAGAGCGTGTGTGTTTTGGTTTGTGTTCCGTGCGTCTCGTATTACTGTAAATATATAATGTAAACATTGCTAGGCGTTGCGCGCACGCTACCTGCTAAAATTAACCTGATTACAAACCACTCCCACTTACACCCGCCATTTGTAAATTACACCAGCGCCTCTAGTGTCTGAATTGCGAATTACCAATTCCCTTGTTTGAATAGTACCTTACACCATTAATTAATACCTTCTACTTTGATATAACATTTATTAATTGCAAATATTCCACAAGACTATACTATAAGTTCTACATCTCGTAACTTAACCTCTATATTTTCTCCAGTTTCTAGGGCTCCAATACCACCACACCACACACTACAGAATTAATATTTAACTTACGGAGACATTTGTTCAGGGTACAAACGTTTAGTGTGCGTTAAACGGTGTCGTGTAAGGCAGAATTTGTTATGGGTCTCATAATCGCAATGAGTACATTTCAAATCTTTGGAAGCTGTATGTGTTAAAAGGTGTCTTTTAAAGTTGTTTTTCTGATGTGTTTTGTAATCACAATGAGCACATTTAAAAACTTTGGGCTCTGTATGTATCAAAAGGTGTTGTTTGAAGTAGTTATTTGTTACTTGTTTCATAATTACAATGAGCACATTTAAACTCTTTAGAATTATGATTTAAAAGGTGTCGGTTAATGTTGCTTTTCTTATGTGTTTTGTAATCACAATGAGCACATTTAAAAACTTTGGACTCGGTATGTTTTAAAAGGTGCTGTTTAAAGTAGTAGTTGTCATTTGTCTCATAATCACAATTAGCACATTTAAAAAGTTTAGAATCAGTATGGTTTAAAAGGTGACGTTTAAAGTTCTTTTTGTAATTTGTTTCGTAATTACATTTAGCACATTTAAAATCTTTACGATTTATATGTTGTAGTAGGTGTTGTTTAAAGCGGTATTTGACATTTGTCTCGTAATTACATTTAGCACATTTAAAATCTTTAGAATCGCTATGTTTTTAAAGGTGTCGGTTAAGATATTGTTTATGATTTGTTATATAATCACAATGAGCACATTTAAAACCTTTAGAATCAGTATGATTTAAAAGGTGTCGTTTAAAGTGGTATTTGTTATTTGTCTCATAATCACAATGGGCACATTGAAAATCATTGGAAATATCGAGCGATTTGGAGGTGTGTGCAGTAATGATAATTTCGTCCTTTACTGTAACTAATGATTCATTGCTCACTAAAATGCTATCTTGAAGATTGGAACGAATTTCTTCTTCTTGTTTTGGTTCGATTTTAATTATTGGTACATCATTTCTGTCCATTTCTAGCATTTTGACTCGTGTTTGTTTATCAAAACTAAAACAATAATTTCTACCAGTCACAGTCTATTGGTCTACCACCAATACTGACGTAGATAAAGCACTGGCTGTAGCTCAAGTATCGGTAATCCCTTTCCAGTGGCGGGCCAAAGAGTTATATTTTATACTGCATCTCCAAATTCTGGCTTCTTTTAAACTATTCATTTTGGATGTCTTTATAGGCATCATCGTTGAGTTATATCCTGGGCATCGATTCCCGAAGTTAGTCGTTGTGCTAGTGATGTGCATGTGATGTGACCGGCTGCCATGACGTCATGATCGTATACAAACTTTATGCGCTAACCAATTACAGACAAGAATTGAACTGTCATTTGTCAGTTTTGTATTTTGTTTTGATTTTGCATTATGGATACTGCTATTAATAACCAGAAAATCCTGGAACAATTCCATGTTTTATTTCACAGAAAATATGTGAATTTATAGGTTAGGGCACTGAATAACCTCTATAGCAAAACAGCTGCAAGATCCGTCCTGTAGCTGCAACTGCGCATGACTTTCACGCAACGAGTGGTCTTGACCAGTCGTTGCGTTCGATCAACTTTTCGCTCGATGTGGTAGGTTCGAGAATGCAGTGACATTCACGTTCACATCAAGGTCAGTCGATGTGAACAAAGCACATCTTCGGGAATCGACGCCCTGGTTCGGCACAATCCGAGGAAGTAACTTTTGAATTTGAAGAATTTAAATCTGACGTCGATTAAATACATTTAAGAAGCACAAATAGATTTTACAGCGAATCCACTCCTTTCCCATTAGTGAAAAGTAACAATCCGAAGTCTCTTACATAAAAGACATGAAATAAACATTGTTAATTAGCCGGACCTCCGTCAGTCCAGAAGGTATCTGAAGGTCTTGGATACGGTAACGTTAAGTATCTGATACTTAGGAAAAAAAAAAGATGCATTGACAAAAAGCCATTTAACCTATACTGAATCTCTCACCGATGCGGAGATAACAACAGTGCTCCTCTAGAAATCCCAGGGGGACTACTTAATGGCAAATTTCAACCTTTTACGTCCAGTTGTGGCTGTGCGGTGTCTGTCTTATTACTCAGTCAGTAACTGAAGGGTTTTATTGAAGATCTTTATTACAGTTTTCACAAGAGCGAATGTTTATTTTTAATTCTAAAAACTTAAACTTAATTATCTTGGAGCAAGAGATAACAATGGAGAACATATGTTACTTTTATGCTATGTTAGATCCCATATTATACAGGTAACGCACCTCTTCTCCATTTCAAAGGTATCTTGAAACAATCAAATACGTTGTTAGTTGGAAACCTTTGAAGGTAAAACAAAGGTACACCATTACTGACGTGATAACTATTAATTAAATGTTAATTACCAGCTGAAATGGTTTGGATTTCTGTACTTAAATAACTAGAATTAATTAGCTTGACTGGGAATTTGGTCCCTAACGCATTGTGCGTGCCTTAAAAGGTGTTGTTTAAGGCAGAATTTATTATGTGTCTCATAATTGCAATGAGCACATTTAAAATCTTTAGAAACTTTATGTTTCGAAACGTGTTGTTTAAAGTAGCGTTTGTTATTTGTCTCATAATCACAATTGGCACATTTCAAATCTTTGAAATCGGTGTGTTTTAAAAGGTGTCGATTAAAATAGTACTTGTTACTAGTCTGGTAGTCACAATTAGCACATTTAAAGTCTTTCGACACTTTATGTTTTAAAAGGTGTTGTTCAAAGTAGCGTTTATTACTAGTCTCGTAATCACAACTAACACATTTATATCCTTTAGAAACTGAATGTTTTAAAACGTGTCGTTTTAAGTACAATTTGTTACTTGTCTTGTAATCACAATTAGAACATTTAAAACATTTAGAAGTGGTATGTTTTAAAAGGTGCCGCTTAAAGTTGTTTTTCTTATATGTCTCGTAATTACATTTAGCACATTTGAAATCTATAGAATCGGTATGTTTTAAAAGGTGCCGTTTATAGTGGTTTTTGTTATATGTCTCGTAATTACACATACCACATTTTAAATCTTTAGAATCGGTATGTTTTAAAAGGTGTTGTTTAAAGTAAGTTTTGTTATGTGTCTCAAAATTGCATTTAACACATTTAAAATCTTTAGAATTGGAATGTATGAAGAGGTGTTGTTTAAAGTAGCATTTGATACTTGTCTCGAAATCACAATGATTACATTTAAATACTTTAGGATCGGTATGTTTTAAAAGGTGTTGTGTAAGGCTAGGTTTGTAATTTGTCTTGAAATCACAAATATCACATTTAAAAACTTTAGAGGCGGTATGTCTTAAAAGGTGTTGTTTAAAAATGGGTTTGTAATTTGTGTCGAAATCACAAATAGCACATTTAAAAACTTTAGAATTGATATGTTTTAAAAGGTGTTGTTTCAAGTGGTATTTGTTATTTGTTCCGTAATCACAATTGCCACATTTAAAATCTTTAGAAGCTTTATGTTTTAAAAGGTGTTGTTTGAAATAGTGTTTGTAATTTGTCTCGAAATCACAAGTTGCACATTTAAAAACTTTAGAATGGGTGTGTTTTAAAAGGTGTTGTTTCAAGTGGTATTTGTTATTTGTTTTGTAATCACAATTACCACATTTAAAATCTTTAGAATCGGTATGTTTTAAAAGGTGTCGTTTAAAGCTGGGTTTGTAATTTGTCTCGAAATAGCAAATAGCACATTTAAAATCCTTAAAATCGGTATGTTTTAAAAGGTGTTTTGTCAAGCAGTATTTGTTATTTGTTTCATAATCGCAATTAGCACATTTAAAAGCTTTAGAATCGGTATGTATTAAAAGGTGTCGTTTAATGCTGGGTTTGTAATTTGTCTCGAAATCACAAATAGCACATTTAAAATCTTTAGAATCGGTATGTTTTAAAACATGTTGTTTAAAGCAGTATGTGTTATTCGTTTCGTAATCACAATTGCCACATTTAAAATCTTTAGAAGCTTTATGTTTTAAAAGGTGTTGTTTGAAATAGTATTTGTAATTTGTCTCGAAATCACAAGTTGCACATTTAAAAACTTTAGAATGGGTATGTTTTAAAAGGTGTTGTTTAAAGCAATATTTGATATTTGTCTGGTAATCACAACTAGAACAATGTAGCACATTACGCTTATGACGTTGAAGTTGTTGTTCCTTCTTTGTTACACAGTTCTGAAACATTATGCTTTAAAAGATGTTGTTTAAATAGTACCTTACTATTCGTTGTGTATTGACCGAAGTGGCATTCGTGTATATTTCAGTTTTAATATTCCAACCACAATCGCCTTCATTATCGAGCGATTTGGAGCACTCTGCAGTAATGGTCATTTCGTCCTTTATTGCAACCAATGCTTCGTTGTTCACTAAAATGTTTCCTACAAGATCCGAATGAATTTCTTCTTCTTGTTTTGGTTCGATTTTAATAAGTGATACATCATTTCCGTTCATATCTAGTACCAGTAACGTACTTTTATATTAAACAAGCTACAACTACAACTTGAACAACTTTCTTACCAGCCAGTCTATTTATAGCTCGTGGTACAGTAAAGCTCTGGGCTGTAGCTCAACTACCCGTATAGGCGAAGTTATTAGTGTCGATCTCCAGTGGCGTATCTATGGGTTTGATTTTATACTGTTTCCAGCAAATTCTGGTTTCTCCTCAATTGCAAGTTCGAGTTTCCCGAGTGCGCCTGGGCGTCGATTCCCGAAGATGTGCTTTGTTCACATCGACTGACCTTGATGTGAACGTGAATGTCACTGCATTCTCGAACCTATCACATCGAGCGAAAAGTTGATCGAACGCAACGACTGGTCAAGACCACTCGTTGCGTGAAAGTCATGCGCAGTTGCAGCTACAGGATGGATCTTGCAGCTGTTTTGCTATAGAGGTGCCCTAACCTATAAATTCACATATTTTCTGTGAAATAAAACATGGAATTGTTCGAGGATTTTCTGGTTATTAATAGCAGTATCCATAATGCAAAAACAAAACAAAATACAAAACTGACAAATGACAGTTCAATTCTTGTCTGTGATTGGTTAGCGCATAAAGTTTGTCCACGATTCGGGAATGCAGCTAAACTTGAACTTATCCCTATCGTATACGATCATGACGTCAAGGCAGCCGGTCACATCACATGCACATCACGGAGCATATCGACTAACTTCGGGAATCGATGCCCTGAATATCGCACGACTAGTGTTTTGATGAGATAGAGAATTGTTCTTTGAAAAACTGTAATTCATTTTAAGACTTTCTTTGTGTCGACCATCTGCGCGTGGGGTAAACGTAAAAAACGGACTTGGTTGAATGTCGTTTTGTACACAGAAGTGCGCGCGCCGAAAAGAATTAAAAAGAAAAAAAATCTCTGCATGACCCTCGGCGGTAAAACAAAAAACTATTGTAATAAACAATGTATGACAGCGAAAATAAAGAACTAAGCTAATAAGAAATCCACTACAGAAATTATCTTACATCTTAAACTAGTGGATTGCAATATGGCGTGAGTATACTACATTTAAATTACGAGCGAAAAGAATTTAAATACGAATCGAATCAATTGGTGAGAAAATACCGTTACGTATTCTCAAAGTTCGTAAATTTGGATGATGTACAAAAAATGCCTATTAACTAAGTTAATTAAACGCAAATTAAAACACAAATGTAAAACACGCAACACTGGATTAATATTAGAGAGTGTATGGGCGTAGTCTAAGTAGTAGGAGCCCCCAAATCAGGCTCAGTTTCCACATAATGGCATTGGTGCATCGTAACTCCCCCGAACTCTGACCACATATGCACAGACTGAACTGAAGTATATATTAAAAAATAGGCGGCCGCCCGTAAGTATGACGGTCCTCGGTTGCGGATGCTACGCGACTAAAGTTGACTGGTAGAGTTTTATTGATTTGAGTTTATTACACGAAAATGTTTATTTTTAATTCTAATTTCTCCTAACAGTTAAAGTAGAAAATTTAAAAACAAATCTTGGCGCAAGAGATAAAAATGGATAACATATGATGAACAATCAAATATGTTGTAAACTAGAAAAAGTTACAAATATGAAGAATCTCGTTTTTGTTACATTAAAATAATTAAGCGGTTTAATTAACCAGCTGAAATAGTTTGGATTTCAGCAGTTCATGTTACTTCAAAATCTAAAAATCAGGGACCTCACAAATTACAATATGAACGGGAAATTTGTTACTTGTACAAACGATTTGTATGCGTTAAAAGGTGTCGTTTAAGACAGCATTTGTCATGTGTCTCATATTCGCAATGAGCACATTTAAAATCTTTAGTAACTTTATGTTTTAAAAGGTGTAGTTTAAAGTAGCGTTTGTTATTTGTGTCGTACCCACAATTCGCACATTTAAAAGCTTTAAAGTCGGTATGTTTTAGAAGGTGTTCTTTAAAGTTGTGTTTGTAAAATGTCTTGAAATCACAAACAGTACATTTAAAATCATTAGAATCGGTATGTTTTAAAAGATGTCGTTTTAAGTAGTGTTTGTTACTCGTCTTGTAATCACAATTAGTACATTTAAATACATTGGAAGCTGTATGAATTAGAAGGTGTCGTTGAAAGTTGTTTTTGAAATGTGTCTCGTAATTACATTTAGCACATCGAAAATCTTTATAATCGGTATGTTTTAAAAGGTGCTGTTTAAAGTTGTGTTTGATATGTGTCTCGTAATTACATTTAGCACATTTAAAATCTTTAGAATCAGTATGTTTTAAACGGTGTTGTTTGAGGTAGTATTTGTTAGTTGTATTGTAATCACAATGAGCACATTTGAAATCTTCAGAATTAGTATGTTTTAAGAGGTGCCGTTTAAAGTGGTATTTGTTATTTGTCTTGAAATCACAATGAGCACATTTGAAATCTTCAGAATCCATATGTTTTAAAAGGTGTTGTTTAAATCCGAGTTTGTAATTGGTCTCGAAATCACAAATAGGACATTTAAAAGCTTTAGAATCGATATGTTTTAAAAGGTGCTGATCAAAGCTGTGTTTGTAATTTGTCTCAAAATCACAAATAGCACATTTTAAAACGGCATGTTTTAAAAGGTGTTGTTCAAAGCTGGGTTTGTAATTTGTCTTGAAATCACAAGTAGCACATTTAAAAACGTTATAATGGGTATTTGAAAGGTGTCGTTTCAAGTGGTATTTGTTATTTGTTACATAATCACAATTAGCACATCGAAAATCTTTAGAATCGGTATGTTTTAAAAGGTGTCGTGTCAAGCTGCGTTTGTAATTTGTCCCGAAATCACAAATAGCACATTTGAAGTCTTTAGAATCGGTATGTGTTAAAAGGTGTTTTTTAAAGCAGTCTTTGTTATTTGTTGCGTAATTACAATTAGCACATTTAAAATGTTTAAAATTGGCATGTATTAAAAGATGTCGTTTAATGCTGGGTTTGTGATTTGTACCGAAATTACAAATAGCACATTTAAAATCTTTAGAATTGGAATGTTTTAAAAGGTGTTGCTTAAAGCAGTATTTGACATTTGTCTTGTAATCACAATTAGTACATTGTAGCACATTACGTTTGCGTGTTAAGATACGCCGTTGTTTCTTCTTTGTTGCACAGTTCTGAAACATTATGCTTTAAAAGTTGTTGTTCAACTTGGACCCTTACTCTTTGTTGTGTGTTGGCCGAAGTTACATTCAAATTACAAATTTGACTTTTAATATTCCAACCACAATCAGTGTGTTGTTCTACTTCTTCATTATCGAGCGATTTGGAGCACTGTGCAGTGATAGTAATTTCGTCCTTTACTGCAACCAATGCTTCGTTGCTTACTAAAATGTTATCTTGAAGATCAGAATGGATTTCTTGTTCTTGTTCGATTTTAATGAATGGTACATCATTTTCGTCCATATCTAGCCTCAATAGCTTTATCAACAAACGTGTTACAATTAAATATGTTTTAGTTTATCAAAAATAAACTTTTGTATCAAGCGCTACAAATTTCTTACCATTCACAACCAATACTTCTAATTCTAGATGCAGAATACTGTTCTGTGAAGAAAGCACCGGCAAGATATGGGCCAAAGTCCAGTTTCATTAGCGTGCCACTCCAGTGGCGTATCGATGGGCTTTATTTTATACTGTATTCCCGAATTAAGTTCGCCTTCAGCGAGTACATTGATATTTAGTATTGTCAAATTTCAAGTTTTGTGCCAATTTTGTGCTGTACGTAACAAAAGGTAATTGAAATTATTCGCTTTATTGTAAATCGTATTGCTTTCAGCTGCTCGTAGTAATGGAATGAATGGAAACGGTTTACGAGAGCCCCATAGTGAGAATGAAAAAAAAACCTCACCCTGAATATTGATTTTATTAGGTTCCACAACTCACAAATAAGCAAATTTTATACAGCCCATTATGTATGGAATATGTAGATATCTCGATAAACATTGAATGTATACAACATTTTTACTTCACATAAAAACACTTTTATTGCCATCAAAATGCTTACATTTCCAAGCATTTATATTTATAAGTCAAGCATGTTTGTCCATAAAAATCCTAAATACTTTACCCAATTGAATGCTAATCATGACTATAAGACAAGAAACTCTGATATCCTCACTATTCCCGTTCACCGTACGACCAAATTCGAAAAAGGACCATTGTACAATTGCATAAAAATATATAATTCCCTTCCATCTACTATTAAAAATTTGAAAAGCGACATGGCATTTAAAACGGCACTAAAAAGTTTTTTAGTGCACAATTGTTTCTATAAAACAAGCGATTTGTATACACTGTGATTTATATTGACCAACTGTGATACGACATATTTTTAATGTGTTTTTTAATGTGTTTTTTAACGTGTTTTTTAATGTGTTTTTGTTAATATTAGTGACTATGTCTATGTCAATGTATATTGATCACAGGCAATAAATATATTATTATGGTCGGTGTTTCTTGTGAGAACTCAGGTCTAGCCTGGTTAACTAATCGCACGGATTAAAATCAAGTAACGATTAGTGTCTGTGTCTGTGTCTGGTGAAGTTATGTAGGGTCCTTAAAAAAAAAAAATAAAAATAAAAAAAATAAAAAAAATCACACACGTACATTGGACATCTAGGGATAATGTAATTCGTACTTACCAACATACCTATTGATGGGCACAATAGCCAACGCTATCAGGAAAGAGGAAAACAAAACAAAACAAAAAAAAATCATTATAATAATTCCTGTAATTTTATTAAATGGAGTTTATTGTGTAAGTGTTTCTTTGGCTTTGCGTTTGGGTTGAATACGAGTGGGTTGTGATAACGTGGTGTGCTTCTGTGAAGAAGGAGTTTTGTGTTTTTTAATTGTATTTATGGTGTTTCTTTGTTCCTGAGGTCGTATTTGTGAGGTTGCTTGGGTTTTTGGTGGAGATATTGCAGTATTTTGTGAGCCTGTGGTGCTGTTAAGGTTTTTGCGTTTCGGTTGTATACGAGTGGGTTGTTTCTGAGAAGAAGGAGTATTGTGTTTTTTAACTGTGCTAGGGCGTGTAACTTTATTGGATGGACCTGTCTTTGTAGTACATGTTGCGTTACTTGTGTTTATGGTGTTTCTTTGTTCTTGAGGTTGTATTTGTGAGGTTGCTTGGGTTATTGATGGAGATATTACAGTATTTTGTGAGCTAGTAGTGCTGTATAGGTTTTTGCGTTTGGGTTGAATACGAGTGGGTTGTGATAACGTGGTGTGCTTCGGTGAAGAAGGAGTTATGTGTTTTTTAATTGTGCTAGGGCGTGTAATTTTATTGGGTGGACCTGTCTTTGTAGTGCATGTTGCGTTACTTGTATTTATGATGTTTCTTTGTTCTTGAGGTTGTATTTGTGAAGTTGCTTGGGTTTTTGGTGGAGATATTTTAGTATGTTGTGAGCCTGTAGTTCTGTTAAGGTTTTTGCGTTGCGGTTGAATACGAGTGGGTTGTGAAAATGTGGTGTGTTTCTGTGAAGAAGGAGTTTTGTGTTTTTTAACTGTGCTAGGGCGTGTAACTTTATTGGATGGACCTGTCTTTGTAGTACATGTTGCGTTACTTGTATTTATGGTGTTTCTTTGTTCTTGAGGTTGTATTTGAGAGGTTGCTTGGGTTTTTGCTGGAGATATTTTAGTATGTTGTGAGCCTGTAGTTCTGTTAAGGTTTTCGCGTTTCGGTTGAATACGAGTGGGTTGTGATAATGTGGTGTGCTTCTGTGAAGAAGGAGTTTTGTGTTTTTTAAATGTGCTAGGGCGTGTAACTTTATTGGATGGACCTGTCTTTGTAGTGTATGTTGCGTTACTTGTATTTATGGTGTTTCTTTGTTCTTGAAGTTGTATTTCTGTTGTTGCATGGGTTATTGGTGGAGACATTACAGTATTTTGTGAGCCTGTAGTGCTGTTAAGGTTGTTGCGTTTGGGTTGATTACGAGTGGGTTGTGTTTGTGATACCGTGGTGTGTTTCTGAGAAGAAAGAGTATTGTGTTTTTTAGCTGTGCTAGGCCGTGTGGGTGAGGGCGTCTTTGTAGTGCGTGTTGCGTTACTTGTATTTATTGCGTTTGTTTGTTCAGGAAGTTGTGTTTGTGTGGTTGGTTGAGTTAAGAGTGGAGATATTACAGTATGTTGTGTGTCATGTTGTGAGTCTAAAGTGCTGTTTAGGCTTTTGCGTTTGGGTTGAATACTAATGGGTGGTGATAATGTGGTTTGCTTCAGAGGTGAATCTCTGATTGTAGTATATGTTGTATCATTTGTTGTACCTACTTGTTTGTTCGGTAAGTTGTATTTGTGTGTTTGTTTGGGTTAGAGGTGGAGATATTACAGTATGTTGTGTACCGTGTTGTGAGCGAGTACTGTTGTTTACATGTATACGCTGTGGATCATTTCTGTATGTAGTATCTTGTGTTATGTTTAGAAATTTACGAACAATATGGCATGTGTTGATAATGACTGCTTTTTGTAAATGTTTGTATGTGTTTTTGTCTAAACCCAATAGTTGTAAATTGTGGTGTATTGTCTTTGGTATAACTCCAGTAGCACTAAGAATAATGGGAACTATAACAGTAGATTTCATTCTCCATTGCGTCTTAAGCTCGATAGCTATATCGGTGAATTTGCGGTGTTTTTCTGCATGTGTTTTAGTTAAGTTGTTAGTGTTGGGGATGGCAATGTCTATAATACAAATGGATTTTTGTGTTTTATCTATAAGTGTAATGTCTGGTCTATTATTGTGGATAGTTTTGTCTGTGAGTAGTGTCCTGTCCCAATATAATTTGTGTGTGTTGTTTTCGATTATTATTATTATTATTATTATTATTATTATATATGAAAGTTGTTTAACATTTTATTTCCCATAATAAGGCAGATTTCAGTTGTTTTTATTTCAGAAAACAAATGAGTGACGAAAAACAATTGAGTGACGAAAAACAATTGAATTTTTTTTAATGGCAGTGCACCTTTCCATTAGGCTTATTTGATCGAGATTTTTTTTCACTTCTCGACGATGTAACATGTTAGTACTCTAATACAAGAAAATTTTTCAAAAAAGCTTATAATCACATCAATAACATTAATCTAGATGTCCTACATCAGAATAAACAAATGAATGTGTACGTTTGTTACCATTTTATTGCTAATTTAATTTTGTCTTCAAGGTTTAATATGAAACGTAGTACGTACACGTTCATTTGTTTTATTTCAGATGTAGGATATCTAAATTAATGTTACTGATGTGATTATAATTTTTTTTAAATACATTTCTTGTGTTAGGGTACTAACATGTTAAGGCCGTATTAGACGATGCAATTTTTATTGCAATCCTTGCAGCAACTATTGCTGCTATTATTGCAGCAATTATTGCAAAAAGATCCAATGATTACACTATGCAATTTATTTGGCAATTTTTTTATACCCAATTCTAATCATGTATTGGTGCCAATTAAAGTGGAATTGGCATCACTGGGAAATACTTGAAAGCAACTTCACGTCTGTTGTAGACCAGGAAACGTGTGTTTTGTGACGTTTCCTTTGTTGAAGGCCGTGCAATTTATTATTTATATTTGCACGCACTTATTCACACTCATGGCCGTTTCCACCGACAAATTTAAGTGGAGCTTAGTTTAAGCGTAGCTTAAAATCCATGGCAACGATTATTGAGACAATGGTTGCCATGGATTTTAAGCTACGCTTAAGCTAAGCCCGGCTTAAATATGTCGGTGTAAACGGCCATCAGGTTCGTTAAATTCATTGAGTAGGTTTAGGTTTCCCTTTGTGAAATCGTTATTGACAAGCCACTGCCTGGTCCAAAAATGTCGTCGTCTTCTTTGTTTCTTTTTTTTTAAAAGAGCAACAGCAGACGCAATAACTAAAGATGCGGCAGCAAATGTAACACCAAGTCATGTTCACCGGGAGAAGACGCTATCCATAACCAGATGCTTCGCCACTGTAGTTCTGAAATGAAAAATACCATCTTAAGATCCTTCAACAACTGCTGGAATGATTCTACCTACCCCTCAGAATGGAAGCAAGCCATCGTAATTCCTATACCGAAACCAGGAAAAGATCCGTTGCAGGCACAAAGTTATCGCCCAATTAGTTTGACATCTTGCTTGGGAAAACTGCTAGAAAAAATGGTTAATGTGCGGCTACAAACATTTCTCGAAAGCAATAACGCATACGTGCCTTACCAAACTGGTTTTCGGAAAGGACGGTCAACGGTAGACCATCTGGTCAAACTGACAGACAGAATTCTGAGGGCATTTGACAGTGGTGAACATCTGGTTGCGGTCTTCTTCGATATAAAAGGTGCTTATGACATGACTTGGAGATATGGAATAATGCAAAATATGTATAAATACAATCTTCGAGGGAATTTACCTAAATTTATAAAATCCTTTTTAGAGGATAGGAAGTTCTGTGTAAGAATCGGCGATATCAACTCCAAAGAGTATGTTTTAGAAAATGGTGTGCCGCAGGGGTCAACACTCAGTTGTTCCCTGTTCGGCATCGCCATAAATGAAATAGCCAAATGTGTTGAGGAGTCAATTGATAAATGCTTATACGTAGACGATTTAATGGTTTGTTGTTCTGGTAAGACGGTTGGCACAATAACTCGAAACCTACAAACGGCAATTAACATCATTTGTCATAACGCCATTGCTGTCGGGTACGTGCTGTCGGAGGAGAAGACAAAGGTTGTTCACTTTTGTCGACTCCGTAAGCCCCACTATGACCCCGTTTTGTTTATGAACAATCGTATAATCAGTGTTGTCCAAGAAGTCAAGTTCCTCGGACTTACCTTTGATAGGGGATTACGATGGTCAAAGCATTTGGAGAATGTTGCGGCTACATGTAGAAAATCGCTGAACATTATGAGAGTTCTAGCTCATCATAGGTGGGGAGCTCACCCTAAGACCCTCCTAGATATTTATAAGGCCCTCATCCTATCAAGGATGGATTATGGATGTGCAGCGTACTCTACATGTGGCAGTAATACTTTGCTTGAGAAACTTGACAAGATTCAGAACCTGGCCATTCGCTACTCTTTGGGAGCATATCCAACAAGTCCGGTAACATCGCTCCACGCCGAGGCAAATATTCCCCCTCTAGCTCTACGCCGGAAACAGATTGTCGCAAACTATTATATAAAAGTAAGGATAGATGATAAACATCCAAATTTTATATCACTTACTGATGCAACTACAATTGCTCGGCTAAATAGATGTAGATCGTTAGGTGTTAGAGCTAGAGAGGTATTAAACTATATCCAACTGGATAACGTTGACTTTACGAATATGTCATCTATTGCACGACGTGAACTTGTGAAGACGAAAATTTATGAGCGGTGGAGTGAACAGTGGTCGGAGACTGATACGGCTTTGAAGAGGATCAAACAGAGTCTGGATCCGCTATTTTATATCGACGTTGGGCGTTTGAACTTGATCAGGCTGTACAGACTCCGGCTGGGGCATACTGCCCTCACTCATGGATATTTGTTGGCGGGCGAAGAACGGCCACTATGCGAACAATGTGGTGTTATTTTAACACCACATTATATTATTTCTGTCTGTCCGCAGTACACAGATGTACGTGTGCTCTTTAATATCGACCCTGCATGGGAAAATAACTTTAAAAACAAAGAGCAATGTAAAAATTCTCTTGCCTTCATCCAAAGAATTGGTATAGCAAATGATCTGTGATATTTTTAAATTGTTGGTTTTGTATGTTAATAAATGTAACTAGATCCGTTTCTGTCCCATTGGACTTATATAGTCATCTTTTTCTGTGTAAAAGTATGTATAAAGGCGAATGGCCCTAGAAGCCGAAGCCTCAGGTGGGGTTTTAGTGGGTGAGAGTCCCACACTACTCCGGACTTTTCCATCCATTTCCCCACCTGACAAAAAAAAAAAAAAAATAATAATAATATTTAATTGTGAGAAGGTGTGAATTACACTTACACTCATAAAAAAAAATGGGAAATTACATTAAACATTAATAATAATAGTATATAACAAACAATATAACAAACAAACTAAAAACAGGCAGGTAAAAACAGTAAAATCGCAATAAAAACGCTAACTAATTACATAATCTACAACTAGCCACAAACTCGTTAAAAGAATAAAATGCGCTACATAGAAGAAAATTTTTTATGCGTCTCTTAAATATGGGGTAGTCTAAAACCCTTATATCTAAGGGAAGGCAGTTATATAAATATTTGGATTGGTACTGTTCTCCTTCTTGTGATTTTGACAGTCTGCATAGATCAGTACGGATATTGTTTTTCTGTGATGAGTATCTACATTTTTGTTGGTCTAAAACATTCATACACTGCGGAGTTTTGCAGTGAAATCGAAGAAGTGTTAGTATGTTAGTCGTTTTGTAAACATAATAAATAAGATGACAATAGCAATGTTGGATTCTGGCAATAATGTTAATCTAAATAGTACATATACGAAACTTTAAAACAAGCAAAAACTTATATGAAATGTGTTTTCTCAATTTTTCTCATACGATGTATTTCTCAACGACGACTGACGATTCCCATGGGAATCCACTCTGGTAGTATATTTCCGAGAACTTTGTTTACAACCGAAGAGCTCGATTGGAGGAAGTAGTAGTATCCAGAGTGCATGTCAAATTGTAGAATATTGACGTACACAAGCGGTATTTTTCGAGCAAATCCAAACCTTCTCAATTTGTGTATCGCCGTTTGGATTATTTTATGCGAATTCTCCGCGACAGTTTTCCATTTGTGCAATTTGGGATAACCGTCCACTACTGCAATTATAGCTGTAAACGTACCTAATTTGCGGCTCATTAGTGAAATTTTGTAAGACATGACAACCATTCATTTGTCCAAATTTATTGAGGGAAGTACGCTTTACTTGCAATGGAAATTGTGGAATTGTTTGTTGGGAGCTATTACTTCTGTAATTAAAGGTAGCATATTGGTTTTAGTTTTGAAGCTACTAATAAGAGACACGCATAAAGTGATTTGCTTAGAGGCACATTTAAATAGATCTACGCAGTTTGTTGTGCTATCTAAATGAGATAACCAGACGCCCTCTCGCCTGTTTACTCAAAATTTGTAATCGCGTGTTTGTCATGCATAAATGCGTCTATATTTAACATGTAATAACGTTTATTTAAAGAAAAGTCTTAAATCTACATTTACAAATCAAGCAGATGTAATGACCGTACTACCATTGACATTTTTACTGAACTCCATCAGTAGCTTGGTGTGAAACGCTCCTAATTGAGCAATGAATTTGAAAAGATCGGCCACCGGCGAGCTAACCGTTTGTTTAACCGCCATCGCCGTAACACACAGGTCGTAACTACGCGGTGTATCTTGCCATGCTCCGTTACTGTAGTCGACACGATAATTGAGGGTAATGTTCGAAACACACGGAACGTAGTAATCCATGTAAGTTTGATTCCCTGCCAAGTTGCAGGGTGGACGACCTTCGCAATCGATTCTGGTGTAGACGCACGTGGTCCTTACCGTGATGTTGTTGCTGTTGGTCATGTTGCATGGGCTGGTGAAACTTAGCGGCGTGGTACACATGACGGTGCCATTTTTCAGGCACAGTCCGTTTGTGTTGGGGGCGCAGAAGGTGTCGGCGGTTTTCTGATCACACTGCACCACATTGTCGCCGACAATTTCGAACTTTTTCGGCACCTGGTCAGGGTTTTGGTAGTAATGGTGGATGGTGTAAATGACTGGAGGGGCATTTGGGCGCTCTTCTCTGTAGTAGTAATCGTCGTTTCTGTACGAACCTCGGTTGTCATTGTTGTTGCTGCTAGTATCATAAGTGTGGTGATGGTGGTAGCTGTGACTAGGAGACGACATTCGTCCTATTAGATATCCACCAAGAAAAGAGGTGGTGCTTCCGAGACCGCTGGAGTGGTAAACCGGGGCAGAGTACACGGGGGTATAGACTGGTACGTGGTGAACGAATGTGGTCGTGGCAATTGGCGGTCGGTATTGCGGTTGAATAGGTGGTTGATAATATACGTGGCCACTGTTGTGTACAATCGTTTGTGGTTGATATGGACGCTGAACTACCGGAGGTGAGGGATAATGAGGATGGTACCCCGACGGGGGTTGGACTGGGTACGGTTTGGCATTGCTACCCGGCGCATTTAGTGGTGGTGGGTGAGAGGGCAATCTACTGTGCACATTTTCAAACCCAATGTCATGGGGTTTACCTGAGGGAACTGATCCAGGGTGATTTGGCATCGGCGGGCCGACTGGTGCCGAGGGCAGGTGACTTCCGGTGCCATGAGTGTTTGTTTGGTGATGGATGTTTTCAAATCCAATGCCAGGTTTGTAAGATGGCGGGGCTCCAGAATGCGTTTGATGGGCACCGGTACCTGGGCTGTACGGAGGTGGGGCTCCTGAGTGCGAATTCGTTTGGTGATGCACATTATCAAATCCAATTCCCGGTTTAGGAGCCGGTGGGCCTACTGGCGCCGAGGGATGGTGCGTACCCAAAGGATTTGAATTGGTTTGGTGGTGAATATTTTCAAATCCGATACCTGGTCGGTTGCCAGTGTTTGAGTGACTCGGCGAGGGATGTGAAGGAGTATATGAGGGGTAATGACTCGGCGAGGGATGTGAAGGAGTATATGAGGGGTAATGACTTGGAGAGGGATGTGACGGGTAATGCGAAATGCTGTGACTTGGGGAGGGATGTGAAGGTGTATGTGAATAACTGGGAGAAGGATGGGAAGAATACGAGGGTGAATGTGAAGGTCGCGAACTGTAGCTGGGTCGACTACCACTTGATCTGCTTCCACCACTTGATCTGCTACCACCACTGCTTCGACCACCACTTCTTCCACATTCTGTTTGAATCACTAATACTGTCAATAGAAACGTAAAACATAATTTTAAACACCTCATATTTTTAATCGCGTATGCGACATAAACAAACGTTTCCGTTACACTAAATATCGTGGGACGCCGCTCTCTTTTATACATTTAATGTTAAGTGCTCGATTGAAGAAGTTAAAGGTCGCAGCTGTAGTGATACTGGGAATTTCTACGTCACTAGTGTTTACAGTGCCGATTTTCACAAAAATTACTGACGCATCTTCCTATTCCTACTAAAACGAAATGTATCTTTGAGAATAAAGTGTGCCTGTGCTCCTGTAAAAGCAATCGATTATTGTCAATTACGTACGAGTGTGACTCATCTCAAACAGAAAAATCGAAAATTGGAACTGTATTGCGTATTAGTTGATTGACCTGCAAATCTTCTTTGATATTCCGTTTTTTGCAGTCCGTTAGTTGACCCTGATGACTCTTTTTTTATATATCAATTTTTAAGAGACGAATTAGATTAAGTAATCAACCTTGAAAATTGTACAACATGTTTAAATAGTTTTGTTACGTTTTGACATCCGGGATTCATACACTGACAAAAGGAGAGTTTTTCGATGCCGCTTTCACGTTTTTCATGTTGATTTTATCAGATACACGAGCATGCGAGTTTGATGAAATAAGTTTCTCGCTTTCTGTGCCATTAGAGAAAAGGAAAGCTTTTTAAGATTACTTTGCATTTAAGGGAGAATTGACAAAGAAGCCTTGGACTTTTTGAAAGTTATTCGATTAAAATCCGAGAAAACCGGCATCCATCTGAATAGCTACCAATTTTGTGAAAGGCTTAAGTGTATAATTAGTTTCAAATCACATCTGCGGTAAAACTGCACAAATTTTACATACCTTAAAGGTACAAGAATTAGCTCACAGAACACAGACTGCTTGCTATAAATTCTACAAACCTCTGCACGGCACCTTTTAAAAATTTAAACCTTTCTAATGTCTCGCTTGTTTTGCTACGGTATATCGAACCTATAGCAAACTTCCCTTCGCTTGCCAGTAGCGTATGTGAAAATTTTGCAATTTTATTATAACTACAGGGAGGCCCCCCATAAAGTTATATAAACTCAATTTTGAAAATAGCCCCGAATCTTGAGGTGCTATCCGGAACTTCAATGGAACTCAAAAATTCGAACCAGAAATAAGGTTCATTCTTGTGTTCATTAGAGAAAGTTTTAAAACTCTTGGGGGGCGTATATAGAAAAGCGTCCTCATTGGGCCTCCCGCACACTGGCGAAATCGGAAAGCATTAATCAATTCAAAATGTGCGAGAAAAACCTACTTGACTCAACAACTCGAAGCGACATATTAAAGATGCATATCTTACGAGATTCTCTATTTCGACCACCGTTCATATTTATTTTTCTTCTGCTTTTGCAAGAAGCCGTTAAATGGACGGTGTATTATCTTTTTCAAACGAAGATAATTTATTTACAAAGACGGTGATTTTTATAACCAAACGTCAAGTGACATTTCTATGGCAATCATGGGGTTACGAATACAGTATTCGGGTATAACGTCAATATGATTTCATTTTATTTCCCTTATTTTTAAATCATATTGCAGATATAACGAAAAAATGAAAAAAAGGTTTTCACCGGTTAGAGTAGGGATCTTGGGTCTACGATGGTAAGGGTGATCAGATATGTCCCAAAGTTTTCCATGAATTGACATTGTAAATATAATGAATAATCTTTAGTTTTTTTCCTTGTTCATGTGCTAATTTAAGGTATGTTTTCTAAAACGAATTGTTATTATTTTTATCTTTAGTTTCTAAC
This sequence comes from Photinus pyralis, assembly GCF_008802855.1. NCBI lineage: Eukaryota > Metazoa > Arthropoda > Insecta > Coleoptera > Lampyridae > Photinus > Photinus pyralis. The sequence continues at coordinate 5,841,361 of NW_022170878.1, read as the reverse complement.
TTTGATTTAATTTAATTTACTCTGTGTGCACTTACCAGTTAATTAATGTCTACATGTTCTGTAATTGGAAGGTAATTTCTGTAAGACATTAAATGATTATTATTATTAAAAAATAAGTTATGACATATATATTTTTATGAATAAGAAACTGAAAAATTTTAAAATATGCGATATTTGCGATCTTTGGTTAAAATTTCAAAATAATATCTCTACAAATAAGAAAGTTAGTTGAATTTCGCAAATTAATCGTCAAGATTTTTCTTTGCTCGGGCGCAAGTGCTATAAGCTACCAAAAGCAAAAAGAACGAACTAAATATCCTGAAAAATGTAATACAGCCCGAGATACAGCCCGTTATAAAAGCTGAAAGTTTCTCAGTGCATGGTTCTAACACAGGTAAGTACGATGGGATAGTACCTATGTACTTTGGGCCATCGTGGCTTTGGTAGGTAGCAGGTACCAAAGATGTATAAAATATAAACTTACTTACGGTAAATTATAAAGCGTAATTTTTGTATATCTTCCTTCGGAAGAATATAAGAAATCACGTCTTCTATTGTCAACACTTTACATCGTGGCAACCCCTTGCCAGACACCTTTCAAGTTCAAGTAACTGTACTTCATAAAAACTGAATTTTATTTGTGTTACTAGGTTAACTGTCTTGCAACTGAGCAAACATGTTTTTTATAAAATAGGAAATTGCAACCAGAAAACTGTATCATAAAAATTTATACAAAATTTTAAAAATGATGACTCCGACTAGCTCTTAAGAGTGGTTTAAGGATGCATCTCCTTTTGTTACATTGAACTTTCTGTCGCATATTTTTGTTGTTGTTTCATTGACAGATTTAATTATAGATAAATAACAATAAAAATTGATAATTAGCCTTTTTATTTACAATTTTTTCTTCGACGTAGAAGACCTGGATTTCATTAGGCTTAAAAACCCGAAGACTTGAAATATCTTCTAAACAACGACTCTTTGGACTGAATAAGCAGTGGAATACACACTCAATTCAATTGGTTTGTTTATTGAAACTTAGTTTAAATTTTAGGAAATCCTTTTAGGTAAACTTTCTTTAGCGGCACGAATAATGAACTTTAATATTATCTAGGATTTTACTAACAGTTTTCTTTGTTGTAATTTCGGGTTACACATCAAACTCCCTTTTTCTTTATTGCACGGCGCCAATACGTGGTGAAGATGATGAACGCGTTTATTTTACAAGGACGGACTGTGTTCTTTTCGAACTGAACTCGACACGATTACGAGTTTCTTTCTAACTCCCACACTGAGATGCGTACCTAAATATCCCTTTGGCGTAACTTTATACCACTTAATCCCTTGTGAAAATGTGAACTGGCACCTTCTTGTTAACTACTTGTCACGACTTATGCACGCAATTTACTTTGATTCCCGCGAATTCATATTCACTTTTTTTAATAAATACTCCGAAATTGAAACTTGGACTTAATAATCACGCAATTTTTCTTTTTTCCGTCATTTTAAATCGCAATATAGCAATATGGCGCCATTAAGAATTATTAATGACGTAAAAAATTAATTTTTTTTTTCTTCATTTAAAATCCCAATATAACCAATAGATGCCGCCAAAGCGAGAACTACGGCTCTAGAAAACTCTAAACCGTCGGCTTCAGGCTAGAGGAAAAAAACAGACGGTCAAAAGTATCAATTACCTTTGCCCGCGAAGGTGTCTGATGTAGTAAAACACTCTCCGAAATTCCCACGGGAACGGGAACCGAAAAAAGAGGATTTTCTGTTTTACAGTCGAAAAGAGACTTGACATTTAGATAGTAGGTTTCTTTGAAAGCGTGTAGGTGTACTGAAGTTCCCAATGGAACGGGTAAAAAAGGGGAACGAGATGCGAGAAAAAACGGGATTTTCCAAACGGGAATGCTAGTAATTAATAATATAAGGGTTTAATATTGGTATAAAATATATGTACAGAATCGTAAGATCAAATAACAAACATGAAAGATAATCACATTTGGCACTTGTATGCGCAATAAAATAGCGGAAAAATACCCGTGTCTTGTATAGTCGTAATAATCTCCAAGAGGGAGCCCCATATAATATGTCTATGTGTGACGTGTCTCAGTGGTAGAGCGTTGAGCTACATAGCCGGGTGGTCGAGTGTTCGAACCTGGGCCGAGGTAAAAATTTTTCATCTGTGGCAGAGATGGGAATTTCCACGTTACTCCGAATTAGGTTTTCCTGCTTTCGTAAAGTAAATACCGGAGTAGTATAGAACAGCTTAAGAAATAAATAAATAATTAAATAAATAAATGTATAAAGAAATAAATAAATAAATAAAATACATAAAAAATCTCCCGGAGCATGACACAATCCGAGAAAAAAAATCGTAATTGAATTTTAAGGTCGAGTTGTTAAAATATAGAGATGCTGAAAAAAAAACCACTTATCTATAACTACGCATGGACGTAGAAAATATCTTCAAATACCCTAAATTGTATTAACGCTCTGTATAATAATCTTTAACCTCTAACTGGCCAATAAAACGAACCCTAAAGTAAAAACAGACATTGATAAAGCTAAAGGGAAAATTCCCTAAACATTATATCGATTACAATTACACCACAACTTGCATTTGCTACAAACGTAATTGAAGCTACATTATTACCGAAATTGTTACGTACCTAAATGAAACAGAATTACGGGTGTGCTACCAATAACAAATAAACAAAGCTACTCCTAAGTATGACCGTAACTGGATTTATAACTCATAACATTGCGCAAACTTAGACGAAAGGCCCTGCAAACTCAAGTTTGTAATAACAAGCACATATTAAAATCCATAACGCGCGTCTAGTTGTGAGCTTTCGTCCTTATGCAATTAAATAATAAATATTCCCGCCAAGATATATCCAGTGGCGTAACTTGCGTATAATAATAATAATAATAAATGCCTTTAATAACAAAGAAATAAACAATATAATGGATTACATAAAACTGGGGCGAGATTCAGTTGAAAGGTGCATTACCTCCCTCCTGCTCTTCCATCTAAACCCCAAAAGTAGATATATTTATTTAAACTAAATAATATTGAAGGCAACCAAACACAAGAAGAATCTTGACAGATGCGTGCAGGCGTGGCATTGCATTTAGTGCTCT
>NW_022170878.1:5830847-5838108 GCF_008802855.1 Photinus pyralis | reverse complement strand
ACCTTGACCTAGTTTCCAAGGTCAATTCTCACGGGGCACGCGACTTTCACCTTGACCTAATTCCCAAAGTCACTACCACGTGACATTCAACTTTCACCTTGACCTAGTTTCCAAGGTCAATTCTCACGGGGCACGCGACTTTCACCTTGACCTAATTCCCAAAGTCACTACCACGTGACATTCAACTTTCACCTTGACCTAGTTTCCAAGGTCAATTCTCACGGGGCATGCGACTTTCACCTTGACCTAATTTCTAAGGGCACAGTCACGTGACACACCACCTTGGCTTACTTTTTAAGATTACCAGATGGTGAGCGACCTTGAAGTGGTTCAGGATCGCACCTGTACCACTACTCCCAGCAATTCCAACATGCTGGTATTCCCACGGGGACGGCCCCCCATAGCATCGTGTGCGAGTTGCAGAGGCGAGTGTCTGCTGGGAGATAGCCCTGGGAGCATTCGTAGGAAGCGAGGGTTCGTTTAATAACACCACGTTCAATCGTCAGATGGATCTGCACCATACTCGGAAGCAGGGTCATTATATCCTCAATAGGGACGACGGAGAAGAGCTGCTCGGTTACTAAAGGATGCCCGCAGGGTGGAGTCTTGTCTCCACTGCTGTGACGCCTGGTGCTAAACCGCACTCTGAACGAGGACGCAGCGTATATACAGGGATACATAACTGGAAAGTTTCCAAACACCCTGAACAGATGGTGCAGTAGCCATGACCTCTACGTTATCCTAGAAATGACCTAGATTGTTCCATTTACGAATAGATAGAGAGAGGACCTTGAAGGTCTCACTTTTCAAGGACTTCAGCCGAGTTTGACCAGCTCAGTGAAACATTTTGGAGTGACCTTGAAAGGGCACATTGAGCGAATAAGCAAAAAGGCAACTGCTTGTGTATGGGCATGTATTAGAAGGGTTTTTGGCTGTACATGGGACTTGTCTACTCGATTCGTATTGGTTTTACATTGTAGCTGTGAAAGCATGATGGGGACGAGAGGAAGGATCGAGGTAGCCTTGGGCACGGGCGAATCTGGGAGGTGGGATCTTCGTCGGGCCCGAGCCTACCCTAGGAATTGCTCCCACCGTTGTCAGGGCTAGGGTTGGGTGACCAGTCGAGGGTCAGTGGCAATAGGAAACCAATCCAGGGCCTTTTTAAAAAGGCCTCTTGGCAAATTTATTTATTAATTTATTCTTTCTCATTGAGCATTTGAATGAACTCTTAAAGCGCTCTGAAACTTCTTGGATGTCACTTTTTTTATTTCGACATTCAGGAGGGGGGGGGGTTACTCTCCGCGCGGAGAGGACTTCCGGCTTCATACTTTAAAAGTCTTTCAGCGTACCGCAACTCCGGCCATTGGGCCTGGTCCTCCTCTGTCGACACTTTGTTATTCCTTTTGTGTAAACAAAAAAATCGAAGTGGGCCTAAATCTAAACAATCGAAGTGAAACGGTATAATCAGTGTCATAATTTTGAGGTTTGGGACGGGGGGGGGTGGGCGGCAAATAAACACTCGAGGAACATTTTCTTATGTGTAAAGGGGGAAAGGGGGAGCGAGCTTTTCACGAAAGGCAGCTTTTTCCGTCACGCGTACCCGGCTCCCATTATTCCGCGTTCATTTTTCAAAAAGGAAAATATTCGAATTAACTTAAAACGTTCAAATTTTGTACCTAAAAGCCGTCTGGAGGTGATAAGAAACGGTACAGGTGGCCTGTTATTGCTCGGCAGCCAATCAGAGCGCGACCTTGCCCGAGGTTGCTTCTAAGCAACACAGTCGCGCTCTACTTTTCGTGCCGAACGGCTTGTGGCTTATTGTCCTTAATTTTTGTGCGTGATTTTCCATCTTTCCCGCTGATTCTCAACGTAAGAGCACGGGGTGAGTTTTTAATTTACGTATTCGACAAATACCAAGTGCCAGAATCGTGTTCAAACAGTATTTACGGTGGTAGCGGTTCAAATCGCGTTCCGTTTTCCAATGGCGTCGGTTAGGTACAGCACCGCTCTAAAAAAATGCATTTTGTTCCAGGAATCGCCTCCACCCTCAGGAACGGCTTTCAAAAGGTGAGTCTACTTTCTTTATTTGATAATTAATGCATGCGCACAATTAATTAGTGTTCAAAGGACCCCTAACCACAAAAAAACCACCGATTTCTTATAGGGATGATGACGTCACGCCATGGTTTGTTTACGTTTTACGAATGGTCCTGCAACGTACGTGAATTTTTTATCCAAATACCACCCCGTTTATAACAATTTCGTGTGATACTGATACCCCTTTTCGATTAGATCGCGTTTCGCATTCGTACCTGTAATCACAAAGGTCACAAAAAAACTCCCCCAGGTGGTGACGTCGCTGCACGCAAATTTTTCCTTCACTTTGTCGCGAATCCGCGTCCCTTTCACGTGCAGACTGAGAATATTCCTCCACGTCGTCGTGGAGAAGCTGCACATTTTACAGTTAAATCCATCGGAACCGTGACGTCATTGCTTGTGGTGTGATTTCCTCGTGAAGTCACTTTTGGCAGTCGAATTCGGAGGTGATAACCAGGCCCGTAGCCAGAACGAAGTAGCAGGGGTATTTTTCTAGGTAGGGCTTAAGAAATTTTTGATAAATGCTTTCCCTGTAGCTTTTGTAAAGGAACCACCAACCGTAATTTCCAGTGGGGGCAAGGTCACATTCTAGGTGGGGCTCACCTCCTAGCTACGGGTCTGGCGACTACCCTTCACGTGTTAAATCTAGTTTCCTTTCCATTGCGTCGTGAATTCACACTCTTCACATTTAAAATCCTGCGTACCACCACAGTTTTTTTCACATTTTGATTTTTTGTCGTCAAGGGCCTCCAAATACTGATGTTCTTTTAAGTGGTGCCTCAAATTTTGATCAATCTGTGTTGTGAATTTGCACTGTTCACAATTAAATCACGGATGCTTCGAAGTGTCGGAAGAAGCGGAATCGTTTTATTTTTGTGGTGTGGTAGTCCTCTTTGTTTCTCTGCAGATCCTGTTGGATAACAAGAGGAGTTGCTTCTTCGTGTATAGTTCGACATTGCTCTCTGCGGACAAAGTGTAATTGGGGGGTTAAAAATTCAAACGAAGAAACAAAACACATAACAATATTGAACAACGATGGGTAGCAGAATTAGAACCGCCCCCTACATTTGAACCATACTCACTTTTTTTTTGATAATTCAAGTTTAATCCTCAAGTCCCCAATTTTGAGGTACTTACCCTTGAAGTTAGATTCAAAGGCTCTAAACGTGGAAGTTTCAAAATCATATTAAAATTCGGTCTCAATTGATTCTTTCACTTTCAAAATTCCCTTTCGATTTTTTAAATTTTAGACATAGCTCCAACTTCATAGGTATAAGATCTTCAATTTTGGTTTCCATTTTGAAGCCACCATTAAAAAGTAGATTAAGAAAGAACAGACGGATAACAGTTACGTCTGTAGAAAGAAAATAAAAATCAAATATGTCTTCAAAAATATTTATCTTTTCAGCTACTGGTAATTGAGACGAGGACGTCACTCTTCGAAGAGAAACTTTCTTCCACCTCTAATTGCCGTCGTTCGTCAGAAACTGCCCGAGCAGGAATGAAAACCAGTTTCGTACCTTCTTTGGTTAATGGGTTTTCTTCCCAGACGAGACTGACTTAATGAAAAGGTGAGTTTTCACTTTTCAACTAATAGAACAAGCTCCACTGAAAGCGTTTTCGGCCGAAAATACTAAAACTAAAAAAAAATGCACCTACAAGCACTTCCCTATGTTTTTTTTTGTTTGCCAAAAAGTCGCTAGGAACTGTATTTTGATAACATTTTTTTTCAATTTTCTAATGTTGAATTTCCTACCTGCTTTTTCAATTATACAGGGTGTCAATTTTAAAACTTGCAGTCCTCCATACTTTCCAAACTAAAGAAGATATTGAAAATCGCGCAAAACCGTTTCGGGGGTATCGAGGGGGAGCCAGAATGACGTTATGAACGACAACCCTCCACCCCTTAACCCCCCCCCAACCCCCTCTTCAAAAATCTTAAATGGTAACCCGATACTTGTGACACAGCGTTGGAAAGCTACTGAAAAATTCTTTCCAGTGGTATCAATAAACTCAATATTTATTAAGACAATTTAACAAAAATTTAATAATGAACAAAAAAAACTAAATGACATTGAGGGATTTGTTGATTATTTCGAATTTTTCACAAAAACCTTAAGTTTCCGTCTATTACTTCAGTGCTCGACTAAACGAACCTGCTTGTATTTTTGAATCGGTTTTGCATAAATACGTAGGAAGCAAAGGGGGCGTATGCCCCAGAAGAAATGGTCTGTAGTAACTGATTACTCCCTAATATTCTTAGTACTGCCCTGATAGTATATTGTTGAGTAGTCAATTCAATCTTCGTGTGTGCCCTGAGATGTATTCGCGCTGGGAGGTATTCTGTACCCCCCCAGACCCCCCGGTGCTACGTATTCATGGGAAAGGGACACCGAATCTCCTTATTTTCCCGAGGAGGGGGGGGGGAGGATTTATTCCATACCCCCACATCCCTCGAAACTCAGCACCTACGGTTCTTACGTTGCCATTTTGGAAAAGGGTCACCGGATCCCCCTTTTTTCCTGGGGGACCCCCGGTGCTACGTTCTGCCTCAAAGTGTTCTTTGCCCTAGGACCTTTCCGATACTACTTTGGTAAAAATCATCGAATCTCCCTTTCCTGCCGGGCATTCTATACGCCTCAGACCCAGACTCCCTGGCGCTACGTCGTTCAGGGAAGTTCATGGTAACTTTCGGGGAAAGTCATTTGAATCTTATCTTCTGAGAAGTGCTTCGACAGTTGTTGCGTTAGTCCATTCTGTAAACGTTTTTGGTGAAAAACGTATCACCGGAGGGTCTGGGCGATATGGAATACCCCCCAGAAAAAATGCTCTATAGCAAATGATGACTCAATAAACCTTTCCTTAATACTCCTAGTACTGCCCTGATCGAGTTCCTGATAGTATTGTGGAGTAGACAACCGAATCTTCGTGTGTGAATTGGGATATGTAGGCGCTGGGAGGTATTTACCTACTCCACACCCTCACACATTATGTTACTATTTTGGAAAAGGGTCGCTGAATGCTCTTTTTCCGAGGGTGGGGGGATTTCCATATCCCCAGACTTCCAGGTGCAACGTTTTGACGCAAAATGTTCAAAGCTTTAAAGATCCTTATGCTGTTTTCATGGGAAAAGGAATCTCCCTGTTTTTCCTGGGGAGTATTTATTCCATACCCTCACATCGCCCGAAGCTACGGTTAGCCTCACAAAATTCTCAGCCCCTAAGGTTCTTACGTTGCCATTTTGGAAATAAGTCACCGGGTTTCCTTTTTTTCCTGGGGGACCCCCATATCCCTTGGTGCTACGTTTGGTCCCAAAGTGTTCTTAGCCCCGAGGATTTTTCCGTTACTACTTTTTTGGGTAAAATGTTTCTATCGGATTGTGGTGCTAAGTTTGACACAAATTGTTGTGTTGGTGTTTTTTCTAAACGTTTTTGGTGAAAAACATTGTTCTGGTGTTATGGAATACCCCTCAGAAGAAATGCCCAATAGCAAATGAGATTCAATAACTTCGTCCCTAACATCTGAGAGTATTTTAGAGTAGACAACCGAATTTTGGTGTGTGCACTAAGGGGTATTGGTGCTGACGAGTATTCCAAACCCCCTAGACTCCCCACTGCTACGTTCTTTTTAGTGAAAATCGTTGAGCTTTAAAGAAATTCATGATAACTTTCGGGGATGGTCATTCGAACCTTCTTTTCCTCAAAAGTGCTGCACACAGTAAGTTTGACAACTGTGTTAATACTTTCTGTAAACGTTTTTGGTGAAAAACGTATTACCGGGGGTCTGGGGGTTATAGAATACCTCACAGAAAAAAATTCTATAGCAAATGACGACTGAATAACCTAATACCCTTAATACTGTCCTGATAGTATTGTAGAGTAGAGAACCGAATCTTCGTGTGTGCACTGCGGTGTACTGGTGCGGGGGGGGGGGAGGTTATTCTATACCCCCCAGACCACTGGTGCTACATTTTCCAGCAGAATAGTTCAACCTTTATGACACTCATGATACTTTCGGGGATGGTCATTCGAATCTTCTTTTCCTGAGAAGTGCTTCACCTTCTAAGTTCGACAATTGACGTGTTAGTGCTTTCTGTAAACGTTTTTGGTGAAGAGGGAGGTCTGAGGAGTGTGGGATTCCCTAAAAAAATTTCTGTGGATAGCACGGATACAAACCGCACACCTGCACATGCGCAATTCTGCCCTTTTATGTGTCCCAAATTTGGTTCCAATCGGTTAAGCCGTTTGGCCGGAAATGAAGGTATAGACTGACAGACAGACAGACCGACAGATCGACAGACAGATAATTGAGATGTTGTTTGATTCGAATTCCTGGTGCTTAAAAACGTGGATTTTCGTAAAAAAAGAGGGGTCATTTTTTACTCCATTGCAATACCTACCTCCCTCACTAACGTGCAGGTGGTAAAAATGATCAACAGTAAATGACGATTGTCGGATCACTTAAAAAACTTCTATTTTAGAGTTTTATATCCTTTGTCGCGCATTTTTTCTCAGAGCATTCAAATGCATCCAAATTCCTTAAAACCCTGAGCATTTTGTGACCTTACCAGAGCTTTTTTGACCCTAGAGTTTGTAGGTCGTTTTCATAAGCGACTGAGCTCCCAGACTGTTGAGGTTCACCTCGCTCTGGTGAGAAATTTACAAAAAAAAGTGTAGGAGTCCTGAAATGCGCCTAACACAATCGATAAAGCGTTTTTGGAAACGACGTTTCCCTCCTTGAAATGAATGCGCTCATATGCGCCACCGATAATAACTCTTGCGCCATTATCGTTTTTTAGAAATCCGAAAAAACATGGGGGGGGGGCAAGTGAACGTAGCCCCCCCCCCCCGTACGTATTTTGTCACTTGTAACTAGGTCACCTGATACATTTGGTTATGCGCTCAATTGCGCCACTTGAATTAAAGCTAGCGCCATTACGGTTAAGCCGTGACAAATTTTCAAAAAGTGGGGGGGCCAACTTAACGATTTTAAAAGTTATTTTTTTTTAACATCTTTTCATACGAAATTGTACTCTCAGGTATGCGCTGAAATGCGCCGTAAAAAGATATCTTTGCGCCATTATTGTTTTTTGGATATCCTTAAATATATTGGGGGGGGGGCAAGTGAACGGAATCCCCCATAACGCATTTTGCTACCGGTATTT
>NW_022170878.1:5830000-5830747 GCF_008802855.1 Photinus pyralis | reverse complement strand
TTGTAATATTTTTGAGATCATCATTGATTGTGACATCAATTATTGTTTATGTTCTATTCCTATAAAGTATGTAGATTGGTAGCAAGCTTTGTATAATTTTGGATACCATAAAAATTTTCTTTAAAAAAAATGGTGTTTTGATCATATATTCTGTGTTCCAGAAAAAATTTCCACCCATTAAATAATGGCCCTAGTAATAACCATGGCTGCTAACAACCAATGTTCTTTTTCTCTATCATAGCGTTTAGCGATTCTTCAATCAAATTGGGGTTTAGATCGAGATTTTGAGTTTTGGCTTACAAGGATCAAAATGCAACAAGCGTATATTATTTATAGGCACAATACTTAAATGGCATAGGTAAGTTTCTAATTATTCAAATTGATTTATTTCAATAACTTTTTTACAACTGGCACAGAAAAGATTCCTTCCTTGGTGCAGGCATTTACAGCAAACATGAAGTTCAAAACCTCGTTCGAAACACGGAACAGCAATTAGACAAAACACAAAAACATAATAGAATTAGAAATATGAACAAAGAACGCACAAAGCTAAATAGGGTAATTCAAGGAGAGTTGGCGCACTAGGTGAGATGACGCAGTGGCAGTTTGTGCACTAAATATACAAGTTTTTCATTTGGCATCACTGTACAGCATCGACATAACACATGCAACTTGTGGCTGTTGTCGCCATTGTATTCAAACGATCGTAGGCTGCGTATTAACAGTGCAAAGTTTGTGTTCACTAAA
>NW_022170878.1:5675005-5829900 GCF_008802855.1 Photinus pyralis | reverse complement strand
AAATTATATTCGCGTCCAGTCCGAATATATTATCTTGATTATTTACCATGTAGTCCGCTTCCAGCGCTACTCTGCGTGCACCATAATAAACTAAGAAAGCAAACTTACTCCCTTTTCCCCTTACCACGTCTAAGCGGCCACCGCCGGAAACCCGTTACTCATTCGTTTTTGGTGCACTCTTCTGTGCGGTCGTTTCTTCCGTGCCTACGTACTGTACTCCGTTTGTTTTGCAGCGTCATCTGGTTCTTTTTGTTTTTTTCCATTTACTCAGCGGACAATGGGTAAACATAAAAGAGACAGATCTAGGAGTAGATCGTCGACTAAGCGTTCTTTTAACAAAGAAATTAGAGATCTCAAGAGGAAATTGGATAAGTTGGAAAAGGAGAGAGACAGGGCTAAAAGAGATTTTTCCCGCTTCCGCGAAAGTTGTTCTCGTAATGAAACAATTTCACGAGGGAATAGAGAATGCCGTTCTCCGAGTGAGTCGGATTCTTCAAGGCGGCGGCGGCGGCGCTCCAGGTCCCAACGTCGTTCTCCCAGTGAGACGAGTTTGAATCCCGGGCGCGACACTCAAGGTCGCCGTGAAGGTCGTTCTTCGAGTAAGGCGACTTCTACAAAGCTTCCCTTTCGAAGGGAACAAGAAAGCCGCAGCCCCAGCGTCGCTCTCTCTCTCTTTACTCGTACTGACACGAGTCGCGCAGCTAATAGCGCAACTATCGATTTCGTTGGACCTGGCGGCCGTCACTCGAGTAGTGCGGCGCTTGTGGCTAGTTCTGCTGATTTTTCTCCCCGAAAAGAGGAGTCTCCTGCTCTAATCTTGCTTGATGATGCGGGCATCTCTGAAGAAATTCGACTTATTTTGGGTCCCGATCCAAACCAGCAGAAAAAGTCAACATTTAATTTACACAAGGCTGTAGAGCCAATTTGGACTCATATTTTAGGTTTTGGCCTTCCTAAAGAAGAGTGTGATGAGCTCTTCAAAAAATACGAGCTCCCTATCAATTGTAAGTTTCTTACACCCCCTCGTATTAACCCAGAGGTCGAGGCCAACTTGAATACGCTTCATTCTACCAGGGACCAAACGCATTCACAATACCAATTTCGGCTGAGCAAGGCTTTAGCTGCCCTGGGCATTTCTTTGAATGTGATTTTGGAGGAGGAGGAGAATATTCCTAGAGCTTCCAAGGATAGAATTTTATCAAGTATCGCGGATTCTGGACGCTTGCTTTGTAGCCTTTTCAACGATATTTCCCTTAAGCGACGTCAACTTATTCTTCCTCTCATGAATAAACATATCAAGACTTTAGTGGAACAAATCCCTCCTGGAGATTTTTTATTCGGGCCCGATTTAGGTGACAAGATCCAAGCCATTAAGACTATGGAAAAGGTCGGAAAGGAGATTCGTGTACCCCAGCCCCTCTACAACAGATACCAACAGAATTCAGTTGCGTTTCAGAAAAAGAAGGGAGGGGGGGCAGAGAAGTCACATACAGCTACTAGTGGTCAGTTAAACCGGAGACGCCCGACCTACCGAAAGAGAGAGGTAAGGTCACAGAGAGGGCGACTCTCGATGCCCCAAAAATCATCAATACATCAGAAATACCGTTAATGGTAGGTAATAATTTGTTTTTAGCAGGCCGTCTGCAGTTTTTTAAAAATGTCTGGAAAACAGTGACCTCAAATCCCACAGTCTTGTCTTGGGTTGAAGGTTATAAAATACCTTTTTCCAAGACCCCTCCATTTTCGGATGGTCCAATTAAACATAGTTTTTCCGCCAGCGAAATTATCCTTTTGGACGCGGCTATCAAAGAGCTTCTAACCTTAGGAGCCGTTTCAAAATGTACTAGTTTACCGGACCATTTTGTTTCGCCAATCTTTTTAACAGAAAAATCTAACGGAAAAATGCGGTTTATTTTGAATCTTAAGAAACTAAATGTCCATGTTGTTGCTCCTCATTTTAAATTGGAGGATCACAGAACGGCTCAAGGGTTATTAAGAACAGGTTTATTCATGACAACGGTCGACCTCAAAGACGCTTATTTTTCCATCCCGATTCATCCAGATTATCGCAAATATTTAAGGTTTAGATTTGATAATCAATTGTACGAATTCACATGCGTCCCTTTTGGACTTTCAGTGGCGCCTTACTGTTTCACGAAACTGATGAAACCAGTAACGTCTACTTTACGTCAACAGGGCATCCTATGTGTTAACTATCTGGATGATTTTTTCATTCTTGGGGATTCTTTCAAACAATGTTCGGATAACACACATTTGCTGGTCGCTCTGTTGGAGTCTTTGGGTTTCTTTGTCAATAAGGAAAAGAGTTCTCTAACCCCCAGCAGATCGCAAAGATTTTTAGGCTTCATTTTTAATAGCACCGATATGAAAATTAGCCTTCCATTAGAAAAGAAGCTAAATATTAAAAATTGGGCTTCACTTTTTAAGAAAACTTCCACATGCAAAATTCGAGAATTTGCAAGGTTTATTGGTTTCCTAGTTGCAGCTTGTCCAGCTGTTAAATACGGCTGGCTCCATACTAAATCTTTGGAGCGACAAAAATTTCTTAGCTCTCTCTCAAAATGGCGGTGACTTTGGAGCGTCAATGTCTATTCCACTTTCCTTACTTCCGGATCTTCACTGGTGGGAAGAAATGATTTTAAACTCATTTAATAACATTAGAAACGACGTTTTTATTACTGAGATTTTTACTGACGCTTCCTTGTCAGGTTGGGGAGCATGTTGCGGCTCTGAGAAAACTCACGGCTTTTGGTCCGAATCAGAAAAGACACTTCATATAAACCTTTTAGAACTGAAGGCTGTTTTTTACGGTCTAAGATGTTTTGCAAATCTTCTTTCTAACTGTAATATTCTTCTACGATGCGACAACACCACCGCCATAGCTTACATTAACCGTATGGGCAGCGTTCGATTTCCAAAGCTCTCCAAGTTAACGAGAGAGATTTGGCAGTGGTGCGAAGTTAGGAATATTTGGATTTTTGCATCGTATATAAGCTCTGCAGACAATTTTGTAGCGGATCAAGAGTCCCGACAGATTTTCTCTGAAAATGAATGGTCATTGTCCCAAGAAGCCTTTTACCTTATAACCGACAATTTGGGAAAACCTGAGGTTGATCTTTTTGCTTCACATATTAATAACAAATGCGATAAATACGTTTCATGGCATAAAGACCCAGGATCCTTTGCTGTTGATGCATTTACCTTGAACTGGAAAGACTTAAATTTTTATGCGTTTCCTCCTTTTAACTTAGTTCTAAGGAGCCTACAAAAGATAATCCAAGACAAGGCCGAGGGCATGTTAGTGGTTCCCTTTTGGCCCTCTCAGGCCTGGTATCCACTCTTTTCCAGACTAATAATAGGGAAAAAGTTATATCTAAACCCTGCCCCTAATTTGTTGTCTTTGCCTTCTAGCAGCAATCATCCTCTGGCCTACCAACTTTCCCTGGTGGCCGCCAGATTATCCGGGAGTCTTTTTTAAGAAAAGGTGTCCCGGAGATTGCAGTGGAAACCACGATGGCGTCGATCGCGGAATCTACATTTAAACAATATAATTCAACCTACCGCCTTTGGTGGGCCTTTTGTCTGGCAGAGAAGACCCCAGTGTTTCAACCTTCGATCAAGGAGGTGGTGACCCTTCTACAAACAACTTCGGAGAAGCATAATACCAAATACGGAACTATTAATTGCCATAGATCGGCACTAAGCCTTATTTTAAATCAGGATCTAGGTTCAGATCCGATCATTAAAAGATTCATGAAAGGAATGTCTCGTTTAAGGCCTTCTCAACCAAGATATTCAAACACATGGGATCCTCAGTTGCTGCTGTCGTATTTCGAAGGTTTACCGAAGGAATTGAGCCTCCGAATGCTCTCTCAAAAGTTAATTACTCTATTGGCGCTTATTACTGGAGGTCGGCTTCAAACTCTTTCCCTGATTAGGCTCTCAAATATAAGTGAAAGTCAGGAGGAAATCCAGATTAATATCACGGATCCAATAAAAACATCAGGACTTAATAAGGAACAGCCCACGCTTCATATTCCGTTCTACAGTGAAAAGCCCAGTCTTTGCGTAGCGTCAACTTTAAAGAAGTATCTCGCAACAACAAAGCCCCTTAGAGCACCGAATCAAGACTTTTTGTTCGTCACAACTAAGAGACCTCATTCCACTGCATCTAAACAAACATTAAGCAAATGGGTTAAGCATGCCTTAGGCTCAGCTGGCATTGATACTTCAAGATTCAAACCTCATTCTACGAGGCACTCCTCTTCTTCAGCTGCTTTAAGACAAGGGGTTTCTTTAGAATCAATATGTAGAACCGTAGGATGGTCAGAGCAAACAGGGACGTTCGCTAAGTTCTACAATCGACCCCTTGGCGATAAAACTGCTTTTGCCAATGCAATCTTAAGGTTATCCAAACGACCTTGAATTATATATAAGTGTATCTACATACATTTAATTTATACTTACCTAAGCTTTACGAAGTTATTAACTTCGATTTGTTACGTTTTCCATTTAAAGTTTTTTTTTTCTAGAATTACTTTATTTTCTGACTTAGTTTACTGTAACAATGTATCTTTATAATACATTTTTTTCACAAGATTACCTGTGTGGGGTGTTCTTCTATTCGCAACTTTTTTTCTTTGAACATCTACATGGTAAATAATCAAGATAATATATTCGGACTGGACGCGAATATAATTATACGATTAAACGAACTTACCTAAGTGAAGTTCGATCGTAATTATATGAGGCGTCCAGTCCGAATATATTATCTTCCCGCCCTCCCGTTCGAAAGTACCCCAAGTTGCTCATAGTAAACACTTCTTTAAAGAATGAGTAACGGGTTTCCGGCGGTGGCCGCTTAGACGTGGTAAGGGGAAAAGGGAGTAAGTTTGCTTTCTTAGTTTATTATGGTGCACGCAGAGTAGCGCTGGGAGCGGACTACATGGTAAATAATCAAGATAATATATTCGGACTGGACGCCTCATATAATTACGATCGAACTTCACTTAGGTAAGTTCGTTTAATCGTATAATATAAAACACTTAAACGCTATCCACTTTTGCAAATACAAAAAATATTAGTGTGTATTGTTATGCTGTGACGCGTTCGTGTGTACACGTCACAGTACGTGGTGATTTACATTTTCTACTTGATTGATGTTAGTTTTTGAAATAGCAGATTAATCTATCAATTAGGTAATTTCTCCTTGTGCGTAATTTTGGGTAAATTACTACTTTTGGGTTACGATTGATTTGAATAAATAACACGCTTGGTAATTAACCAGTTATTTATGCAAACAGACCTATTAGTAACTACAGGTATTTAGTCCTTGTTTCTTGTAATAAAAACCGCGAACCACCGATAAAAGCCCTATTTTACTCTACTTTCATCTGCCATACTTCCCTTAACCTTATCACATGTTCTTTTTTTTCATTTATACGATCCATTAATAATTATATTAAAATACTAAATGAATTAATTAAGGAACTCGTTATTTTAATCTACTAGAAATATTGCAAAATAAATATAACATAATAATAGTAAATCCCCTAACTGAATGGATGGAAAATAATAATGCGAGGAGGTAATAATGATTTTATTTTGAGGAACTCTGAGGTTACATATTTTTACATTAATTGAATGTCATATTACTAATTTTAACGAATAATGGCATTATATATAACGTAAAAAAGATTTCGCTGTGGTATGAATAATAAATCGTGTGGACACTGGACATCGCTATAGAAGAGCACATAAATTGCAGTGAACAATTTTTTGAAAAATGTTATTAAAATTTATGCTATTTTTATCACCTTCTCGTTAGTAAGGTATTGCATTGGGTAGGAAATACACGTTTGGAGCACCATCAGGAATCCGAACGGGGCAAAATCTCGATGATGTCAATCGGTCTGTCTGTCTGTCCGTCTGTTTTCTCATTTCCGGTGAACGGCATAAAAGGGCAGAATCGCGCATGCGCAGGTGTGTATTTCAAATGTTACCATTATTAATCTAATTAAAAATTGTATGAAAAAACGTCGCAATTTTATTTTCGAACGATTGGCGTAAAGGTTTTCCTACGACGAACTGAGCTGTAATGTAGATAAATAAATTTCTCAAAAGTTGCACATTAAATTTAGACAGTGGACGGATCACACGTCGTTGTTTTAAGTAGGGTGTTCTAGTTTCTGTTCACTTTGTTTAAATCTAGAGTTAATTTTTTTCTTTACTTCATGTAACGTAAATTTAATTACGTGGTTTTATTTATTTACAAATTATCTAACAATAAATTTATAACAGTCTTAAAATGGATCGAAGTTGGAACTGAACTCACACGTGCCTCAGGTTGCTTATATATTAAATGGAACGTTTCTAGGAAAATAGAAAAGGTTTGCGAAATCGATCTGGATAGAACGTTTTAAGGAAGGAATGCGCCGCCTCAGCGTTTGTTATAATCTCCCCGATATAATTATAATTATACGATGGCGTACCGGTGTCTCGGATACTCGTTACAATACCCCCCTCTTAAAACTATTGCGTCTCGGGTCCGTTAACTTGCCCCCCCCCCCCACTGGGAGATTTCATAGTCGTATTATTTTGAAATGAATGCGCTCGTCCCGATAATAACTCTTGCGCCATTATCGTTCTTTAGAAATTCGAAAAAACATTTGGGGGGGGGGGCCAAGTGAACGTAGCCCCCCCAGTACGTATTTTGTCCCTTGTAACTAGGTCACCTGATACATTTGGTTATGCGCTCAATTGCGCCACTTGAATTAAAGGTAGCGCCATTACGGTTAAGCCGTGACAAATTTTCAAAAAGCGGGAGGCCAACTGAACGTTTTTAAAAGTTACTTTTTTTTAACATCTTTTCATAATTAAAGCTAGCGCCATTACGGTTAAGCCATAAAAAATGTTTAAAAAGTGAGGGGGGCTAACTTAACGTTTTCAAAAGTTACGTTTTTTAACATGTTTTTTCTACTACATCGTACCTTTCATCATGCGCTAAAATGCGCCGTAAACAAAAATCTTGGCGCCATTATAGTGTTTCAGAAACACCACACAGGGTGTTTTTTTGGGAGCTTTAGTTAAACGATTCTGGGAAAGTAAAATAGGTAGGTTTTTAAAAATTTGTATTTAGGAGTTACTCCGAAGGCCGAATCGATGTAAAATATTATTTCAAAATGGACGCACTTCCGGAAATAACTTTTGAAAACGCTAAGTTAGACCCTCCACTTTTTAAAATTTTGTATGGCTTAACCGTAATGGCGCTAGCTTTAATTCAAGTGGCGCAATTGAGCTCATAACCAGATGTATCAAGTGGCACAAATACCGGTAGCAAAATGCGTTATGGGGGATTCCGTTCACTTGGCCCCCCCCAAATATATTTAAGGATAACCAAAAAACAATAATGGCGCAAAGATATCTTTTTACGGCGCATTTCAGCGCATACCTGAGAGTACAATTTCGTATGAAAAGATGTTAAAAAAAAGTAACTTTTAAAAACGTTAAGTTGCCCCCCCCCCCCTTTTTTGAAAATTTGTCACGGCTTAACCGTAATGGCGCTAGCTTTAATTCAAGTGGCGCAATTGAGCGCATAACCAAATGTATCAGGTGACCTAGTTACAAGGGACAAAATACGTACGGGGGGGGGGGCTACGTTCACCCCCCCCCCAAATGTTTTTTCGGACTTCTAAAAAACGATAAGGGCGCAAGAGTTATTATCGGTGGCGCATATGAGCGCATAACGAGCGCATTCATTTCAAAATAATACGACTATGAAATCTCGCAGTGGGGGGACCAAGTTAACGGACCCTTGCGTCTCGCAACAAGGGCGACGGCTGTAGCGGTGATTCAGCCCTAGGCGACTCCGCTTTATAACGTGACCCTGATGACGGTACTTGTGCCACGACCTCTTCGTGCATCTTCCATTCACCATCTTACGAATCGATTGCGGAGTTCCTCTGGGGTTAAAGGAACAGATCAATATTTCCACGCCGGTGCCCCGGAATACCACCCCCAACACATGGCACACGATGCGCCCAAATCGGAACTTAAATTCTACAAATACCTTGGGACATCACATCTTTAGCTACGCAATGAGCCAAAACGTATTCGGCTGGTGCTTCAATCAAATCTTTAGATTCCCCACGGACAACCCCAAAGCGTGCCCTTTGCGTTCCAGAGTAATGTGCTATAAATTCATCGAACGTGTACTGTGGTGGTTTGGCTGCATTTGCTGCTTCCTTGCCGGGTCTTGTACCAAACTTCACACGGTAACCAAGATGTAGTTGTTACCAGCAGGGGCCTACGATATCAATGGTTATTCTTTCAAATGAACTACCTATATTGTATTGCCTCATTGGCGCTTTCTTCTTTCTTACTGCTCCGTTGCTTGTGGAAAACACTGCATGTTTTCTGCATCAGTAGAATCGTTTCCGCACTTTATCCGTTTTCGTCACTCCTAAATGTCCTCCCGATATATCATCGTGTATCTGTCGTGGTACTTCAGGCTTAATGCTCTCCACAGAGGTATTCTACATTTGTGGTCGCTCCATCACTCTCTTAAGAACATTTTCTAACTGCATCGAGTCCCACGGAGCCCAATACGCCTTTAAAACTGGACCCTATCGAGATACCTCTTTCCAGGTTGACCTTTTCTCTTCCATTTTCCAGTTTATCATTCATCATTGTCTTGAGCTGTCCTGAGTTCTGGTGGTTCCCCGTTATCATCCACAATGAACGATCTCGTAGCGTATCTGTTAACGTGAACAATTTCCGGTCGTCAGGTAGAAAATAAACGCATCGTTTTCGCGAAAGTACATTTTACCATTAATAAAAACGTAAGTGTACGGCAAAGAAAAAAACCTTCCCTTTTTTTGTAAAAGAAATCATTAAAAAGTTACACAAATTGACGAATATTCCTGGTCATTAAAACAACCCCCAACAGTTCATTCTCTCCAATTGCGATGCGATTCTAAGACAGCAACCATTTTCAGAACACTATTCTTGAACCGCTCGAGAAAAATCGGTGAGTGTGTGACTTTATCATCGGTGACTCACTCGCCCACCAAATTTCTTATCATCCCCTAATTTTACGAATAAAGATATACAGGAGAAGTGGAAGGCACGTACGGCTAATAGCACTGAATATTGGAAAAATTGGCCTAAAGTGTCAAGAATATATTTAATTGGCTCGACATGACGTCATACCCACACACTCCGACGTTCAAGAATAGGACCTTGATCTTCGATCCAGTTGACACCTGAGAGTTATAAGGAAGAGGTTCGCGAAGTATAGTTTCTTGAAATTAAAAATAACTGAACAATAAGAGCTATTACAAATAAACAAAGTTCAAACAAAAAAAGTATAACTTTCAAAACTAGTACAAATAACTGTTGTTAGTGACGAGATTTACACGTGCAACTTAAATTCATTGGGCCTTTTCTACTTGCGCCTTCAGTAATGCCTTCTCTTCTAATATAAGTTCTGCTAGCAGCTGCATTGCCTTATCAATTAACTTAGGATTTTCTCGGCAAAACGATGCTCTAATATAACTGCAGGTTTTCTGGGAATCTACCATGTACAGTCGACCAGGTGCAAATGTCACGCATTTCTTCTTCCCTCTAATTAATAACATATCCTGCACCTCAGGTATGTCACGTACTTTGATCCAGGCAAACATCCCACCATCGGGTACACTCCAATCGCACAATCCCTTCAAGTGAAGATCCATTGACTGTAACATCATATCCCGTCTTTTCTTATTGTCATCTCTCACTGATCTAAAATAGTTCAACGTTCCTTTAACGCCCCAACCGTTCAGCAGATTGTAAGTTATCACCTACAAAAATTCAAACACGAATGAATTAGGTTTTACACACCTACCTGCGTTAAGCTGGCCGAGCTTAGGTAGCAGTTTTCTATGCCCAACTCTAACACATCCGTAAGAGGCTTGGCGGCAGTAACCCACCCAATCCTGAGACCTGGACATAAAACCTTAGATAGCGAATCCAATCGAATGACGCGTCCTTCAATATCGAAGGACAAAAACGATGGTGGTGTTGGGTCCTTGTAGTTCATGAAGCAGTAAGGATCGTCTTCTAGGATCAAAATGTTGTAATCGCAACAGATGCGGTAAATTTCTTGTCGTCGATCTAATGGTAGTGTTGTCCCCACTGGATTTGCTCCTAAAGGTATTCACTTGCAAAAACATCTTCAACTCTTTGTCATACCTGTTGGATTAATATAAAGGATCTTTGGCATTTTTAATTGTCGGTCCAGTAGGCATTCTTTCTTTCGTTGATTTAGAGCTTGCCGGAGAAAGTCCGGTACCATTCCGTTTCCATCTTGATTTATTGGTATAAGAGTTGATTGGAATGGCGCCAACTGTCAAGGGAATTTCACTACAAAAACGCAATTTTTAAAGGACACTTACAACAACAGCTATTCCTGAATAAAGTGGATTCTGTACAAGTATTGGATCACCTTCTTCTAGACACATCTCAAGAACCTTACTCATCGCGTCTTGTGATCCCACAGTTACCAAAACGTCCCTTTGGGACCATGACGGAGGTTGATGAATTTGTTGCGTAAAGTCCTTTAATGTTGATATTAATAGTGGATAACCCTTTCTGGGAATGTAATGCAAAGATGTTGCCAGTTGTGCTCCTTCTAAACGATAACTGGTACCGTCCTTCAATAAAACGCTTATTTCTTTAAAGGGAAAGTTTGCATCGTTAGGGCATCCTTCAGCTAATTTTATTGATTTTTCAGAGGTCGCATCGCACGTGTCCACTTTAAGAAATGTTAGATTTGATCATTATTGCAACAAATGCTTACCTACCTAAGGAAGGTGGAAGGAATGGTCGTCTTCGAAATGAAAGTGGATTTATAAAGTAAGTGAAATCAATGTGTAAGTTCTCCATGGAATCACTACAATTCGTTCCTTGCAAATAAATACAACTGGCGAATTTGAGTAAACCTACACATATTTACCACGTGTGCTATCATAATGCATACATACAGCCAAAAAAGTAACGTGGATAACTTAACTTATTTACACGTAAGATTAGATACACTTTTTGCGAAACAGCTCTGGTTGTGAAATACCTGCGATTTAAGGCAGTGGTAATTCTGTAAATTCAATTTGATTTTTAGTTCCATTATATGGTTCATTATTGGGCTTCACGAAG
Organism: Photinus pyralis; assembly: GCF_008802855.1. Taxonomy (NCBI): domain Eukaryota; kingdom Metazoa; phylum Arthropoda; class Insecta; order Coleoptera; family Lampyridae; genus Photinus; species Photinus pyralis. Next base: position 5,818,686 of record NW_022170878.1, on the reverse strand, counting down.
GCGGTCCAAAATCCCATTTATGAACGGTAACGAGTAGGCATCTTTAATAGTAACTCAAAGGGTTGTAACTTGGTATGGAGCAATTCTTGTAACTCGGTTTCTTCGACGACCGTTAACGGTTTTAAGACGGAGCAAGGTAGAGATTGCCGAGCAATAGGGCTAACTTGTGCTTATCGGGGCCAAAGTTGTATTCGGAGCTAAAATTAATAGCTGAGGCGACCTGGTGCCTTCAAGGAGAAAACGGATGTATCTTCAAATGCAAAATTTTCCAAAATGGCATGAAGCCAAAACAATGAGGAAATAGAACTCGGACGAAGTCCGCTGGAACACAATTACACAACCACGGCCAGTTATATTCATTTAATCGGCCGCACCAAAACCCCCAAATTCGGCAACCCAGCAATACCCACCGCCACATGGAACCTCGTGTCAACCCAGGGGTCAACCGCAAAAGGTCCGCCATAATCAAACTGCGCGACCTTGCAGTTTTAATTGTCGTTGTCAACATTGAGAAACTAAAATCAGTTACTAATGAATGAAGGAAACTTAAATCATAAAATGTTAATTATTCTCTGGTCTTCCAAAGGACGAGAGCTTTAGGGGGCTGCAAGGATAATTAAAATATCTCTACCCGAAGAATTAGAAAACTGAAAAATTATGTTCGGCAGCTGGTTTTCTTACTAGCGGTTAAATAGGCTCTACAAATTGAAACATTACTTTTACCTTCTATTTTTCACTCCTAGAAAAGATATGCATGGGTCCGCTACTACACTTTCTCGTAAAGAAGTGCCCTGTGGAAAATTCCGTGAATAATTTCCAGGGTAGCGAAAAAAGTAGTAACTATTAGCGTAGTAACAAAAACATTCCAATCTAAAAATCTTTTTAGAAACTTTAAAATGAATCAGTATAATTCGAAGAAGCAGAAGATTCCGAAAATAGTAAAAATGTGAAGAACTAGATAATGTGGGAATCAGAAAAATCCGTTTGAAAAATCCAACAAAATTGAAAAAACTATCGAACAGGACGAATATGAAGCTAAAAATAGAATGGAACCGAGGCAGTGAAAAATCCGGGTAATATAAACAAATTGGAGAATCAGTCCTATCGAAAAGAACCCAAAAAAAGTCTGATTATTTAAAAAAATAAGGGACTTCAAAGAATTGGAAAAATTTGAAGCATTTGCTGTAATAGGAGAATTTTAAATAGGTATTCGAATAATCCCAAGAATCTAAATCATTGATTTCTTAATAAAGGAGAAAGTATCAGGTCTGCAAATAGAATATTTCAAACTGCCATGGAACCAAAACTTATTTAAAATAGTAATATAGGTCACTCCAAATTGATGGGATCTGAGGCCACAATTTTTTTAATGGTTATCCGTCACTATATTCAAAACTCTGTTTTTAGTGTAGTGTAATTCCCAAAGCCTGGCTGTGTTGGGCCGTTTGTAATCTTACACAGTTGAAATTTCGAATTTTCTTGTTTGTTCTCTTAGAATTTTGCAGAAACTAAAGGTTCAAAAATTACAAGTACAATTACAAGTACAAAAAGTTGATTAAATACTTAACTAGATTCAAAGTAAAAAAAAAAAATTTTTATTAGTGACAAGATTTTTATGATGTATAATCATTTTAAGTGAAATGCCTTCTCTTCTATTATAAGTTCTGCTAGCAACTGCATTCCCTTATCAATTAACTTAGGATCTTCTCGGCAAAACGAAGCTCTAATATAATTGCATGCTTTCTGGGAATCTACCATGTACAGTTGACCAGGCGCAAAAGTCACGCACTTCTTCTTCCCTCTAATTAATAACATATCCTGTACATCAGGTATATCGCGTACTTTGATCCAGGCGTACATCCCCCCATCGGGTACAGTCCAATCGCACAATCCCTTCAGATGACGATCCATTGCAAGCAACATTATATCCCGTCTTTTCCTATTGTCATCTCGCACTGATCTAAAATATTTCAACGTTCCTTTAAGGCCCCAACCGTTCAGCAGGTTGTAAGTTATCACCTACAAAGATTCAATTACACAGGAATTAGTTTTTACGCACGTACCTGCGTTAAGCTGACCGAGCATAAGTAGCAGTTTTCTATGCACAACTCTAACACGTCAATGAGAGGCTTAGCGGCAGTAACCCACCCAATTCTGAGACCTGGACATAATATCTTAGAAAACGAATCCATTCGGATGACGCGTCCTTCGGTATCGAAGGACAAAAACGATGGTGGTGTTGGATCCTTGTAGTTCATGAAGCAGTAAGGATCGTCTTCTAGGACCAAAATGTTGTATTCGCAACAAATGCGGTAAATTTCTTGTCGTCGATCTAATGGTAGTGTTGTCCCCACTGGATTTGCTCCTAAGGTACATATTTACTAGCAAAAACATCTTCAACCCTTTGTCATACCCGTTGGATTAATGTAAAGGATCTTTGGCATTTTTAATTGTCTATCCAGTAGGCATTCTTCCTTTCGTTGTACTAGAGCTTGTTGGAGAAGGTCCGGTACCATTCCGTTTGCGTCTTGGTTTATTGGTATAAGAGTTAATTGGAATGGCGCCAACTGTTAAGGGACTTTCGCTACACAAACGAAATGTTTAAAGGACACTTACCACAACAGCTATCCCGGAATAAAGTGGATTCTGTACGAGTATTGGATCACCTTCTTCCAGACACATCTCAAGAACTTTACTCATCGCCTCTTGTGATCCCACAGTTACCAAAACGTCTCTTTGAGACCAGTACGGGGGTTGATGAATTTGCTGTGTAAAGTCCTTTAGAGTTGATACTAACGGTGGGTAACCCTTTGTGGGAATGTAATGCAGAGATGTTGCCAGTTGTTCCCCTTCCAAACGATAACTTGTGCCGTCCTTCAATAAAACACTTATTTCTTTAAACGGAAAGTTTGCATCGTTAGGGAATCCTTCAGCTAATTTTATTGATTTTTCCGAGGTCGTATCGCACGCGTCCACTTTAAGAAATGTTAGATTTGATCAAAATTGCAAAAAAAAATGCTTACCTAAGGAAGGTGGAAGGAATGGTCGTCTACGTAATGAAGGTGGATTTATAAAGTAAGTAAAATCAATCTCAAAATTCTCCATTGGATCAATAAAACTCGTTCCTTGCACCTGACTAATTTGATTGTACTCGTGTTTACCACGTCTGTTATTGCAAAGTGACTGACTGCGATTAGGTGATACTGTGGTAACCTTGCTAATGCAATTTGATTTTGACGTTCATTGTGTGGTTCATATGCAAATTGTTAAATCATCATCATAGAGGTACGAACGCGAAATGGATGCTGACAATGTATTTATTTGTTGCTTTGTTACGAATGTATTCACATGGCACTATTATTTTCATTATTTACTTTCAGGTCACCTTCAATTCTTCAATAGTGAGTGCCGGTTTGCTGTGTGGCCTTTCGATGAAGAACATTTCATGTGCTCCAGAATTAAGAGAAGTGCCTACAGCGCCTCGTAAAGGATTAACCAGCAACTACGTGCGAGAAGATCATGCGAGAGCACATTTACAATATCATTTCATCATTGAGTAATTAACTAAACCTTCACTCAACGTGTGATGACACCAGATTTACATTTTGTAATTTGGGATTGAGAAATTCAGAAATTTAGTGACTCGTTTAAATGGCTATTAATTATGTCGAAATTGTCATTCAGCATTTGTGCACTTTTATATCCAAAGTCCAATGCACGTCTTTAACCGATAATAATTAGGTTAAGTTAAGAAGTAATGATTTGGTAGGTAGTCTAATAAATAATTAGAAAAGAGGAGCAATAAATTTTGGTATGAGAAGAATGAGTTTATTACTAACGATTTCATAGCCAATATGATCTATTATTCCTCTCTATTCCGGGCAACTGCATTCTAGGTATGGGAGTCAAACGACTATGCCTGTCATGGATTGCAGGTTGGCTCCTCTTGCGCTCCACGTATTATAGTAGTGCGATGTTTACCATTGGATTGAATGACTGTCACGCCTGTGTGAGCACTGGCGTCCCAAGAGGGGGGCAAGGGGGCAATTTGCCCCCTCCGATTGTCCCCTCCGCCTTTGGACTGCTTACGCCTTTAGCGTCTTGTAGGTGGTAAAAAATGAGTTAGACATCTAAATTTTATTATGTATACATACCTACCGCCTTCTGCTTTAAAGAAATTCTACGATATATTTATTTAGATAACACCCATGACCCATTAAACACTTAGCAAATGGCACCGCGCCCCCGCCCATCCAAACTTACTGCCCCCTCTGCTGTCACAAGCCGGGTACGCCACTGTATGTGAGCTACTATTTATAACAATGAGCAATATAAAAATATTGGGAAATTTTCCACTGGACAATCAATCTCCATTATTCCTTCGGGAAAATTTCAGTGTAAAACCAATCTAGCGATACTTGGGAAATCGAAAGGTGTAATAGGATGCTAATATTTTGAGATGTAATAACAACTCTGTTGTGTTTTGGACAACCAGATTATTCTAAAAAAGGACGAGGAATTATTTGTCCTCTTAAAAATGGCATACTCACTGATTTCTCATATGGATTGGCTAGTACCGAAGTGGAACTTGAAATAAGATGTGGAATAATATATGCACTTTCCCAGTAGTGGGAGTGGGCACCAGAATGAAAGGTAACTCCTTGAGAATCGATAACACCAATGAAGAAAGAAGAAAGTTTGCTCTGGAAAATTCGTCTCGATACATTCCTCTTAAAAAATTCCCCGTGCATTATTCTCACTCCCTGAAGTATTCGTGCTAGGAATACCCTGCAAAATTCATCCACGAGAAAACTTTGCTCCCTTGGATTACTTGCTCGCCAGAAACTTGTTTCAAGGGAAAGTGTGTGTATGAAGAACACCTCGACCCCATAGTATCTAAAAACCTTGGCCTGAAAAAAAGTACTATGTGGACCAGAAAACTCAACCCTTTCCTTTTATTAGTTTTTCTGAATGCAAGCGTTAGCTATATTTAGAATACTGATTTCCTTTAACAATGTCTATGAAATTGCACAAAAACCTATTACTTCGTGCCGTGTAAATTTACTCCCAGGAAGACTCGTCTCCAAGGAAAAATCGCTACCGTTAGAGTGCTCGGGCGCCGTGAACTCGCTTCAAAGGAAAATGTACCTTCAACAATACCATAAAAAATTTGCCTCCTTATAAATTTATTCTTGTAACATTTTCCTCTAGATCACGCACCGTGCACCAGAAAATTGCTCCAGGGAAATGTTCGTTTACAAAAGCTCGACGCAAAAAATGCACATTAAGCGAAGCTCACCCTGCTCACTTCTGCTAAAATTCAACATGGTATAGATTGCCGCCTGGAAGATTCGCCATCCTTATTTTTCGATATCAAGGAAAATTCACCACTAAAAACAATTCCTATCATCTACAGAAATTTTTCCATGGAAATTACGCTCTACCTAAAGATAGGAACACCTCCACCGCAATACTCGTTCACTAGGAACGTTCAGAAAGCTCTACATTGCGAAAAGCACTATTGGAAAATAAATGTCACAGTAGCTGAAACAAGTTTTTGATTTTTGTATACGAGTTTCTGAATAGCAAAGACCAATGTTTAATTCTCTCTATGTTGACGTGGGGGCATTTTTTTACTTTACATGAAATATTCTCACAAAGTCGCTCCACGTTTTCATCGCTGACTGCTCCGTCGTTTTACGGACAGGTATTCTAGGTAGGTAATGCAGGAAATTTACTTTCAGGGACGTGCTGCACTCTACTTTCTAAAACTCAGTTAGATCCTATACAAGCTGTTTGAAGTTGTTAGCTCTAGCGATTTCAAGAGAATTATTGTTTCTAGACTTTTGAAAGAGTTTTAAACCAACTATTTATTTCCTCGGATGCCTGTTGCCCTGAACTACGTTTCTGTCAACAAACGCACCCTCGAGATTAACCCTAGTTTACTGGCCACTAAAACTTTCAAGTTTACGGGCGTGGGGTGGAACGCACCCCAGATAGAAAAGACTAAACTTGAAAGGTACTCGAGCTCCCAGGCCAAAATATTGAAAGAAAAAAAACTTATGGACATTGAAAGTGTCTGTGGGGTGCGATCCACCCCAGACCTGTAAACTTGAAAGTTTTTCTAAAAGTAGTGATAAAATAAAAACTCAAATCCTAAGAACGCCAAAAACGCCAAAAACGATAGAAAAGACTAAACTTGGAAGGTACTCGAGCTCCCAGGCCAAAATATTGAAAGAAAAAAACTTATGGACATTGAAAGTGTCTGTGGGGTGCGATCCACGCCAGACCTGTAAACTTGAAAGTTTGTTTAAAAGTAGTGATAAAATAAAAACTCAAATCCTAACAACGCCAAAAACGATAGAAAAGACTAAACTTGGAAGGTACTCGAGCTCCCAGGCCAAACTATTGAAAGAAAAAAAACTTATAGACATTGAAAGTAGCTGTGGGGTGCGATCCACCCCAGACCTGTAAATTAGGGTTAAAACACACACTTTTGTCCCTTGGTATATAATATATACTATTAGATGATGGAGGTTTGAAATTAGTGTTTGGACATTTGTCATATTTTGTTTGACTTCCAATCCAAATTTCCTATCAAAACGTAATGACATGGAATCAGAAACGAAGGATCACAATGAATCACAATTTCTCAATGTACTTACAAGGAAACATACCAAACATAACAATGTACGTCACAGAAGCGCTCAACAAATTATTTTGCAGTTTGTCGACGTATTATTTTTTTCTTTCAATTTCAACACTGATAACGTTTCTAAGAATAAATATCGATGATAAGATCTAGTATTATTTCTCAAACCTTTGGGGGCGTGTTCTTTTTGGTGATATGACGATGAGAATAATTCGTTGCAGGTCAAATATTGCTATTGACTAATTGTTTGTTTCTACGCAGAACACATCACACCATCCTAAATTGAACAAACCTTTCTATGACGCACAGACCGCTCAGTTATCAAATTTCAAGTTTACAAATTGCGTTTATAAAAGTTATGGATTTTATAACGGCTCGGTCAAAAGAAAATGCAAATTGTTAATATAGATTGGAATAAACGGCACCTGTCTGAATCTGCGTTTTTAATTGCGGACCATCCATTTCCATTAATATTGATGCACGAAACGGGCGAAACTGGATGTGGAACAACTTGTGTCAGTCTATAACCAACCACCTAGGGTGTCCTAACTTCTGCACGCAGATATAAATAAGACTGTTCAAACTGCAGTTCCTTCGGCAATAGAGAAGGTTTTGACTTCGACTGCATCAACCTTTTTTTAATTTCTTTGAACAAAATTCCACACACCTAATGAATGCAATGAGTTTTCTTATGCTATTTTGGTCCTCTTTCAGTACTCCTTTCATATTTCTTTCTAAGCCTTGCTTTGTCTTCGATTTTCGTGCACGGGGAAGTCCAAAAGTATATGCTGTACTGTATACAGGGTGTTTTTTTGGGAGCTTTAGTTAAACGTTTCTGGGAAAGTAAAATAGGTAGGTTTTTGAAAATTTATACTTAGGAGTTACTCTGAAGACCGAATCGATGTAAAATATTTTCAAAATGGCCACCCTTCCGGAAACACCGGAAGTAGATAGTAACTTCGTTATATTAAATGGCAACCCCTATTTTTTATTCCATTTTTGGATTCTACGTAAAATTTCAGTTCTTTTGATACCCACATGTCCATATCTGCCATTTATGGTTTTTAAGTTATTTTGACTTTATGAAAAAAAATGGCGGATGCAGATGGTACCTTGATAATTGATTACTTGAAAATGGTTATAGTCATGGCAACCCATTTTTATCATTGCATAGAGAATGAATGGGGCTTTCTTTTAGTGTACTTAAAAAAAATTAAGTTGCGTATAATCGCACCTATGGAGATCCAAATTTAAGAAACTTCAAAGTCCAAAAACTCAGTTTTTTTTAAATGGAATGACCATGTTCTTCCTATTGCATGAGATAGAGAATCGAAATTGGAATATTTTGATATTACATGTTCCTATAGCTATCTTTAACATTTTCTGATTTATTCCCATTTCATTGAATTGATGCCATTTTTTTTGCATTTTCATTTTAGTAGTTGGCCATGATTTTATAACAATCGAATTTTAAACAAATCAAGAAAAGGATTTTTAATATCATTGATTCTAGTCTAAATAATTCATTAATAAATAAGTCATTTATTAAGGATATAGGACGGAATTTTTGAGAAATCTAGACTGAGTCGTTCAACTGAATTTGTTAAACAACGTATAAGTCTAAAAATTCAGAGAGGTAATGCGATATCTGTTCTAGCAACAATTCCATACAAAAAATGTTTCAACGAAGTTTTTTATATTATACATTGAATTTATTTTGTTAATCTTGCATTTGCAATTCAATTCATTCTCTTAAATATTCTCTTGTAGAGCTTTGTATCACTTGCGCTTCAACGGTTTGTAGTGCATTTGGGGGTACCAAATTTCCAAAATTCATACAATTTCGTTCCAGTGTTCGAATGAATGTACGGCAAGCACGTGCCGCGATTCTGTCCATTTCACCATAAATAACAATTAAATTCAAAAATAGGTGAAACCACTGCGTCATTTTTCGATTTTTGAAAAACTTATGTTAACCTATAACAGTAGGTGACGGATTAGTGTCACTAGAATTGTTTAAAATTCAATTGTTATAAAATCATGGCCGACTACTAAAAAGAAAATTCGAAAAAAATAGTGTCAATTCAATAAAATGGGAATAAGTCAGAAACTGTTAAAGATAGCTATAGGAACATGTATTGTCAAAATATACCCATTTCGATTCTTTATCTCATGCAATATTAAGAAAATGGTGATTCCATTTAAAAAAACTGAGTTTTTAATCTTTGAAGTTTCATAAATTTGGATCTCCATAGGGGCGGTCTTACGCAGCTTAACTTTTTTTTAAGTACACTAAAAGAAAGCTGTATTAATTCTAAATGCACTGATAAAAATAGGTTGTCATGACTACAACCGTTTTCAAGTAATCAATTATCAAAGTACCATCTGCATCCGCCATTTTTTTTCTTAAAGTCAAAATAACTTAAAAACCATAAATGACAGATATCGACATATGGGTATCCAAAGAACTGAAATTTCACGTAGAATCCAAAAACCCAATAAAAAATTGGGGATGCTATTTAAAATAACGAAGTTACTATCTACTTCCGGTGTTTCCGGAAGTGCGGCCATTTTGAAAATATTTTACATCGATTCGGCCTTCAGCGTAACTTCTAAGTACAAATTTTCAAAAACCTACCTATTTTACTTTCCCAGAAACGTTTAACTAAAGCTCCCAAAAAAACACCCTGTATGGAGCATCGCATGCGGCGTTCATGCTTTTTTCGGATCTGCCTAGTACATTGAGATGACTAATTCGAGTATGTCTTATACGTAGTCGTGTATATACTGGACCCCACTTTAATTAGAACTTATAGGCATATGACTAAAGGTGTAAAAGTATCTTTTTAACACATTTCACATGTAAAAATCAATAAATGTAATCAAATTTACCAATTCATAATGTAGTTTTGGGAAAAGTAAAATATATGAAAATATGTGTCTTAGTGCCAATCTAAACAAGCAAAAAGGTTTTCGCCCTAAGGCGTGTTGCTTCAGCGCATTTTCCACGAATTCATCAGTATTTCCCCTGTCCCGTGATCATCTTCGAAATCTAATTCAACTTTGTTTACCCGCTACATAATATTTAACCCACACAAAAGAATTGTATTACTGTTCACGGGATAAATTCCCCATGGTTCGAACTCTTCAGGAATATTAGCATGACTTTAAACATAAATCTTTTATATAAAATCCCTGAAAAAATCGACTTCTATGGTTACACAATCAAAGCTTTCTCCAGTTTGGAAAATTGGATGGGGGAACGTCGCCCTAGCAACACAGTTACGTATAAAAAGCGTTTATGGTAAACTAAAACCCTACATATATAATACGCATAAATGTCCGGAGGATGTTGCTGTATTCTTGTAGGAATATTATGCGTTTATTATTTCCCATGGATATACGAATTATATGCGTATATTAAAGTGGTGTTATATACGTTTATAAAACGATTGCTAAGAAACGGTTATTTATATACGTATTATCAACGTAGAAAGTGAACTCTATGATTTATATATATGAATAAAAATCGTATTTTAAACGTAGGTATAAAATCGGTCTACACTAAACGTATACCATACTACCAATACCGAATTTATCCTTTCAAAACGCTTTAAAACCGATTTTAACCGTAAAGTGTGTTTGCTGGGTGTCCAATACAATTGGACCTTCCGTAAAGGTAAAAATTTGGCTACTCCTTGAAAGTGAATTTCGAAAAATGGTTGACGAATTTGAATCCAAAACAAGCTTTTCTTCAGGTTTTACGTAGCTTATAATTTGAAATTTTATTTATTTACTGGAATAGTTACCAATGTTCCGCATTATGGAAATGTCCAAAATTACCCTTATAGGTTAGGGTTTTGACAGCCACAAAAAGCACGAATTAATTGTCTTTGTTACTGGTTGCCGTGTAATATCGATCTAATATTACCCCGTAAACGGAATAGAGGTGCACAGTGTTGATTCATAAACTTGTTTTTTAACGTCACTAGTCACTCAAAATATAGCACAATGAAATGTTTTGCACATTGGACCTCAACGCTTTCGTAGTAACAATTTATTTAAATGAGAGCACGCTAATTCGATAATACTACTACTGAACAAAATTGTTCGTTTTCGCTTTAAAAGGTAACACTTCGCACCATTCGCGGTGGAAAATTATATCAGCCATCCATTAGTTTTCTTATTATTGCTTTCGCTCCCACTGAATGTATAAAGTACCCACGACAATAAATTCGTCGAAAATGTTGGAACAATCCTCGGGTGTGCGGCTAACGATATAGGGAATGTAATAGTAGTAATCGATGTAGAATTGTTTTCGACATATGAAAGTGCAAAAAATAAAGCAGGTTTCATTTGAAAAAACTTTTTAATGTTCAAAGTTATTAAACTTGACCATTAATTTTAAAACACCCTGTAGGCGATCAAATTTTCAATTTCGCATGTAACATCACACAACAGTTTTAAAAGGGGGGCAGTGTAGCGAAATCTCGATAGACATCGAGGTTATAAAGAACGAAGGCGGATAGGACGTAATATCTCCCGGAAATATAACGTGTTCTAGAACATTCGAACAGACTCGCGAACACTCGAGAACACTCGCGTTTACTATATAAGGAAATCAAATTCCGTTTCAGTTTAGATATGTTATAAATTTTTTGTTATTTAGTTGTAATAAATAACACGTAATTAAATTTACGTTACAACCTGTTTCTTATCTTAACGCGCATTATTTTCTCGAATGTTAGCTCTGTTCTCTTTCATTATAAAGCGATGCACATATAAAATTACCTATATCGCCAAATTTGTAAATGCATCAGCAAATCTTTAAAGCCTAAAGCTACCATCTGTTACATAGGGCATGTGACACCGCACGATAACGTACATACAATAAAGGATAGGATTTAGAGGCTTGCGACAGTTTGGCCATTTACTAAGAATTTCAGATCATTGGTGGCCAAGCACGTGGAAAGGGAAAGCGTGGAAAGCCCTAGATGATTATGGAATGAAACAGCGAGGAAAAACATGGAGGAGAGAAATAGCACTGAACAGTAATTGAAAGTGTTAGACAATAATATTATAACAATAAACAGTATTGTTTTCCTAATAAACCGAAGACACAAAATGATTCATTTAGGTGTTACCAGCTTTAAATTCCTTCTTTAATTTTTTTTCAACAAACAGTAACATATAGGATTGGATTAACATATTTGTCTAGGTCTTTGGGTGTTAAACTTTCTGATTTTGAGAAAAAAATTTAAATATTGGTTCACTGAACGCGTTACACAAAAATGAAATTTTGTTTTAGAATTTTAATTTTGGATTCGTTATCTTTATGTTTTTAAAAAACCACAGATACCTACCAAACTATGTCAAAATACCCACCTTATAGCATTGTATATACAATACACCTACATACAATGCTATAAGGTGGGTGTTTTGGTATCTCTGGTTATAGTGACTGCCAAATTTAGTTAGTATTTTAATTCTCTCCTCTTAGTTTAACAACGGATCTAACGAATGAGTTCATCAAATCCGATAAACACATAATCTAAATTGTGATTTGGGGTGGTAGAAAAGTACTAAGTACCTTTGTCCCTCAAAATGTAATTGAAATCATAAATTGTAGTCTTTTTTTTGGATTTTAGTGAAATGGTATAGCATCCTACAAAAAATGTTTGTTACATAAACATTTTCTTTGATGTTTTATTTATAGGCAGTTTTTTGGCCAATTATTATCGCTACGAGTACATTGATGAAAATATAATCAGTCATTCCGCTTATGTAATCCAATTTGATTGTGGATGATTGTCCACATATAACTTGTGCAAAATTAGTGTACTTTTTATTAATAAGTGATAAACCGATTTAACTCTTCGGGACTGTGCCAATTTCAAGGTGTTGGGTAGTAAGGTATAGCACAGGACGCTGGCGTGCATGTGAAACCGTATGTTTTTTCAAATTGTGAGCCCGAAATAATAAAAATATAGGACGCTCGAGGCCACTTTACTTGTTTCTATGCAATTTCGTCTTGATTTTAAAGACCGCCCTTAAGGTAGGTATTCACGTTCAGTTCGCCGGCCGGCCATGGACTGTCAGTCCAGGCCGGCCGACCGTGATCGTTGGTCAATACACACGTTCAGTTTTAACATCCGGCCATCGCCGGCAGTCCATAATCGGATACGATATTTGCCGGCCGGTCGTATTAAATTCAATACACACGCACAGTCTATGATCGACAGTTGCTTGATATAGGTATGTTAGAACAAGACGATTGTTGTAATTTTAGAAGAAGAGAAAGGAGAAAACTGTAGAAAATTTGGGTGAAAGACTGCTCAGAAAACGTCACACCTTATCTCACATGGAGATAATACGAGAACTCCGAACATCAAGTGAAATTGATTTAAAGAACTACCTGGGAATGGATGACAATTGCTTCGCGTACTTATTGAATTTAGTATTACCATTGAATATCAGGTTTATTGTTCAATGGTATTACAAAAAAGACACTGTTATGCGGCAAGCATAGGACAAAATTTTACTCCAGACTAAAATTAATCCGTCCGTCCTATGCCGGCCGGCCAAGCAGTACACACGTTACGATCTTCACCGCTATAGACAGGCGACAGGATTTCGCCGGCCGTCTGCGTCTACGTGTGTAGTGAAAAGCGATCGTCCGGCCGTGGACTGACAGTCCATGGCCGGCCGGCGAACTGAACGTGAATACCTACCTTTAAACTAGCGACATTAGCCAACAGGTGTTGCAATTGTAACTACTTGTTAAAGTTCAAGAGGGTACTAGTAACTGCCAGTACTAACAGATATTGGCCAATTTTATCTTTAAATGCCTGAATCAAATGTAAAGTATCAATAACTGGAAATTTCCAAATTTCATTGAGATTATCTATCTTCAGTGAGCCATTGAAAAACGTAAACACACTGAAATGGAATAATCACACTTCACTCTCGTTTAAACATTATTCATTTTTAATATCCTGCAATTAATCTACATCTTTGATCGAAGATCGGTACGAGCATCTGGATTTTAGTGGAATTATCGCAACCTACAAGGTCGCTGAATAGATTTTTCTACCTAAAGGTACCGCTGTTACAACGCGAGCAAATGTAGGAAACCAGCTTTCAGATGAAAGGGAGAGCGCACTTGATCATCCCTTAAACAGAGGGCGCAAACAGCAACAATGTTGCGTTACTTATTTTTGCCTTCATTACTCATTACATCGAACTGCACGCTAGGGTCGACGATTTGAAGAGACGATTGGTTAACCCTTGAACGGAATATTAAAATGAATCCATTTTAATCATCAAACCGTAATTATAAAAATCTCCGGCCTTCATTACCTGTTTTAATTATCAATCAAGGTATATTTTTTAACTAAAATTCCAAAGCTTCAGAATAAGAACTGCAATTTCCGACGACTATGGAAATGAATGACGAATTGAAAATTAATTCTCATTTCCATCATACTTTCATCATCCTTTAATTTCTACATAATTGCGTTTATTTGATTAAATTGTATCGACGTTTTTAAAAAAAAAGTTGCCATTTCGAACAAAGGGCCCCGATGTTTAGTGGTTATTATAGAGAAACGCATCAGTGGTGGTCTAGGGGTTTGTAACGAGTTTAGATGGCTCCCTCTCCCTATGAAATTCGATTACATTGATTCAAATTTGATTCACATTTAATATCGATGTTTGCTGGCGATCTTGTCAACACGAATTAATTTCCCTTAAATTTGTTATTATAACCCTCTTTGATTTTAATTGCTTTTCTGTATGGCGTAGCGTGACCGTGACATCTTAAACGTTTCTAGTGGAGAGATAAAAGCGATTCTGTAAATAATTAGTTTAATTGAACGAACACAAAAAAAGTTATTGAGGTTAGGTAAAGCTCCTTTTCAAAATTTTTTAATTTCGATGGTTTTGCTTAATAATTTGAGTATAAATCGCATTGATGAGTTGACGCCAATAATTTGTCGTTTTCCATTTGAAGGGAAACGTGTGTAGAGATACAAATAGGGCAAAAATGAAATGTAATTAAATGCAGCACAGGATAAAAGCAAAACAAGGGGGTATATGGAACGATCTGCATAAGAATGGAAACTTTCAATGTAAAGGTAAAGAGTCAAAGAATTGAAGTGGGTAAAGGTGGACCTGCACTTTTAGTTTAGTTGGCCATTTCGTTTCCTGGTATTCACTAGACGTTACTTTAGACTATTTGATAATGGCTTAAAAGACACCGTTTTCTAAGGATGCGGAAGGGAACAACCGGATTAAATTAACCCAGCTATATGTAATTTAATTAAGACGTATAGATACAGGTCTTAAATGTAATTGATGTACTGTAATTCAATTAATTAATTATTTAGAACGTTGAACAAGTAGGTGCATTCAGATTCTACTTATTTTCTAACTGAATGTTCTACTGCCCTTCTGGTTTCCAAATGAGGTCGGGTAGTATTCACCTGGCATATGTCCTTTAAAAGGACTCTTCAGAGCGATTCAAACAACCCTTATTCGGAGGCATTTAAATCTTTCGGGAATCACGGGGGACTGAGTCAATGGTGTTTGAGTCGAGTCAGGTCTATCGAACCTAAAAGCTCACTGCAGTACTAGGTAACGGAAGTCTGCAGAAATACAAATTAACAGGTCTGGTGAGAAATTAATAACGAATTAAAAGGAAAGCTATATGCTGGCTGGAAAATAAACGTAAAAATAATTCTGGTATCTGGTCGGGAATATACAGGGTTTATTAATAAATGATCAGGTTAGGGATGACTTCTGCTCCGTTAATGAGCTCTGGTAAAGGTCTAGGGAAAAAAACTCGTGGTGAAAGACAACAAGGACAAGTAGGAGTACAAATAAGTTGGATTTAATTTCAAAGGACGAGAGCAACCGACATCTAACGGAAGAATGTTACAACACTTATTGCATGTTTACAAATAAAATTTCTACGAAACCAATTTTGATTTTTCTTAAAAAATTGTAATGCTAAAGAGTGGTTTGAAATTACAAAGTCCAGAAAACCAAATAACCTGAAATTTTATGCACTCAGTTTTCCTTGCACAGAATCCATTTTATGGGTTACGGTTTACTTAAAATATTTTCAATTAAAAAAATTGAAATTACAGAATGTCGCTTATAGGGTCATAGAAAATTATAGTGGTAGGATCTGAGACAGGATCTTAAAACAAAGAAGGCAATGCAATAAACACATTTTGTCGTATTTTTCCACATAATTAGATGTCCTGTTTCACATTTTCCGCCCGTTTTCAAAATATTTTTTCCAAAGGCTTTTACAAATCATTAAAAAGTTTATGAACTTGAAACGCCTTTAAACGACTATGAGAATTTTCAGGGCGCTGTAAGGTCCTTCAAACAGTCTCCAAGGGTATCTAAGAGGTTTCACGACTTTTAAAAATGGGTTTGTTAGCATTTTAATAGTGTTGAAGGCTTTTACAAAGTGTTCCAGTGTATTTATAATAGCATTCAAAAATCTTTAAGAGCCTTCAACAGTTTTCAAGAACCACCACATATCTCTCATGGCTTTCTAAAGGCTTTTACTGTTAAAAGCATTCAAAATCATCTTCGCGAGTCTAAAGAGCCTTTAACAACCTTTTAAGCGCTTTTCACAGTTTTTAAGGGTATTTAATATCCGAATCTTGAAGATCGTTTAAGAACCTTAACCACATGTGAGCGCCTCTGAGACCATTTAAGGGTCATTATAAGCCGCCTTAAATGCCCTTAAGTGCATGAGTCCTTTGGAACCTTCTTCAGGTCCTTAGGGCCTTTAAAACCACTTAAAAATGTCCTTGACCTGTAAGAGCTTTGAAGAATGCGCTCTCCCATTGTCTCAATGGCCGCCGTGACTTTTAAAGCTTTAGAGCCTTTGAAAGACACGCCTTTGGGTGTAGGAGCTTTGTGGGTGTTGAAGGATACCTAAGAGCCTGCCTAAGAGTATCAAATAGCCCCCAAAATTCCCAACCACCTTCCAGGCGCTATAATTTTGAAGTGTTTCATAACCGAGTTTAGATAAGGCCCTTAAGGGGACACTACTAATTACAAGCGAAAGTGAAAGTTTATGAGCTCTAATTGAATTAAATGATCTCCAACATGTGCATTAATTAAGTTTTGCCTAACAATAAAACTTCTTATCGCAAACGACCAGATAAAACCTTTTATAAATCACGCAAAATTCGGCCATATTCCACCTGGTGACTCCCTAATGCTTCTTGGAAGCTCATTAAAAGCTTTGGTAATTGTCGAATCATACTTTAAAGGACTACAGAAAACTTCGGAGAGCCTTGAACACTTTGTATTGTATGTATTGCAATGTAAATAATGTCGATAGGGACGTTGAGGTGTGTTCCAGACACCTGAAGTTAATTGTTAATCAAATTTTTGTTTCAGTTTGTTTAATTATTCTGTTGGGCTTTTACGTGTAACCACAAGGCGAGTACTGCATTTCTATTTGAATCCAAGTGGTTTGTTTTGTTTTGTTTCGTTGTAAAATTATTTCGTAAAATTGCTAAATGTAGGGTAATTTATTTATCTTACATTTGGCTGTATTTTATAAGTGATAACACAGCATTATATTGAGCAAAAAAACTGCGTGTTTTCATAGAACATTGTTTATCTGAGATCAGAGATTTCCACGTGAAATTGGGTTACATGATGGAAAGGAGCGCCTAGGAACGGAGTTTTTATTGGTTGTCGGGTTGCTACGCTTCGGTAAGTTTTTCGATTTGTAAAAAGGAGGGAAAACACGTTAAATACTGCAGTGACGTAAGAAAGGGGCCCTTTGCCAAAATTCCAGGCCGAGTTGCTGTTCGTTGAAAGTATGTTAGAAGACATGTGTTCTGCGCCAAGTTTCATGTTGTTCGTCAAGCAAAATTCATTACATAATAATCAGCTCAGCCGAGTTCGAATGAAAGTTTTAAGAACACGTAAAAGTTTGTGTGTAGCAGTTTTTCATTGAAGTTGTGGTCTTCTGTTTTTGGACAGCTTTCAATTCATCTGTCGTGGTTAGTCAGCAAGTTCAATTGAAATTGAGTAAAATTACTTTCCTGTGACCTGATCAGAAAAAAAGTTAAAGAAGAACAAGTTAGTGCGTTACGTTTTGTAAAGTGCGTTTTTCTTTCGCAATTAGTGGTTTTTGTACCCGCATTTCTGTTTGAAATAAATTTTCTTTGTGTGAATTCATGTAAATCGTGTGTTTATTCGAACCCTTTAACTATCCAGATAAATGTCTCATGCTCAATTATGATTAATTTTGTTGATCAGTACCCAAAGTTTATTTCAGATCTTCAGTCTTCAAAATTTGTGAACTTAATCTTTTTGGAATTTAAGGAATTGGAACGCGGCCTTTATTTGCATTAGTATTTCTATATGGTATTTGAAGTAGAGATTGAAATTTTTTTATTGTGCCGGGACTCAGATGTGTCCTAGAAGAAATTTAATAAGGGAGCTAGTTAGGTTTAAGGTGTTTGGTGTATGGTTCTGTTTGGTCGGGCCATTGCACGCAGCATTATTATTTGGTCACCCAACGTGGAGCATTGCATTTATTTTTTATGCGCCCCAAAAGTTTAGGGTTTACAATTTACGGACAAAGCTTTTACTTTTTGTAATGGCTGTATTAAAAAGGTTCTTTTCAATAAATGTATCGATATATTACTTATTTAGTTCAGTACATGTAGACATGTCATAACCTTTTTGCTTCTCATTCATCTGCATCTATCAATTTTTTTCACTGCTCATTACTTGAACAATTCGACAACAAAAATAAGGAGCTTTTACCCAAAAGATATGATAAATTTAATATATAAAATGTGTGATACTTATTTGTAATAATAAGCTGCTTGCCTTGAAAGAATGCCTATGTTTTATATTTTGTAAAAGCCAATGTCAACAAATACCGTAAATAAATATTATTAATTGATTGAATTTTACTGACGTAACTGGTGCGAACAAACATAGATATCTATGAATAAATATTGTCTCTATTTGCAAGTTAATTATCAATTAATAATCAATATCCAGAATGTTACAGATAGTGGAGTTCATTCATCTTCACGTTGTTTATATTTCCCAATTGTATTAGATGTCTTCAGCAATAAAAAAGAGAAAGAATTGGGCGCGAACGTTTAAGTAATTCGAGCATTATATTTTCTTCGGTGGTTAAACACGTCATTAGTCGGATTAATGCCGCTTTAGCGGTTAGGCGGGACTGTCATTTGCAACATACGTACAAAAAGCACTATTGTACTTAGTGAATGGTTCAAAGCATCCCGATACAAATGTAAACAATGCGGTCGAGGCGCCGATTAGCCCCGGGGGTCCGATTTGGACGCGTACCCCTCCAATCTTGTAACCCCTAAACTTGTTATTCCTTTGTGTTATTAATACGTACAAATCTTTTGATATCTTGGGTATAAATGCAAATTCTTATGCCACTCGGTGCACGTTTGATGATATGCGCTGAGATCTTGGGCCAAAACTATTCATTGTGGTATAGGCGAGAAGATTATTAACAATTCGACGCTTTCGTCAATACCATATAATGTATAAAGAGCACACCTTGTTTACAGGGATAATAGTGCGGATACACAATTAGGACAACAGATTATCAGGTAAACTTCACCCCTGAAAGAGCTTTGAAGGGAATTCATTATGTGATGGCGTTCCGCTCTCAAAAAGATTACCATTCTAAGGTGAATCTATTTGAAACCAATGAAATTTGCATTTAGGGTGACTATCCCTTAACACATTTTATGCTAGGCAAATTAAAATTTTTGCACAAAGAGGAGTCTTCAAATTTCATTAAATAGTCAAACGTTACTACCTTTGACTATAAGTTTTTGACACTGCACGAAACAAGAGGGGAACATCTCATTAAGAAGCATCATCAGAAAAATCTCGTAATTAATTTTCATTTAAAAATCAGACGGATTTGCTTTGACGTAAAATATTTCATCATTAGCCTTGAACGTCAATGCATGATAATAATGGCTAAAAATGTACAGTATTGGAAAAAAAAGTCAGAAACACTTATGCCCATTTTTACAAACGATGAGGTTAAATGATTAACAATATTAGCATGGGAAACGTCTTACCTTATAATCTAAGGTTACTGAAATTCTAATATTTTTAATCAATAACCTTGATCATCGTGTTTGTTCGATAATTGAATGAGGCCCGTAATAATTGTCAATTTTTGGAAACTATAAGCTTAATTGGAAGGAGTAGGGGTAGAGTAGACCTAAAATTTTTGGCGACCTTGGCCACCTTGCTTGCGAAGGGTTTCCATCTCACACGAAAATTGGTTGAAAAATAAAAAATTTCAAGGAAAATCTGACACCGACGGAAAATCAGTTGAAGGTAGGTCAGTACCATCTACTTGTACTGTACTACGGTCCTAAGTAGCAAAAATATCATCGTATCTAAGTATTTCAATTAAAACAAGTCATATCAATATTGCTTTTATTACTTCAAGATAAATATGAATGTGCAATACCAAATTTGGTAATGAAGGTACTCAGAAACAAATATCGCTAAATGCTGAGTGTAGATAATCGCCCAATGCTGAAAGAATTCGTAACTTTTGTTAAAAGCTTTGTGTTTGCAAAAGTAATAGGTGCCTTTGGTTGACCTTGAGTAGTATTTTTATTTTTTTACTGGCCGTTGGATAAACACTAAACAGTTTGTTGAAAATACACACTAACCAATCCTTGACCTCTGTCAATAATTACACAAGCGTTCGAAAAGGCAACGCAAGAAGAAAACGATTGATTTTTCAAACCTTATAGTTTGTTTTATGTCTTGAAAATGCGAAGTCTTTCTTCTGGTGACGGTGAGAAGACAGTGTGTACAATGAATTGAAGATATTGAGTAATAGTTTATTTCCGTGGATCTTAAAATAACAGGATTGCCCTCTTTTTTTCGTACAGACAGTTGAACCGTCGCTTCGGGAAAAATGAAAGTGGAATCACATTGCTCTATGATCAACAGTAAAATGTCCTTGATTTGGAGTTCCCTATATGGACACCTTTTTTGTTCTGGTGACTGGTTTTTAGCTTACAATGATAACAAGTATAAATTATGCACAACTCTTGTGCAGATAAAGCGAATTTTTGTAAACCGAAATAGCTTTTGTTTTGACATCACCAATGGATATATTTCTTGCAGACGTCTCATTGGCCCTTTGTGAGTACCCTCTTCCGCCAATCCGTTGTTGAGGTATAAGGGAATATACCCGGTCACGATAAGAGGTCGAGGAGGAGGGTAGAAATTAATTCCTTTTGTTGACACCTTTCATTAGAGTACCATGAAGGATAAAACTAGTTCGACCCCTCCCCCACTACCCCGTACTTTGATAAGAGGATAGAAAGAAGGGCAATAGTTGGTAGAAAACGGTTCCCTTCGTTGAGACCTTTAATTAGAAAACAATGAAAGATAAAATTATTTTTTGATGGCCGTCTGGCACACCTTCAAGGTATAGGCTACCTACTGCAAAAAATTCCAGGACTCTAGGACCATTCCCCTAGAAGTAGTTCAAAACGGTAGAAGTGGGCCCGGACGGACTGACGGACGGACGGACAAAACGCAAACAATAGCACATTTTTTTTTAATTCCTAAGAAATGCGCTAAAAAGAGTCTCGTATTGGATTCAGGAAAACGTGACGGCATAATCGGTCGTTTGAATTTCTCCTCAGCCGCACGATATCTTGTCGTGACGAGGAGTGAAATTGGATTCATGTAGCCTCCCCCCCCCCCATTAGTGGAAAAAATGATGACTATTTGTAAATATTGTTAACGTGTTGTATCGTTTATAGTTCCAATAATAAAAAAATTGTTTCAAAACATTACCCAACCAAAAATTCAAGTTGGGAGGGGGGGAGGTCTATCAGACTTCATCTCTTCCAACGTGATATATTACGTCCACTAGGAAGCAATACTTTTGTATCGGTTTTGTGCTGTTATTTGGTTCTGTTATTATAAGTTTTATCCCTAAATCATTTGAAAACGATATGGCAATTAAACGGGCAGGGGAGAGCGTGGAAGACGTTGTACTGGGGTACAGTGTCGATAACGGACTGTGTTCAAGGCCTGGTGGTGGGTCAGTTCCTATTCGCAAGAATAATAGCACTGGCCCTCAGAAAGCGATGGCCAGGCAGCGTCGGCTACAGGGTAAAAACTTGGGTCGAGTGGGTGCTGCGCCAAAGCCCAAGAAACAACGTCACGTCAGGGACCAGAGGCCATATCCGCAAGCACTCCAGGGTCCGGCTCATAGCAGATTCAGAAGAAGCCCAGAGGTTCAAGGACGAGCTTATGGGAGATGTTTTTCGCATAGATAGCCTGGTAGGGTCTTCCTCACATTTGATGTCGATGAGGCATCCTATTGGACACTCCAGCGTCAGAGGTCCAACCGAATCAGTGGGTCGTCGGCCTCCTCAGAGGGCGACCAAGATTTCGACGAGTTTTTGGTTTGTGTGGCGGATTTGGGTTTCGACAAGGAGTTCCTGTCGGCATGGTAGGGGAAAGAGAACTTCATTAATGGACGAGACAACCTTCTTGCAGTGCAATTTGCAGCACAGTAAGGGGACGACTTATTTAATAGGCCGTCAACTTGCTGCAAAGCAGACCGACGTATGCCCCATCCGAGAACCTTGGGTTTACAGGGAACGCTTATGAGGTCTAAGTCAGGCGGAGGAGTCTTTAGATTGTAAGAGGGACCACCAACTGAACCCTAGGACAATATCGATAGACCAATCGAGTCTTATCTTGTTGCTGTAAGACTTCACTTGGTGGTCCGCTCGGCCCTAGGCTCAGCGTATCTACCCGACTCAGCAGAGGGTTAACCCACTAGGAAGTTGAGTTGATATAGTACTGTCGAAATGGCGGGCTTCCTCTTACGGTTGACTGTGATGTTAACGCACAGCATGTCGGGTGGGACGGCACGGACACAAACTCGAGATGCGAGCACATTCTGAAGTACTTGCAAACAACTGATTTGAGTATTTTCAATCAGGGAGCAGTCTCCACCGTTACAGAGAGGATGCAGGAGGTTACCTATCTGACGTTGGGCTCCCTTTCAGTAGCTCAAACGATCGTGAACTGGATGATGTCTCGTGAGCCGTTACAATCGGACCACAGGCACATTCTTCACCAAGTAAACCAGGAATCCCAAAGCGGGCCACGTGGATCTCGGATCTCTGATCCACTAAGTGGGAGTAACTTTGCTCTGTCGCAAGGCGGGGTAGATGGAACAGCAACCGCATTAGTACATGACGCAATAACAGCGTCAAATGAGAACGACTGTAAACTCCGGATCTTTCGAGGAACGAAGAAAGCACCTTGGTGAGACTCGGACTTTGAAAAGGTTTGTAAGGGGTTTAAATGGGGATCATGTAAGACCATCTGTGGTAACATGGAGGGTCTTCCGAAAGTTCAAAAACTTCGTAAGATCCTTTAGAAAGACCCGGGCCAAAAAGTGGGGGCATGGCTTCCATGTGACGCGGGTGAGCCGCTCACATGTATCCGTGCAGGTCCGGATGGGATATTCCGGCGCGGGGGGGGGGGGCTGCTAGAGGCTTTGGCATTCATGGGCCAATCGCAAGATGGTACCGTAGATATTTAACCCCCCCCCCCCCCATTTGATTTTCATTTTTCGTTTTCAAACGATTTAGGAACAAAATTTTATAATAAAAGAACAAAACAGCACAAAACTGAGACAACATTCTTGCTTAAAAATATCAAGTTGGAGAGGATGACGTATCATTGACCCCCCCCCCCCCTTAATTTTTCTCTTAGCTAATGTTACACTTTGAACAATTTTTTTTATTATTCCAACTAAACGGTACAACACGTGAACAACTTAGTTATATTCATTTTTTATAATGGCGGTGTGGGGGTGGGGGGGCGGTTGGGAACAAGGACCTACTAAAACTTATAATTTAATTTAAGATAGATTTATTGCTGGATTGCTTAAAAAACTAGAAAATAAGGTGAATTAATGCCATTTCAAACTTCAGACAAATGAAAGAAGCGGGGGATTAAATCCTAATATTTCGAGACGTCAGTAATTCGAAATGGAAATCGTAGTTCCAACAGGATTGAAAGGTCGTATTTGAAATAATTCCCGAAAACCAATAAAACTTGTTTCGGGCTAAAAATTTGCATACATATACACCTACTAAACGGAAAACGTTGCGTCATATCACAGAAAACCAAAGCATAAAAAACGTAAGTAGAAAGAATAACGTACAAACTAAAGTAATAAAGTTTCGTTCAAAACCAAATGTTTCGACGTTGAGTGAATGATGAAACAAACCTAATTGCGTTCAAAAAATCATTACATCCTCGCCCGGGGTGGTGATGTCTCTATAACGCGACAGTTACATCCCTATCCTAGGGCAGGGGAGATGAAAGACGAATATCGGTGTTTGGCAAACTCGAATCACTCGAATCATTTGTATACAAGGGGCATATATTTAATTGACTCTTTAGGGGGTATATAAAATGTAATTTTTTCCTTTCAAAAAAACAATTTGTAATTTGTCGATTTTATTCAATTTGCTTAACGCTCTTTAACTAATCGAATTTTTCTGTACGTAATTAAATTTACTCAAAGGTCCAAATATAAAGATTATTAAAAAATAAGCTTTAAAGTTTAATAAATTTTTAAGTAATTTAATTTTCTTTTTACCCAGTTGTTCGTCTGACACAAGCAGAGTTTTTTTATATTCTGTTCATATTTCAGAATTTTACCGGTTGCGTATTCAGTTTTTCACAGCACTCGATCTGTGTGTCGATCAATATAAACCAGTCTTTCTCTTCGTTTTTTTGTTATTGAGTACTCGTAATATATGTACTCCTATAATCAATGTGTGGTTTAATTGCACTAGTGTAATAAAAGTTTTTTAATTGTAGATACATTTAACATTATGTATCTATTTTAAGTGGACACAACGGATTAATATTTTAGGTTTACTCGTAGATGACCAAACGCTCGAATTTCCCAATTTAATATACAACATTTGTTATTATACAAGGTGTTCTTCAATATGCTATAAATACGGAAGGGGTAAATTCTTTGGCTTATTTTATAACTAAAAGTTCATATAAACATAGGTCGCTTTTTAAAGTTTTCTCTTCATATCTCCTGCAGTTTTTGAGATATTTCTCTCACATTTGAAATATAGTTAGGCCGAAGGGCTTACATCATTGCTAATGTCAATGGTAGTGAGAATCTGTCTTTCAGTGATCATGTTTTCTAACCCTGAACTTTTTTTCGGGAGCCACTTGTAGATTGTAAAATATGAATTTGGTTTTCTGATTTCTTTAGAAACTTCTTCGTTTCTTGTAATTTTTCGTTTCATTTCGTTACCGATCTACGGGGTGATATAGTTCTACCGTACACTTATAACCATTTCAACCTTTCATTTATAAACATATGCCAACAAGGGACTAAAAAGTTTCTAAACCAACTAGAAAATTGATTTCTTATTTTGCAATCTTCCACTGGCGCACCGAAAAAAGTTCAGGGGTAGAAAATGGAACATGAAATAGTACCACTTTGTACATTCTAGTCTACCAGTGACATGGCCAATGATTTATGCTCTTCAACGTAACTTTATATTCCAAATTTAGTCTAAATATCTCAACAACAGGAGAGATAAAATCTTGAAAGTTTAACACCCTGTAGATCAATAGCGCAACATTTTCGTACATGTGTTTATGTGACATTAGTCCTTTCCGTGTTCATTTCATATTTAGGAAGATACCCTGTATAATAACAAGAATACACCCTAGCTGCAGATTTATGAATACAGAAATCATAGAAACGAAGTATAGTAAATAACATTAGTTCGAATTATCAATTTCTCCTACAACTTTCACTCTATTGAACAAAAAAATTGAGCAGTTCATTAACCATATTCTCCTTTCATATCTCTCATGTTTTGAAATTCCTTCCGTGTTTCCCTCAAGCTTTGCTCAATTTCTTCTTAAGCGTCTGTCAAGTTCTCCTGAAGTACTTATAATTTGCTTTCATGGTCTCATATTTCTCATAATGCCCCCCCCCCCCCCCTCCTTCGCGTCAGTCACCTCCCACGTTCGTATCAAGTTCCTCTGAAGTTCAGGGATGAGGTGATTTAGACCATCAGTGATTTAAAGTGCGATTCAAATCACGCAATTTTTAAGTATATTGAAACAGCGGCTCGTCCTTTTGTAAGGATCAAGCAAATTTAAATGAGCGAGGTAGCATGGTAAGTAAAAAGTACGAAAGTTAAATTCTAACGTACTAATACCGAAAAAAAAGAAAACGAAGAAATTTATAAGAATAATTTCATCAGTAGAACCACGCACCCAAAGTTCGTTCCAACAATTGTTACTACCGTTGCAGTACTTGTTACAAATTTTAGTTGGAACACCATGTATATTTGTATATAGTTGCTTAGATATTTTGTTTCTCCGATACTTTTGATTTATCAACATCACCAAAGTCATTATTCCCCCCAAGTCCATTCCAAGTTCCTCTTTAAGTTTTGCACCAGTTCCCTTCATATTTCAACTTTTCCTCAAATTCCCCTGATACTTGCCTTCTAATCTTATTTTACCAAACCCTTCTCGAGTTCTTTTTTCATTGTCCTCCAAACCTTTTCTCAATTTTCTCTGACATGGTTGTCAAGTTCCCCCAGTTTTGTATTAGCGCTCATCCATGTCTTTCTTCAGTTTCTATTTTATGTCCCCCATCAAATGTCCTTCAACTTAAATCTTATTAAGGTTGTCCTGAAATTCCCACATTATGTTTTCAGGTTACCATCAAGTTCTTTTCAAGTTTCTCTAATGTGCATTTGAAATTATTCTTAAGTTGTAACGGTAGCTCTAAATTTACATTTGCATTTCTTTGTAAAATTGGGTAAAGTTGGAATTTTTGAGATTTTTAAGACATTTACACATTATAAGAAGTCTGCAGGGTGTCACAATTAGAGAAACGATTTTTTCCGATAAGTTGAACTGTAAAGAAAGATTTGGAATCCGTAGTGGAAATTAACAACCGCTTTTATCTACGTATTTCATTGCAATATAGCTTTGTCTTTTAATAGCTTTAGGAAGTCTTAGACTCCGGAGAGCCGCGGGCCCGCCCATTTCGCCATGGCCAGTTTGCCGTCGCCAGTTCGCCGTCGCCAGTCCGCCGTCGCCAGTCGGTCGGCGGGCCACTTCGCCGTAGGCCCGGTTCGCCGGCACCAGTCCGCCGGCGGGCCACTTTGCCGTCGGTCTATAAATGCCAGAGGGATTGATCTGAAGGGAATGTTTCGTAGAGTTATCCAACCAACATGATTATTAAAGTTTTCAGTATTTATGCAATTTACCTGTTCGCCCTTCCCAGGTAATTGTCCTCAAACCAATCCAAGAGGGGATGCAATTGGTTGGGAAGGTAATTACTGAGCTGATCGACTGCATCCTCCAATCTTTTCACGGGAACAAACGCATAAGTAATAAGAATAAGTAATAAATAATAAGTAATATTAATAAAAGATAAAAGTAAAGGTTTGAGTAGTTTTGTTTATAGTCACATAATTAAATAATAAGTAATAACAATAAGAATCAGGAAATTTTAATTTAAGAGTCTTATTATTTATAATTGCGAAATGGACGACATGATTTTTTTTGGATATTATGAAAGAAAAATTGTAAATAAAAAACTCTAGTTTACTGGATGTATATCTAGCGAGAAATTACAATACTTTAATGTGATTAAGTAACATACTGGTCATTCGGCGGCGACGAAGCGAAGCGACGGCGAAGTGGCGACGGTCAACTGCCCCGCCGGCGGACTGGCGACGGCGAACTGGGTACGGCAAAATGGCCCGACGGTAGACTGGCGATGGCGGACTGGCGACGGCAGAATGGCGACGGCGAAATGGGCTAGACTGGGATAGCTGCAGAGGAAGAGGTAGGGCATAATCACGGAAAAAGTCATCAAAGAGAGCGCAGCTAAGAGTTTATCGTGCCCTTTAAAAAGATGCAAGTCAACAAAAATCAAAGCATAGGGGGGGGGGGGGGGAGGGAACTCCGATCAAATTCCTTCTTGAGAAAAGGACTTAATTATTAAACGTTATGTAAAAAAAGTGTGGTTAACTAACACCGAATAGGTAGGGAGTAGTCTGGAAAGGTTTTGAAAAGGATTCGGTGCAGAGATTTCAAAGGGAATCCACTTTCGGTTGCCGCAGAAAATTTGGTTCCGATTTACCCATAGCGGAAACGACTATTTTTTTTCTTCCTGATTTGAGTTCGTAACAAGAGTGAACTGATAGTTAACACACGTGTTGGAAAGACTTCCACAAAAGTAAAGTGGCTTCCTTGTGGGTTCAAAACTGCTGCTCTATTAGTTAATCTTCTATACCATTGTCGATGTAAGGACGGAGTACCGACCTTATTATTGTATCATGAACATTAACAACAATGACATTCTGTTTACAAGGTACCTTAGTATGCATATTTTTTATTTATATATTTAAGACAAATTTTCGTAGTTTTGAAACTCATTGACGTTTATTTAAAATTATTAAGGAAAATCTAAATCTGGGGATTCTTAAAGATATTAATCTCTAGACAAAAACACAAATATGGTTATATTATATATTTGTTAGATGGGAGCTATGTGGGTTCTTGTTTCCAGAAATTACACTTGATGATTTTTTTGTGAAATTTAAATTTCCATTCAATAAGATAGCTATAGATGTAATGTTTGGCAATTGAAAGATTGATAGATACATACTTTTTCTAAGTCAGGTTGCTTTTTCTACGTAATTTTTTTTAAAATTTCCAATTGAAAAATAAGTACATATCACTGAATTTTCTAGACGCGCGGAACTAAACAGAAAATCTTGATTAGATCTCAAAGGAGTAATAAATATTACAATCTTAGTGACTATACACATATACTCGTATGCATAATATCAACTAGAGCCCGCTTCTCGCAACTCTTTGGTCATAGAGGCTAAAGCTTATGGATAATCTGCCTTTGTGGTTACTTGTTGGTGTAACAGTTAGAAGTAGAAGCAGCTACTTGCATTAAAGAAATTATAGAAATGTGAACAAAGATGAAAGCCTAATAGAGCACATAATATAATGAACGAAAAACTACAACTAACAAAGCTTAATCGCTCTTAAGTACATAATATGCTTGCATCTATTGTCCACCTGATCTACAAAAAGAGCACAATCTGCAAACATAGCTGAATGTGACAATGTCGGCGATATATAGAATTTCAACAGTCTTGGATTCCTATATATTTACAGTATCTGTTCGAAATCTATACATGTAACAAATATCAAAAGGCGGCTTATCGGTACTCTAGGATTTGTCCTAGAAGAGCTTTCGCTCTTTGTTAACGCATGTGGTTTGTTTGCGGTTTAGGATATAGCCTGCTGCGCCCGTGGCCCGTGTCAACTTCCTTTTGCAGAAATACATAAAACTTCTCAACGAAAGATCATATCTCACCTTTCTCTATCTTTAAACTAATCAGGCTGCCAGGTGCGCGAGAAGCCACCGAAATCCTTGATTAATTTCGTAACCGACATATGGATATCTAACAATTAAACTAATTTGCAACAAATTCGTCGTAAAGCTCTATTCATTCAAACGCACGCAATAACAGCTAATGATAGTGTAGAAGTTCAGGAGTTTCCGCCTGAAACAACGATAAAGCTTTCCCTTCCTGGACGAGCTGGTCTGTCACCAACTCTGAGCCAGATGTTATTGGGATATCTCAGCGGGACGCATCTCTATACAGAAAACGGGTTAATACTGTATACGGCGGACAAAAGAAACAAATCTAAAAATTATACCCTTTGCCGCTTGTGTTACGGTGTCAAAATAGGTTACGGTAATGTATTTAAGCAGGCGCGTAAGTACGTTTTTCTTAACGTCAAATTAACATCGCAGGTAAGTGTAATGGTTTAATAGCCGAGAGACCCCAGTTTTATGTATTAATCCAGCGTAGATGAAGGGGTGATAAAAGACTAGAATTGACTAGACTCCAAAATATATATTTTTAATGCAATCACGATTAGCATCATCTACTTTCGATAATGCAATTGTGAGTGACACGCAACGGTCTTTCTTGTTGGGGTATTAGTAAACTGTCATTTCGCTTAATCGTAAAACACTCACTTATAAATTACCGTACGTTATTACCTTTTATCTACTTCGTTGAGAAAATTACATTCATCACGATGACCACAAAGAACCAATGGGCAAAAGTTTAATAATGATCATGTCATCATTTTTACATTGGGTTACGAAAAAGCTAACAACGAAGGTGGCAAGAAATTATAATTATGAAATTTTGCCCAATTTTGAATACTGAATCGTAGTAGGTAAGGTT
The DNA here is from genome assembly GCF_008802855.1 of Photinus pyralis. Classification (NCBI taxonomy): domain Eukaryota; kingdom Metazoa; phylum Arthropoda; class Insecta; order Coleoptera; family Lampyridae; genus Photinus; species Photinus pyralis. Next base: position 5,788,623 of record NW_022170878.1, on the reverse strand, counting down.
TGTGGCGTGTCACGCGCGTAGTTTTATTTGTAACAAACATACTCTTTTGAATAACTAACAGTGCTGAGAAATAGCAAATAGATTACTATTGCTTCGTTGTGATTCTGTGCCCGCCCGCACTACCTCGCAATAAAACGAGTGCGAATTTTCAAATTCTGTTTTGTAACGGTAGCTCTATTTGCATTGATTTTGTTGCAAAATGTCGTTGTGAAATTAAACATTGTGAGACTTCTAATAGTTTGGGCATTACATATAATTGAAATTCTAGAGGCGGTGGAAATGTCGTAGGCCGATTTTCAACCAGGATGTTGTGGTCGGCGGAACAGTACGCAAATCTCGAGCGCCATCAGGAGACCTCAACCCTTGCTCCTGGTCAAGGACGGCGATTTCGGAGCGGAAATTCGGAACCCACGGACACTGAGACGAAGAAACTCCAAGGATCATGCGAGCAAGGGGCGGAGATCGCTGGCGAATATCTAAAACAGAATTATGGCACACGGGACGGTAGCAATTTCTTAAATGGGAACGGAAGCACAAGGTATCTTATCGCTACGGGAAGACGAAGGAAGGAAAACAAACCGCCCTTATACTTAACGGAATGAAAATACCAAGCGCTGACTTTGAATTTAAAGGAAAACGAACAATGCAAAACTACCCTCTATATCATTATATATTATATATTATATGTTATATATTATATATTATAAACAAAGAAACCAGCATGGACGAGCTAAAAGGATGGAAGATACAAGAAAAAAAAGCAGACCTCTTTAAGGAGAACCTAAGGCTTGAAATAGGACACCTTAACGATGCTAAACCAGAAAGCCTGAATAAAGCACTAATAGCCGCTCTCAACGAAACGTTTCAAACAAGGAAGCGGGCGCAACGATGTCCTGTATATTGGTGGAACGAGGAAATTGCTCTACAAAGCAATATCTGCATTAAAGCAAGAAGAATCAGAACAAGAATAAACGCAAAAAGAAACACACTGCAAGCGGAAAGAAACCAAGCGGTCGAACGGTATAAGGTAGAAAAAGAAAAGTTAAAAAAGATTATTCTTAAATCTTAAGGATAAACGTGAATCATGGTTGAAGCTCTGTAAAGAGATAGATGAGGATATTTGGGGCAAGGGCTATCAAATTGCTACAAAAAAGTACCGGCAAACGCCAAAAATTAATCTCGGCGACGACATGCAAATGGAAATTGCGAAACAGCTATTCCCAAAATCAACCAAAACTGTGATACCGAAAATAGACGGGAATACAACGGGAGACAGGTTTACCTTGGATGAACTAAAAAAAGCTGTGACAAAGATGAAAAATAAAAAATCACTTGGTCCAGATCTTATACCGCCAGAGATAATAAAAATATTGGCACAAGAACATCCGCACGTTGTGCTGAGGATTTTTAACCAGCTACTAGAAGAAACCGTATACCTCAGCCCCTGGAAAATTGGGAAATTGATTCTAATCGAGAAACCGCGAAAGGCAACAGATATCAATGTTTCCTACAGGCCGATATGTCTACTTAACACTATAAGTAAGTTATTTGAACAGCTCTTAGCGGACAGAATAGCGAAGGAAATTGAGGATAAGCTATCAGTGAACCAATTTGCCTTTAGAAAGAAGCGTTCCACCGTAGACGCAATACAAAAGATCAAGCAACACCTAATACAAAACAAGAATAAAAACTGCCAATACCGAGATTTATATGTCCTCATAACGATTCACATTAAAAACGCGTTTAATAGCGCACCTGTGGAAGGAATTGTCCACGAAATGAAAAAAATGCAGATCAGCAACTACCTCATCAAGCTTGTCCAATCGTACCTGGTGAACAGGAAGCTGCAAGTCGGAGAGAAATTGGTGATGGATGTCTCCTGCGGAGTTCCACAAGGATCCGTCCTGGGACCAATCTTATGGAACATCTTTTACAACGAAGTCCTCGAGATACAAATCGATTCAGAAGTAGATATACTCGGGTTTGCAGACGATACCGCAATCATGGTACGAGGCAGAACAAAGGCGGTAGTGCAGAAAAGAGCGCAACAAACACTCGACCACCTGATATGGGTGCTAAAATTGAAAAAATTAGAAATTGCTCCACATAAAACTGAAATGGTTATTCTATATGGGGGTAACAAGGTGAAAGAAATGTAGATACATGTAGAGGGGCACCAAATCAAAGCTAAGGAACAAGCAAAATACCTGGGAGTGGTTATAGGTAGGAATATGTCCATGAGTGAACACATAAAGTCTACAATTATAAAGGCTGAAAAGACAATAAAGGCGCTTAGCATCTTAATGCCAAATGTAAATGGACCGTCGGCTAGCAAAAGACGGGTTATGTGCTGTGTAATCCTTTCAGTGCTTCTATATGCGGCCCCAGTCTGGAAAGAAACGGCAGGTCTGCTAAAATATAAGAATATGCTCCTGAGCTGCCAACGACGCGCAGCCCTCCGCATATGCTGCGCGTACAAAACGGTATCAACCGAGGCGGCGCTTGTAATCACTGGAGTGGCACCGATAAACCTGCTGATAATAGAAAGAGCAGACACTTACGGCATGAATGAAGAAGAAAAGAAAATACACAAGACAAACACAATAAAAGCGTGGAAAAGGGAATGGGAGCAAGTAACAAGTAAAGCGGAATTAACAAAAATGCTGATAAAAGACCTAGAAATGTGGATGAACAGACCGCATGGAGAAGTAAATAATTACCACACAATTCCTGACAGGGCATGGACAATTCGGCACATATCTACATAGGTTTAAAATAAGATCTAATGAAAAATGTATGTATTGCGAGATGACAGACACGGTGGAACACACAATATTACGGTGTACAAGATTTACAGAGGAGCGCAAGAAAACCAAAGGTATTATACATGCAGAAATAGCTATAGAAAACATCATAGGGATAATGCTGGAAGAAGAGAACAAATGGAACTCAATTAATAACATGATAACACAAATATTAAAAACAAAAGAAAAAGATTACCAACAGGAGAAAACAGATGGAGCATAACCAGAACAACCCATGTACTGAAAATGCCTTGGCGGTACCGGTACAAATTGAACGGCGAAAAGAGAGGAGGGTTTTAGTGGGTATGCCTTGGAGACTCCCACACTACCACTGAGGTGTCCATAAAGGATTTCCCTCCTCCCGTGAAAAAAAAATATATATATTATATATTATATATTATATATTATATATTATATATTATATATTATATATTATATATTATATATTATATATTATATATATATACAGGGTGGTGACTTGCGTAACGCATCATAGAGATTTCAATGTAAAATTCATAACATGCGATTATTGGCTCCCCAAATTATTTTAGAGTAAAAATGTATTAAGGTTTTTTGTAGGAAAAAATTTTTTACGTCAATCAACCCTATTAGTTTTCAATTTTTTGCATAATAAAGACGGAAAATTGGAAAATAAAACCCCCATCTTTTTCAATAATCTGCGATGCCATGGAATTTTTTAAAACAAAAAGATATCCAGTTATCAATTAGCAGCAGTTCGAAATGGCTTTTATGATCGACTTGGTTACTGTATTGCAGTTAATGTGACTTATTCGAACATTTATTGTAAATTGTTATATTAGGAAACCGTTTTTAGTTATTTGGTCTTTCTTTATGTTGAATTCGCTGTTCTAAATATAATACTTTTTGATAGAATTTGATTTGTTTTATAGCAGACATTCCATGGCATGACGGATATTGGCGTAGTTTTGTATTATAAAATTCCATGGCATCACAGATTATTGAAAAAGATGGGGGTTTTATTTTTCCAATTTTCCGTCTTTATTATGCAAAAAATTGAAAACTAATACGGTTGATTGACGTAAAAAAATTTTTTCTACAAAAAACCTTAATACATTTTTGCTCTAAAATAATTTGGGGAGCCAATAATCGCATGTTATGAATTTTACATTGAAATCCCTATGATGCGTGACGCAAGTCACCACCCTGTATATTATATATTATATATATATTATATCATATATATTATATATTATATATATTATATATTATATATTATATATTATATATTATATATTATATATTATATATTATATATTATATATTATTCCCCAAAAAATGTGGTGGAAATGGATCTCGGATTTACCAGCCGACTGGCGTACTCGGTTGATAACGTCCAAAACTCAAAATCCCTTTATTCAATTACTAGGCTCCATGTCCTAAAAATCGGGGACTAATCTTGAAATCTAAGTTAATTAAGCGCGTTTCTTTTGACACTAGACACAATTTAATCACAGGAGGTTTGCTTCTACACAATTAATTCGCTAGGGTTAATTATGCTCACTTAATTGGTCGGATTACAATTCCCAACGAGGGCGTAGAAACCACGTATTTTTCGGGGGCGGAAGGAGGCATCTGACCAGGTAGTCGCGTGCCGCTCCGAGGGTAGTTATCGTGAGATAAGCATATCAGTTTTTTACCGATTAAAGTTTGGGGAGCGTTAGGGAGGCGACGCGACGGTTGGTGGTCGCGTTGGATAGGGAGTACGCGGGGAACGCGTATTTTGGTACCCCACTCGGGGTAGTGGGACAATGGAATCGGTGTACCAGGAGCTGAAGAAAACCGTTCCGGGGGGGGGGAGGATCCCAAGTCGCCAAGAGTGACTGATAAGGAACTGAAGTGAGACGAAGAAGCGGGGTGCTGTTCCGAAGAAAAATGGTGGGAGCCGACATACTAATGCCGGACCCAAAACCAACACGAAGGCGATGCATAACAAAATCTGCTCATCAATAAAGTTAATAAGAAAATTGAAAAACTAGATGGATTTATTTGCAAGAACACGTCAAGGGAGATTAAGGAAGTTACGCTTGAACTGAAGAGCTTGGGAGCATTAAAGGAGAAACCAAGGTGTATTACATAAGAGACCTGGACGAGCTGGCGAGCGAGGCAGAGGTGAAGGAAGCCGTCGTCGGGGCCAAGGGAGAAGAGGTGGAGGTGGCGGCCATACGTATACGCGAGAACGGCCAGAGATCGACGACCATCTTTGTCGATAGGGATTTGGAAGAAAAAATGAACCGACTGGTTTAAAAGAGTGTGGGTCGGTTTGGCTCGCTGCAGAGTGCGGAGGAGGGTGGAGGTCGAGAAGTGCTCGAGGTGCTGAGTAGAGGCACGAAGTGCACTGCGCAAGATAGGAAAAACCAATGCATGAATTGCGGCCAGGAAGAACAAATGTACCAACCCGAAAAGATGCACTTTGTGTGAGGAGGACGGACACGCACCTTTGTCCATGGCGTGCCCGAAATTCAGACAGGCCATCCAGAATGCAGAAAGGGGACGAGGGAAGACGGTACGCCTACACTGCAGTTAGTACGATGCTAAACTGACCTAATGCCGAATCGCACGGGAAAATCGACCCGCTAAATTTTCACAGCCTATAGAATTTCAATGATATGCAATGCCTACACTGCCTACCCTTAGAAATCTCAGTTTCTAACTAACTTCACAACGAAAAATGTTAAAATCCAGGCAGTTTATCCGCAAGTTTTGTTTGCAAACAATCCAACAGTGCTGAATAGTATCTCTGCTGATTGTTTCGCACTTTGCAAGGTAGTAGACTAATGGCATACCAGAAATCTGACGCGATCTCCTTCCCGGTGAGGCAACATCTTTGCCTCCTTCGGAGCCACCTCGTCCTCTCTTCATCGACTACTGTTGCCTTGTTCTCGATTCATTCGCAACAGACTCAAGAGGTCTACCACATTTCTGATCCGGCAACAGTAATCACGCGCATAGCCTTTTCATGTACGATTGATGATTTAATATATGACCCTTTCCATCGAAATGCCCACACCAACTCATGCACCTTTATACGCTGGTTTTTCATTACCTGCTTCGTACAAAGGGGTTGAATACCTGATATCCTTTCCTGAATCACCTGTGCCCGCATCTTCTCAATGGAACAAAATGTATCGTACCCCTCCGCCCTTTCCAAATGCGACGATTTTACCCATTTCTAACTAAGCTAATTCAAACTACTGTTAAAACAAAACAAATTATCCTACATACTTCATATTTGACATAGGTACTTCACAAAAATCTAAATTACATTACGGAACAACAGACTTACCAAACGACAAACCTATGATACCAAAAGAAATCATTTAACACGGTTTAGAAAAATACGGTACAACACGTTTGGCGACCTAAAACTCAAAGTTGAACGATCACACACATCTTGAAGGGCAGGAGCAAATAAAATAAGTAAAAACCAAGAAAGAATTGCACGTATTTGTAGAAAGATATTTAATTCCAGTGGTATATCATCGCGTATCCACTGTAATTGCTAACATATATTTCTAATTCAATAATAAATTTTTTGGAGATAAAAATATTTGGTGGTTTGCACATGCGCATACCGACTTATCGTAACAACGCTTTAGTGATCTTCGTAAGAGGTGATAGTATTTTTCGGGCTTGGAGTAACCAAACCCCTTTTCCAAGATAGAAAATCAGTCTTGGTGAGCAACAAGTCTTATAACTCAATTCGTATTGCAGCACCCATTAACAATTATCACCAAATAGTAAGCGCTCGTAATAACGAAATGGTAAAAAAAACCTAAGATAAATAATCATAATTGCAAAGATACAACAGCTGGGTGTGATTAGACAAATATCACTAGCTGAAAAACGATCAAATCGTTCCAAAAATAGATCCGAAGTAATTAAGATATGCAACTTGTCAGAAATGATTCTGGGGCTTATTATAATATGTAATTATCAAAATTCCGTAAAATGATGTAATGTAAGATGATAATTGGGACTATCTGGCGGATAGATATTATAATTATTTTTGTTTTTTATCATCATGAAAATATAATGGATGCTATCACCTTGTTTTACGTTTTTTTTAAATATTGATTAACAACAATGCTTTTTTTAAGTTGTGTGCCGCCCTCTAATAGTTTACAAATCACAGCAGACGACCCTGAAACTTAGGGTCATTTCCTGGACATTCTTCAATGTATAATCCTTTCAGGGTTTTCCAAAACAATCTTTATTGTACCCAAAATGCAGAAACTTTTCTTCTTTCTTCTTTTTAAACTTAGTTAATCTTGTAGGAGTACTATTTAAAGCCGTGTACGTGGGTTCTCCTATTTCTGATACATACCAAACGATTTACAATATTTGTTCCAAAGTAATACCTAAGTATGTTTGCTAACGATAATCGAGGAGTAGTCCCAATATCAAATTTTTTTGATTTCATGTTCCATTTTTGAAAACTTTCTACACAACAACATCGCAACCTGCTGAATATCCTTTTACAGTGTTTGTAGTGACATTAGGAAAGGATGTGTTTTCTAACCAGCAGAGATGAATTTAAATAGAAATGTTATTAATGCATAATTAATTGATTAATAATGCATTAAGGGTGGCTTTATATGCATCCGTTATCTGTCGATACAATGATCCTTCAAGATCCTGAAGCTATACGCCGTCTAGTAACCGGCGATCAAAAAAGGATTGACGTCGAGTCGCTTTTGGAAGTTCAAGTTAAATATAACTTCCCATGTAAACAAAAATGCCGGAGGTAATTCGGCAGCAACTCTTTTTTGATCACATAGACATAGTGTAAAAACAGTCGCAGGTAGCCGTCCACTGCAAAACTTATGTCTTCTTCTTCGCATGGGCTAGATCTTGGGCTAGATAGAGATGAAAATATAATAGCATAATTTGTGTATACTTCACAGGCGACTAGATTTTAAGTGGGCGGCTATCTGCGATGATCGACGTAACTGTTTTTATACTAGAAGAGCAATAGTAGGGAATTCTCAGATTGTGAATGACATGAAGCAAATTGTGGACAAATGCATCTCAAACGGAATGAAACAAAGCATTATTTATTAGTTTATTAACTAAACGGTTCTTATACCGCTGGAAGAGAAATACAAGTGAGCAAATTGGAATGAGGCTTCTCGAAATTTGTTGTTCTTCGTTTGGGGAGGTGTGAAAAGGTAAATCGACATATCTCCCTAAATATGGAAACAATATGCGATATATAGTACTGCCATGCTATACCTACTCAATGCAGCCTATTTAAATGTTCAAAAATTTATTTTGACTTTCGTTTAGGTGTGCTCCATTTTGTAGTAACAATTTAGGGAGACGGCAAATTTTTGTTCTTTTCGCCTTGTAAACGACAAATAGCGGACCTGCGAACCATTTTTGTACTTTCATACATGTACCTACACTTTGTGGGGTGAATATAATTTTACATTTATTTTTTTCTTTTTCCAGTGTGAGTAAGCATATGATGTGCTAAGAAGAATACGCCAAATTATCAAGTCAATCCCGTTTTTAATCCGTTTATTAAAAATAATGAGAAAATTCGTAACAGAGGATATCGGACAAAAGGTTTTCCCGTTTCATTTACCTTTCTATTTTAAATATAAAGCAATGGAAAAATGTATCGCAAATATACCTAACAATGTAAAACCAAATGGGCTGGCATTTATTTGTTTACCTTTTAAAGTACGTTTGAAAACGTAAAATTGCATATAATAAAGTAATTTCCTTTTATAAAACAAAAGCTCTTTATAGGGCGTTTTAAATTGGAAAATGCGCCGTGCTAAACGCGTTTATAATGTTCATTTTTAACGGGATGGCGTCTCTGTAATCTCCTTTCTGACATTCTAAGTACAAAATGAAATTATTATGATTATTAACGATGCTAACAATATTCGAGCATGGTACAAATGACTTTTAAATTGAATTGCAGGCTCGAGGCAGGGCGTTTCAAAAATGGAGTACGTAATGAGATTAGTTCCAAGATAGAACACGGCAGATGGGAGCTGCTATAAAAATGCTTTTATTATATTTGCGAGCTACAATGGGCCGTTTAGCGACAAATTGGCACATTGTTACTCCGTCTAGGTGAATGTTTGAATTGTTTTATACTCTTTGTGCTCCCCTTAATCCGATTTTCCTGATGCGATAGTGTTTTTAATCACAAATAAATGACTTTCGGCTCCATTAATTTTTGTGCAAGATCGTTATCCTTTCTTTGTTTTCCTACCTCCTAGTAAGCCCAATATACGGTATAATTTGAAATGTCAATGTGTAATTAAACAAATTAATCGTGATTATATGCTTCTAAACATCAATTTCTAAATTAGAGTTGGTTCGCCAACAAATTGTATAATAATGTATCACTCGAGAGCAAACATTACCATGGCGTATAGAGGCAAATTCATCAGACTGCCATAATGAAACTAAATTGTTTAAACGTTGGTAACACAAATATTGGAGCGTTCAAAACCGATTTAATTTCCGGCGACCGGGCCGCAGACTATGGTAATTATGACGCAGGTGGCACCCTCTCTCACAATGATGAGATGGAGGAACTAATCATCAACGTAACCGCAGTTAGATTCGCATTATTTGTTCACTTTATTGACTACATTCCATCGATTTTAATTTCAATTTAAACCTCGCTTATAAACGTTGGAGTGTTCTCACAATTTTCAGCATTTGATTGCTCAGGTTGGACGTTTCGTTTCATTTTATTAATGGTATTAAATCTGTATCAATAATCTAATGTATTTTTAAGGTGGCCTGCAGTTACAGTTGAAAATAACGAAAATTCCTAAAGTGATACAATTTTGAAGATATTCTAGATCGATCATCAAACGTCTGACTTAAAAAAAGTTGAATAATCTGTTTTAGTTTATAGTTAGATCAATGAATACAAAAATCGATATTCATAAATAACAGCCCTTGTAATGTGAGTATAAAAGCAATATCCGTTTCCGTTTGCAATATAAGCAAATTGAAAAGTGTTTAAGCGCAGTTCCAACATCGATGCCGAAGTGATCATTATTAGTAAAGTTCGCGATGGTATAAATTTACATGTTATAAATCGTGTAGAAGTGAGTGATATATACTGAATTACCTGTTATAAATCAACCTATTTATGTACTGTTGTTAATTGAATAATAATTAATTGTAAATATATACATCACGTAATAAAATTTACGTTATATTTTATTTCAGAACGAGGTAGTGAGGTGTGGGAAGGACTGTTTTAAGTTTATATAGGAGACCCTCATGCCACACTCGGTCGAAGGCTTGCTGAACGTCCAGGAAGGCAGTTGTACATAATTTTTTCTCTTCTAGGCTTGTGTGTATGTTTTTGACGATTCTGTGGCATTTTAGTTCAGTGTCTTCAGAGATTCTTTTCAGCAGTATCATATCTCATTGACCGATTTTTTCAAGTAAGATTCCACACCGATACCTCAAACTATTACGCTATAAAATCTGGCGTTCCTCAAGGAAGCGTCCTAGGCCCCCTTCTCTATTTAATTTTCACGGCCGACATCCCAACCACAAACTCCACTACAATTGCCACATTCGCCGACGATACCGCCATAATATCAATAAGTGATAACCCGCAAATAGCATCTGACAACCTGCAAGCACACCTCAACCTCATTCAAGATTGGATGAACAGATGGAAAGTCACAGTTAATCACACAAAATCAACTCAAGTCGCGTTCACTAATCGAAATATCGTATGTCCCACTGTCACACTAAATAATATACAATTACCAGTGAACACCCAAGTGAAATACTTAAGGCTAACACTCGATCAAAAACTTACATGGAAAGCCCACATCACCGCAAAGAAAACACAAATAAACCTAAAAATTCGTCAAATGGGCTGGCTAATAGGACGCAAATCAAAACTCTCCACAGAAAATAAAATACTACTATATAAGTGTATAATAAAGCCAATATGGACGTATGGAGTTCAACTCTGGGGCTGTGCTAAACCATCCAATACACAAATAATACAAAGAATCCAATCGAAGATACTTAGAATGATATTCAATGCACCATGGTACATTAGTAATAAGACCCTGCATGACGACTCTGGTATTCCGCCTGTTGGAGAAGAAATCACCAGACTAACAAGAAAATACCTAAATCAGCTCCCAGAACATCCTAATGAGGAAGCAAGACAACTTTACACTCAGCCCGACATCAGAAGAAGACTCAAAAAACAGTGGCCTACGGATATGTTAAATTAGTGATCGGTTATTATACACGGTCAAATCAGAGACCTATTATCTTATAGGAGAGCTCTCACTGGAGAACTTCTCCCTCAAATGTAGCTCGATGATCACATTTACTTATAGCTGTAACTAGCAGGTTGGAAATTAGCTATTAAAAAAAAATATTTTATTTCATCCTCATACTAGTAATCGCCGCTTTACCAGACTTCTTGTTGTATTTATTGACATGAACTTATTAGACCAATCGACAACCAATTACGAAAGTTCTGGATTTTACAAGATATCAATCCTCTTCAAAAAAATTAGAACCTTTTATGTTCAGTGGTCAAATTTTTAAATTGATTTTCCGAATTTAAATAATCACTAGATCATCAATAAAATCTGAAACCATACAATTATCGTAGGCACTTTCCTATCTCCTGGATTAGTTACCATTATACAAACTTAGTATGAATTCATGAACAAGGTGAATCTTGCTGGGCGCTTTTTAAATGCTTTTCGGGGGTTATGTTGGTATAAAAGCGAGCACGTTCCGGACATTCAAATTGTTTGTTGTTTATTATTTTTTATTTATGTAGTTTTGCCTTTATTTTCAAGTAGAGAGGATTTCAGCCAAAACTGCTCCACCAACCCAACCCACTATACATGTATACAAACATTCATTCCCTACCTTTCCGAACTTCAAACATATGTCTTTATACATCGCTCCCAGTAGATAAATGCCGCACGTATTTTTCCCAGCACTATACGCCGAATCAGGAATACTGCCTTCACCAGCACTGATTTTGCACATATTATACACTTTTAAATGAATACAAAAACCTAACGGGCCATGGCTGTAATTCTATAACCAGCACTATGCCACCATGTCGCCAGATTATGACCATTACTGTATATGTTTGCTGGAAGGTTCCCCGGCGGAACATCAGCGAGGGTTCTGTGGCCAGTCCGTGCAGAGTACAGCTTAATTTCAGTTCCACATCGAAGAAACAGTCAGCTGTTACCGGGAAGCGTCGGTTAGACTAACGGAAGGCCAAATCGAGGTTGGAAACGTGTATTATAAAATATCATTTACACAGTTAAGACTACAATGTACAATATATACAGTTTTCGATGTAGGCACGTGGCGATGGCGCCGTCCCTGACTAACGGGGGTTTGTTTAATTACAAACTTATAGAAGAGAATTTTTAGCTTCTCGTGGTTATCCATTATACATTGAGTTTGGTTCATATATTTTTATTTTATTTTATTTACTTTTTATCCCTCTTCTGTTCTGGGCCCTCAACAGGTTTGCGCCCATTTACAGAGTGACCCGCATAATGCTTTTTAGAGGTGCCTCTGCAGAAGGTCTTAAGTTGTTCTATACTACTCTGGTATTTACTTTACGAATTAGGATAACTATGTTTTTACGAATGAATGTCGCTTAACAATTTACCTTACACGATTGTATCGCCTCAAAATTCCATTTACTAATGTGTATTTTATTGCAGCTAAGAGGTGCATTAGAGAAAATACGAACCGCTTCATACTTTAACTGAAGATTGTTAGCTTATTATTTATCTCTTTACTCTTTTCCCGAAGAGGTCAGAAGAGGTTCACCGACTGACAACTAACCGGCACGTATTACATAAAATTACATAACAAGAACCACACCCAATTTAATTAAGATTTTTTTGTTTAGGCTTCGAATTTAGTGACGCGAAAACCGAATATAACTACCCTAGGTAATAGAATCGGTAGTTCACGGAATATACAATTAAGGTGTTTCTAAATACATAATCTTGTATCTTACTTTTAGCAGTAAAAAGTGACTTTCTCTCTGGTGTACCCGGGATAATCTTTGATCTAAAACGTTTCACTTTTATTAAAAACTCTTAAACCTTCTAGATACTATTTTTAAGTCTACATTATTTATTCATACTTCATTCGATTTGTAACGAAGTTACTTATTTTTCCAGCTAGAAGTTCATACCTGAAGTTATGACGACCAGCTTTTGTGAACACTCGGTATTCAGAAGCGTTTTGAGTGGTTTTGTAGTTTCTGAACTTGTTTATTTACTCTAGGAAACGAGGAGTGAGCGTTGTGTGTTTTCATTTCGTTTAATTGTTTGTTTTACCGCCGATAACGCACGTAAGTTAAGTAGTGAAGTTATCCATTGTTGCAACCGTTCCTGTATGAACATTTTAATCGTATCTTCACCCACCGAAGGTTCCTTTGCTAGGGAAGAAGAGAGAGAATCTATCTAAATTCCGAAAATCCGTTAATTATCGATTAATCGATTTTGGTTTTCTAATGGTATACGACAATCCAGGATTGCAACCGGCAAGGTTGTACAGTTTAAGCAAAATATCACCTGATAACCGATTGCGCCACTTGACCTCACATTCCAAGGAACAAAATGGCATTGCTGGGCTGCAGAATTTAGAAATTTCATTCCGACTAATTGCATAAGTATAATTAGGGCTTGGTATTTAAATGAGTTCCAAAGAAACCCATCCGATTGAGCTGGATCCTATCTCAAAAAGCGTGAAGTTTGACATCGGTCCCATATTTTTCCGATGTCGAGGACAGGAGTAATTAATTAAAAACAGTTTTAATTTGTTTGAACGTATCGAAGGTATAAGCGTACGAGACGGAAATGTCCGTTTGGCCCTACTCAAATGAACGTTTAGATAAATAGAAAATGCACTATGAAATAGGATTTTTTTACTTTTGCAATTTCGCAAGCTACGTTTTCAGCTTTGCCTTTAAATTTACTTTTGCAATATTGTTCGCTTTCCCGCCATTGCTTTTCCGATTCCTGGAGCTGCCTTTTACTCCGTTTTAGTTTACACCCGAGGCTTCCGAGACCGACCTCGACAATCCGCGAGGCCGTTCGCATGGTGGCGCTCAAGTCCGTCCGTCCCTCCATTCGTTCCGCCAACAGGACAGGTTGCCGCCGACCGCCGCTACTGTACCTATTAACTACTATAATTTGTACATTTTTTAAGTAAATGGTAATTATTAATCCGGTAATACTTATTTAAATTGCAAGATCACCGAGTGTGTGCGAACTACCCCAAGTTCGTCGCAGAATTACTTCTACATTTCCTCAATTATTTTAGCCTAATTGGCAGGACACAGTTTTATTGACTCTGGTGTTTCTGAACCTCAATAAGAAAGTAATATTTCTCTTAATTCTACGTTATTTACACATTCAAAAAGAAAAACATTAATAATCTCCTATATGGCACCAATTCTGGATTTAATAATTAGTAAAATAATAGTAAGAAGTGTGGTTGTTAAGTTCTATAAAGATGTACAACTAAAATGCACATGGACCAAATAAACCGAAATCGCTTGTTAGATATTTTAACCGAAAAGCAATGATCACTTCTATTTCGCGTTAAACAAACAAGTCGGAAACAGAAGCTGATGAAATAACGACATGGCAGTTTGACAGAGGTACTGACCGAAAAGGGTCATTAACGATTTCGCCGTATATTGCCAAAGCATAAATCCATCAACTCGTGCCCTCCTGTTTACACGTTTTCCACGCTTGACGAGCTAATCAACAACACCATTATTTCGAAGGAGTCCGGAAAACATTTTTCTTCGCGATTTTTTCTTAACCACTTAAATACCTCATCGATTTTCTTTTTAAGTGTTAGGAGAAGAGAAAAGCCCTTATAACCGCTTTTTTCTAACTTTGGGTATTTATTAACGTCAAGGAATAACATGTGTCGTACAAGAAGCATGAGTAATGAGCTCTATTTTAAGAAATTGTTCCTTCTCTGTAGGTACTGTAATTTAAACTTTTTACAGAACTTTCCATGCTATTTGAAACAATATTGTTGTTGAACTGCACCCTGTATATCGGGAAGTATCAAACACTCTTTTTAGCCCGTTAGGTGCAACCCACAAATACAAAGTACAAGGGTCAATTGACAGTTTGATTTGGTTTTAGAAACAAGTGGAAGTCTGATGGAGCCAAATCAGGCGACTAAGGGCGGCTGGGAGCTGGGAAATCAATTGGAAGCGCAAACCGACCAATTTCTGGGACACAAGACGGTACGAACCCATCTGGTGTACCCAGGGGTGTACCAAAAGAAACGCATTAATTTCCTAATGGTAACTAACAAAATGAAAACGTGTAATATTATACGTAAAATGTTAAGTATATTTATGGCAAAAGTCAATTAGATTCTGAAATCTAATCTTCCTCGTGTATTCCATTTAAGCAAATTCTTTTTTTATGCTCCTTGCATGCCCAATGTCCATATTGAACACTTATCACATACAGAAGAAGGAAGGAAAGTATGGGCATTTTTTGCGGCACCTACACTGGTCATGGAGCTTTTAGTAGTATATTATGTGCTCTCCTTTTTTATACTGGTGGTTGTGTCTTGCTCCATTTCTTAATTTTGTCTATTCATAAAATATGTGCGTCTGCACTATCACACTTCTCTGGTGTCTGGTCGCAAATAGCCAACTCCGGAAGATTGAACGCGTCTCCACTACCAAAATATTACATGCAAACAAGGCAGTGGGGAACTTAAATACCCCACGCGAGTACTGCAGTGTTAAATAAAAGTAGCATTAACTATGGAATCAACAAATTTTGAATACTACTAAATAATACAATTTTTATACTTACTTAGATCAGACACTAATTAAACAAACCTTTTTCTGTAGATCTTAATCATTCTTTTAACATGGCAGCAGTTTTGTTCCGCTTCATTTAGTGTCTTTTTTAAGTGTAGATCTTTCAGGTCAATCAATACTGAAATGTTTACACATGAGTTGGTAAGCAATAACGACGTCGCTTATACAGAATTTTTAACTTAAATGATAAGATTCCATATTTTAACAATAGCATCTTGCTTTTAATCCCTTGCGTAAATGTCGGGTAACAAGACCACAAGCTCTGTTGATAACAAATACTATACGATCGCTGATAAAATTGCGTCACAATACCCTTAGAAAGTTTTGCGTATCAAAATTGGATAATAACAGCTTGAGAAATGTTGTCAATAATCTAATTTGTGCGGTAAGCTTACTTCTCTGCCTCTTTTCCGCTTCTCTGCTTCTTTGGATTTCTATATCTGTGTTGAGTAGCAGTTTTTATACAAGTAATTCCAGCATACTAATATAAAAATTTAGTGTTTGCGAGTGAGATCCGCGGACACGTCAGAATTTCCGTACGCAGGCGCCTCGTACATAAAACTTCCGACTTGTCAGCGAAAAACCACTTCTCGTCCTTGGTAGACAATATACTATTTCTAATAGATCGCAAAGCTGTCGATTTAAATTTACAAAAAAAACATACAACCAATTGTATAACGAACCTTTCCTGGACGATTTGTCCTGGATGTGGAAACCTGGAGTTCTGACAGCTATCGGGGGTGACTCAACACTCTGGGGTGGTTAACAGGTGATTTCTGGGATACATTCTTAAACCCGTCGACATGAAATTATCACCAACAGCTCTTGGAACGGGATGTCTTTGACGATGATCGATTGAAGTGGTAATGCAGATTTCGACTGTTAATTCTCCTAATCTGTACAAATTTGGGGTTGGCAAAAGAAACGAGCACTGGCATAAACTCGATTTTAGGGGTTTGTTCTTGAAATGAGGTTTAATGTTTTGGAAATCCCTTTAGTAAACTGTTCAGATTGATTAGTTTTAACTTCAGCGGTACAAAAATGAACGTAAATATTACTTTGCTAACAGTTTTCTTTATCGTAGTTTCACTTTACACGGGATATTAGAGTATCTTTCTTTCTAATTTGTGGCAATGCGTAGAGCATGGAGAAATATTTCTGGAATTTGCTGAAAAGCACCGACTGAGTTGCGATTGCTAGCTTTTAAACTCCTACACGTTAATGTGTAAATGTTCCTTGGCCTAATTTTATATGACGCTAATCCTTATTAACAAATGGACTTCTTTTGACAAACTAATATACGCGATGACTACACACGGATTCCGCTAAGGCTAGCAAAAATTAAAATATATTTTTTATATTATAAATCCAAATTGGAAGTTGGATTTATAAACACAACTTTTCCACTGGGGATCAATTCCAAAAAACTGCTGGATATTATGCACACTGATTATCGCTCTGAACTGGATTAACTTCTCTTTAATCTCAGTTATCCCGAACGCCAAATTGCATTATTTAGCCTCGCACATTATCTGGCCTCTTTTTATCGTGTAAAATGAAACAAGTGTCCGTTAATGGGGCGACAAATACGATTTAAAACAATTACGTGATTGATGGCTATGAGGCAGATGACAAATAAAGCTCGCTCAGCTACAATCGATAAAATAAAAACTTCAACATGATATAAGGAATATTTGTTTGGTGGAATATTACTGCAACCTTGACTGACAAATTCTCCTTCCGCATATTTCTATGAGAAATACCGCAAAAATGTACGTAAAATATCCGCTCTCGTTACAATACATCTAATATGGCTGTTTACCAAGATTAAATCAACCTTTTGGGGTACGAAAACGAATATAACCATGGATAACTTCTTCACTAGTCTTGCCCTCGCCGAAAATCTTCTAAAGGGTCACAAACTAACTGTAATAGGTAGGTACACTCCACATCTGCACGTTCTTAGCCATATGACTATCAAACGACCGGAAAAAATGACAATGTTTGCATTCAGAGAAAAGTACACATTAGTATCCTATATTCCTACAAAGAACAAAAATGTTTTCCTTTTGACTACAATACACGAAGATGACAGTATGGATGTTTCAACCAGGACTGATAATTGACTATACTAAAACAAAAAGCGGAATCGATATGGTGGACAAACTGTGTAAAACTGCGTGTGTGTATCACCCGCCGTTGGCCACTAGTAATTTTTTTTTTGGTGCATTGATTCTCGATGGCGTAAACTCTTTTGATATATACCTATACAATTGTAATGATAGGTATAGACAGTAATTTACACAGGCGAGTCTTCTTGGACAGGCTTGGATCTCATTGAGCACCATGTTAAACGTGGATTATTACCAAACAAAAACCTCCGAAAATCCAGGAAGAATCTGTGAAATTTATGATATTGCTGAAAAGAATCAGTACCTACCCAAAAGAGGTTTTATACGGACGTTGTAATTATTGTTCGGCTAAGAAGAACAGGAAAACAAAATATAGCATTCCCTTTATCGACGTGTATAATACAAAACTTTATTTTATACCAGAACCCATATAAATCATTGTAAAGCCAATTCTGAATTTAAATTGGACGTTAAAAATTTCAAGGTTAGATTCTGCCTCCGCGTTCGTTTCCATAGAAACAGCATTGTCATATGTTCTGAACATCATTTTATATCGTGCTCTGCGTCTCATTTGAAATAAGAATGACGGAAGTCATTAGAATGCACAATCATCTGTTTTACTGTACTCATTCAAAATGTCAATTCAACATCTGCTAAGTATAAAATAAATAGTATATTAAGATACAAGTGTATAATCAAGTCTTTAAAGCACGCGCAACGAGTTTAAGGGCACGACGCAAAGCGGAGTGCCTTTAACGTTGCAAGTGCTTTAAAGACCAATTATACACGTGTATCTTATAGTATTTTTTATTATACCTGCAGTATAATTTAAAAATAGGAAATACAATGAAGTCATATTGACGTTATACTCGAATACATGTCTAATTAAGTGGGCTGGGTGTTCGTAATTTCACGATTGCCATGGAAATGTCACTTGACGTTTGCTTATAAAAATCATCGTCTTTGTGAATTAAACGATTTCCATTGAAAAAGATAATACACCGTTCATTAAATCGCTTGTAAAATCTAAACAAACGTTGGTAGGTGTAAAAACCAACTCCAGTAAAGCCTATTATAAAGAATATGAAAAGTTGTTTCCATGGATGAATAGGAAGTTACTTACGAATACAGTCTTAAATGAATCGATAATGCTGGCATACATGAAGGAAATGTCAAAGGTATAAATCTTCTATATTTTGGTGCATTCATTCAAAACTTCCAAGCAATGTTGCGATTAAAAAGTAGAACAGATTTGGAAGCATACCCTAAATTACGCGCGTTTGTGAAAGCTTCAACCAAAGGATGGGTACAAAAGCCAAAGAAATGTTCTGCATTTACAGAAAGCGACCTAAGAGGATTTTTTATTTCATCCAGATGACAGTTTCAAAAGTCATACTTGAAGTATCGTTACTTAGCAACTTTAAAGCACGTGTGTTTTAAAGGCCTTTTTTCGCACGCATTTGAGTGTTTAAAACGGAGATTGTGATTCAGGTATAATAAAAAATATTTTAATGTATAAAATGCATTATTGCAAATAATATTTAATATAAATATAACAAGTGATACATCAAAATTTAGGAAATTTTACGCTCTTTTCAAAAACTCCGATGTATGGGTAGGTTAATAGGGCATGCTCCATAATTATGAAGAAAAGTAATTTAGGGTCGTACAAAAAACCTAACACTCGTTATAAAAACTGGGTATCGGCGATGGATTCTATGTAAAAAAGTGCTGCAAGAAAGATTTTGCCAAATCAATTAGGTATCTTCGATAATAAGAAAGAGGGGGATCACGTTCCGAAGTCGAATCTGCAGTTTGGCACGTCCTGGCCTTCCCATATCTGATATCGGTAGGTAGGTACTTAACTTCTTACAGTTCATATTTTACGTTAAGGGTAGACAATCCACAATGGAAAACAATTCCGAAATTGGAAAATACAGTAGGTAATGGAGGCTTTTAACATTAAGATTTCATTAAGCTAATGTGATTAAAGTACTAAGTGTATAAAAATTATCACAGGTGCTATAATTTGCTCTATGTATACAAGAAGGTACCTAAATTATAGCGAGTTACCTACTTGCGTCTTAACTTTTTAGAGATTTTCTCTTTGTTAAATTATGAGACGTCACAATTAATCAATAGGACATTATAAGAAGTTACCACCTGTACAAAACTCATTAAGTACACGCGTCAAGATTTCATCAAAGGTTTAACACCTGTGAGATTGAAGGCGATTAGTTCAGAAAGGAATGTTGAATGTAGTAAGTTAAGTAACACCTAATAGATGCAATACCCTAATGTCTCTATTACCCATCAACGTTCCGGCTCCCTCTTTTCACAACAACCCTCACAATGCATCAATGTATTCGTATCGGTGGTTCTTTATCCTGCAGTTATAGGTAGACTCCATCTTGGATAATCCCAATTTACTATTGGTTATTTTATAGAAACTCCACCCGAAATCCGCCCCTTAGGTAACAGAACGAAACAAACGTTCAGTCCGTTATTACCTCGTGATGGAGTCGGAACGTTGCGACGATACGTCGGCGATGTTGAGCTTTGGCGGTTTAGAGGAGAAACCTCTGAGAATGATCTCAAATCCGAACACCGGTCCTCGGCATACTATCGATAATATCCTGGGGCTCGCCAGGCACAACAAGGACGATCATCATTCGGAAAGGGAACGATCTAATACTCCTGGAAACGGTGAAAGCGCAGGTATGCACGATATATCAATAATTAATTAGCTTCATCTAACTGCTGTAGTAATTGTTCCATCTATCTTGATTATATTTTGGGCATTACTGATAACACCATTAAAATGCTTAAATTCACCCTCATTTTTCGTATCACTATTTCCTCAGTTTCAGTTCGTTTCTCGATATAATTAATGTTAAAATATCAACTGTATTAAATGCACCTCCACGACCCCTTTTTCGCCAAATATCAAACAAAAGAAACGATTTCATTTTTTTGGAGGGAAAATGTTGAACGCTGAATTTTGCAAGAAATTTATTTATTACATTATTTGTAAGAAAATTATATAAGAAATATACTTATAAGAAATAAATCAGTTTTCTACAAAAATAAATTCCTATATGACAATAAAATCATAAAATTTAACCGCGATGCTTTTAACCCATCCGACACCAATTAGTGCAATTTTAGTTGTTAGTTATATTGTTGACACTGGGACGAAATACTAAAAGTAGGTACATCCTTATTACTTATTGCTTAACTTGAAATACGAGGGAAATAATCTGTGTAAAATATCTCCAAAATAAATATTCCGTCGCAACATTTACAACCCCCTTAGGTAGGTATATCGATGTGTTGTTTTATCTTTAATGCAAATTACAATTAGATATTTAGCGTTTTTCTATTTATAACTGGGGTACGCTTTGAATGGATGAAATTATATATATATACGAAAAATTTCTGTAAAAATTTATTTGACTGGGAATTGCTTCTCTTGTAGCTTTATTAATGTAGATAATGCCAAGCACTTTCTGAAAGTGACCTTCTATTTGCTCATTGTATCTAAATGAAATCAATTAACAAAAATTTTAGTTACGAGTTATATCATTTTTGTTACGATTGAATAACCAATGCTGAAAGTATTATAATATTGCTTAACTACAAGATATGCGTTTACAAATTGAAGATTTATGCGTTATACCATTTTACTAAGCGATGAAACAAATAATGAATCAGTAATCACTGCACGGATACTAATATGGAAGTTGCTTTGGGAGTGATTGTTAACGAGGGGCGAGGGGAATCTTTATCTTCATTGCTTCTATGTAAATAATTTGAATTAAAGTACGAAACGAAATAATAATATGGGGTAGGTACTTAAACCACAATGCAGATACGATGTCATAATAAATACAGCATTCCACGTTTCAGTATTACTTCCAAACTGAAACTAAATAAAGTAACGCACTTAAGCATATTCATAATTTATTTTTCAGCCCCTAATTGGCGAAACTGGATATCGATTTCTATTCCACTTAAATAATCCTTGTTACCTAGGTATACGGTTTCAAACGTCATAATAAGAAAAAATGTGGAAAACCCTCACACTGTTTTTGCAAATAGATATTAGTACATATTATATCATTGAATAATAATACATTTTTGTTAAATATCTTAATTAATATAAGCATGGAATATTCCACTTCCCTTCAGAGGGATGTAATAGATCCCTTGAGATACCAGGAAAATTGCCTACGGGGCACCATTGTTCAAAAAACAAATCTACATTCTTAAAAAAAATTAGGTAGGTACTATTACCCTTTCGTTATTGTTTACCAGGCGGCTATTATTCGTTGATCCGCACCCTTAACAAACTTTTAACAGATTTACACTTCAGTGTAGGAACATTTTTTTTGGGAACACGAACACTTCTTATTTTCATCCAGTTACATTTCTCATTTCCCTTACTTCTCCCCCACAAAGTTTCTCACTTCATAACATATTTCGTAAACTTCTGTATTCGAAGATCTAATGAGATATAGGTAACCCACATCTGTTTGATGTTCCAAAATTGATATACATCAGGGTCGCTATTAATGATAGAATCAAAGCTCTTACGCTCAAACCGTTTGAAATAGATATAGACATGAAAATTAGAACGTTTCCATTTGAAATTATTTCACATATTTTTAGGTTAAAATAAATGTTTGACATGGTCCCTTGGATGGTCCCTTTCTAAAAATTGTCGTGTAAGTGCTATGGGAACTATACGTTTTCAGGAAGAATGTTGAACCTGGGTGTCTGCCCATCCAAGCGTCCGAGGATTTTAAAAGGAAAGGTCTACGGAAAAACATTGAATCATTCCTCTTCTCCTGGGGGGTATTCCATACCCCCCCCCAGGCCCCCGGTGTTATGTTTTCTCTCAAAATGTGCAGCCCTAAGGACTCACGTTTTTGATCGCGACAGCCATCTTGAATTTTTTTAATGGAAACTAATACGTCATAGGAAAGCTTATTTCCTTCTCTCTTTTACTATTATACCTTAAACATGTATGCTATTAAATTAGAAAATAATGCAAAAAATAACTGTACAATGCATAAAAGGGAGTTGTGTAGATCCAATGGCGTGCGATATTTTCTGCTTTAGAGTACCTACGTACTTGTATACACACCTTCAATGCTGACTTTTTCTGTTTAATTATTTATAAGATATACTACTGGTCGTCTCTAATTACTCGGTTAATTTATTTCTTGACCTTGCCCAGTTCCATTAGATTTCAGTTTGTCAAATGCAGGAAAACAGGTATTTTAATAATTTTAATTACAACATAGTGATCGTTTTTTAAAGTAGGCCCAATAGTTTATTTTACAAATAAAAATCAATAATATACTCTTAAATTATTTACATAATGGTGAATATATACAATTTGCCAATCTGATATTATTGATTGTATATTAATGTCATCACTAAAACAAAAATCGCTTTCATTAGAGTCGTCTTCGCTTATACCCGTTTCGTTGACATTCCATATACCTTGTGCTCTGTCTTGATCTAAGGTCATAGGAATATTTTCAAAAAAATCATGGACATTCTTTTGGTTGAAGCTAGTCGGGAAAGACTAATTGCTTGAGGAGATCTGATTGACAATGCTGGAAGTCTTATGGCGTTATTTCGTTTTTAACCCTTTATTCAGGCATGTTTAAGTTGTATTTCTTAACTAGGTCGTAGGCCAACTTTTGGATATTAGTCAATGGTACTATTGTTACACATTAAAACTGGGACGGGAGTTCGTTTAACAGTTCGTTACAAACGTCCCCGTACCGCATCAAAGTCATTTCATAGCGAACAAAAATAAATGGCAGAACAAACCAAAAACAGGTTTATAATGGTAACACGTGGGAAATACTACCGCGCGTTAAAATAATTGTTCATAAATACCCTTAAATGTCTGTGCACCAGGAATTCAAGATGCGTTCGGGTTACGACTTTCAATCAGAACGACAATTATTGACATTCCAGTTGCTTTCTGCACGAACCGACTATAGACTTCTCTGGGGTGCTCCGCTATGGATTTGGAAATGTTCAACTTTATTGTTTTCTTTCTAGCAAATGCTTCGAAAATCTTCGTGATAAGCGCGAAGGTGGCTTGATCGATTTGATTTCTTGTTCTTTGCTTAATTTCTATCTTCGGTATCCACCCAGTAAATGGATTGCTTGGCACGACGGGCTTTGCGAAAACTCCTGGTGCGGATTTGGAACTGCGGAACGCAGCTGCTTTCTCACTATTTCCACTCATACTTATAGGCACCGCATTTGTTTTATCTTACTACGACGACTGATATAAATACTCACTCCGCGTTATTATAATGCTACGTTTACACGCGCGGCAAGCATCTTGGTAAGCTGCTCGACGGATCCCCGCGTACACGCATCTGAACACAACTCAGAACAAGCTCAGAACCAAACATGGCGGACGTAGATGTTATTGCAGCTGTTGCGTTCGGTTTGATATACTTTTATTAGAAAAAACAACAACGACGAATTCAAAAGAAAAGAAGAGCTCGGAGAAGGTGGTGGATGATAAAAATTCATAGAAATCGCACCAGCTACTCGAGATGCAACGTGCTACTGAGGCGAGACGACGGGGACCAAGCCCGTCAAGCGTTAACGCATGTAAACAGGTACACGAGTGCTCGCCCTTTGAACCGTGTCGAAAAACCGGATCCGGATCGGTGACGAGCACAGGCAAAAGCAGGCAAGCAGAGGCGAGCAACCCATTTACAAGCTTGTGCTCGTGATCGTGCCCGTTGAATGTCGCTTTGAACGGAAGCGTGTAAACGTAGCATGAGCATTTTGTTATTCAACATTCGTTTACGACCTACATAACTCGCTCTCCTTGCTCTTATTTGAATTGCAATGACCCGCTTCATTTAGCTCATCCCAAATATACACACGTAACGCAGTATAAATAATTTACTCTATTTAAATAAAAAACCAACTTGGTTATAAATAAATGAAATAATTATTTAACCCTTTCAATGCTACCTTCAAACGGCGTGTACGCATTTAGAGTGTAAAATAAGGGACGGACTGGTAAATTCAATCGGCCCAGACCTGACGCGACCTCTTGAGAACGAAGTGAGGAATAAAAAATAAATAAATAATTTATTGTGCAAAGTACGAGGTAAAAATCAACATCATGTATGATAATACAAAAATAATTTGACGCCAAGCATGGCAAAGTGTGAAAGAAACCATCACCTCGGGGGATGAAGCCGTCGTTTTTCTCAAGAAAACCTCGGTCCTTCCATCCTAACCCACCGACTCCTACGGAAGTTCTTTGTGACGGAACAAGAGGAGAAAGAGCCGACCGAGCTGTTCATCAGCGAGAAGCGCGCCCTGATCGCCAGGAACAACAACCGTCAGAGTCATTCCAGGTGAGCATGGTCTATGGTCTCTATCACCGAATTTGAGAAGTAAGCCGGTCACTAAGGTCAATAAATTCCAAGATCTCACCAAAAAAATTCAAAAATGGAGGATTCTACGTGGATAGAGCCCAGTAGTTCCAGGCCGACCACTAAGAAAAAGAAGCCTCAGTGCACTGTTTTCCAGTTCTCCGTTCCAACGAGGGAAGAGTGCCGTAAACGGAAGCGACAATCAGGCCTAGCAAACAGAAATCCTAAAGCCCGTGTCCTCCAAAGTACGGCAATTCACCACCACGGCACCAGCGCAAAACTTTGGCATCACTTGCTACGGATGCAGCGAACAGGGAGTCATATGCATCCAATGTCGAAAATGCACACCAGCCCACCTGAGGGAGACTCAGCCCCATTCCAACCAGCCCGTCGATCGAGACCAATATTAGAAATTGAGAGCATCCAGCGAGTCAACCTCGTCCTCTACCAGCAGGTTCTATTCTATTCTATTCGCAGGGGAGCCAGACCGGGCAACACTTAGGCACACCAGAGGTCCATTGTACCTACCCCCTTTCTTTCGCACTGAGTTCAGAGCCGGTTCCTCTCAATGAAGGATAGGACCCTGTTTGGCCTAAATTGCTTCACCCTCCCCGGATCCAGATAGCTGTCTCCAAGGAGTTGATGTCTCTCCCTGATCAAAGCGCCACAGTGACAGACCACATGCTCGGTAGTTTCATCTGCCTCGCCACAGAACCTACAAGTGGAGTCCTCTGCGAGCCCACTAATATGCGGGTGATAGTTGACCATCCAGTACCCCGTAACGACACCGGTGATCTTCCTAATCTGATTTCTATTCAGTTTTAGAAGCTTAAAAGATCCCGATTTGTCAAGGGGCACTGTTAAAAAGGCCTTGGACTCGGTCTCGGTTTGCCACTGAGCCTGGAATTGACTGGTCACCCAGTGCAATCCTGGCCCTGAAAAAAGAGGGAGCAATCCCTAGGGTAGGTTCGGGCCCGACGAAGACCCGACCACTGCCTTCACGAGCCAGCTCGTCCGCCCTTTCGTTGCTCCCCATTCCGCAGTGCGCTGGCACCCAGATCAAGCTTACCCTATTAGATTCACCTAATCTATCTAGACTTCACCTGCAATCAAGCGCCGTAGCCGATCGGAACCTGTCTGCTTACAGGGCCCTCTGCACCGCCTGACTGTACTGCATATGTACATATATGCTTATTCCGGTAACCTCTACGGAGGTTCTCCTGTGGACAGGTCATGATGGCTACCATCTCTGCCTGAAACAAGTCTACCAGCAGGTAATCAAGGTCTCGTTTATCATCCTCCTTGAAGTCAAGAACCGTGCGTTACTTGGCATGGACTTCGTCGAAGATATCGTCGACCTCATCCTCAACTTCCCCCACAACCGCTACAGTGTTGTTAGTGAAGTGGATCCGCTCGCGAGTGCAACAAGTCAGCATTTCGCAACAATTATACCACCGATACCCATGGAAGTGTCCAATCTATACGAACATGTCGTCGCGCCACTAAAGCACGACCCTCGTTGGGAACACCAAGACATATTCGGAGAGCACTCAATAATGCTCACGGAAGGTACGCAACCTCAGGCCGCCCCGCCATGCCGACTATCACCTGCCAAACAAGAGAATTCAAAACCAAGCTTATCCATACGCTTACCCAAAACATAACCGAAGAGTGCGATGCCGCATGGTCCGTCTCAGTGAAAATACTCCCACAGTTTTCTTCTTTTTGAATTTTGGCACTTGAGCCAAAACAATCTTGGCGATTCCTTGCTTCTGTGCTTTAGGAATTATCACAATTGCCACAATTTATGGAATATTTTTCTGAAATGTTAACAATCACGTTGAAACTCAAATTCGAGAGGTATTATTTGAACTCTTAACCATATGTCCTCGTGCCCATAAAAATACTTGTGTTTTACTTATGGTGATCTATGGATGGAAACAGTTATTCGCCACATATTGTTCCCTAAGGACAAATATTGTTTGTACCTACTTGAGGAAATTCTCGGCACACCATTTTGATTTTTTCAAAACTAAAATTTGAGCATTTTTTACTGAACGCATTATTTTTGTATTTAAAAAATTAAGAAGTGTGTTCATTGGATCACTGTATCGGATGATGGTGCTCGGTCTTGTCTCTTGTTCTGCGGTTATTTGGTCCAGTCCTCGGTCAGTACTTTGTTTTTCACAGCGAAGGTTTTTGTTTAAACTACGCCGTACCCAAAAGCTGTGCTTCATCTTATTGTTTTTCTTGGAAATAATTTTAAGGGCCATATAACCTAACAAATGTTTCGTCATCGTCCCACATTTTTGGATGAAGAACAAGAACTCTGCAAGCAGATACATCTGCCCTGTTTGGTGGAGTCGAATCAACGTCCGCGGCAACGCCGCAGTAAGCCGGTGGCATGTTGTGCCGGCGGCAAGTCCGCAAATGCCGCCGGGTTAGCCCAGTTTGGTGCAGTCCCGCCTTCAGACACCAGCCGAAAATAGTGATCAGTACATATTTTTCACCTGAATCTATTAATTCTACAGCAGTTCAGCTGCTTAACGCATGTACAATAAGAGCATTATTCATATTATTAGAACTAATTCAAAGTAGCAAAAAAGCTGTTCAAATAACACTTTAACACGGTCGCTCATCAAAACAACCTAAAAGCTTTCGCCTTTTCCTAGATAAAATCGGTGCGATTATAGTGATGCTGTCAAGTTAGCCGATTGCCGTCTTCGGGCTTATGTACTTAAGATAATTGACCGATTGGAGATACGATAAATTAATAAAAGATATTTGCTTCTAAAGTGCAGGTAATCGTGCCTCTAAAATCTCACGTTTCCTATTATTAGCATTGAAACGAGATGGGTCCCCCGAGATAATCATTAGCCGTCCATTCGGTTTACTAAATGGAAGGAATTAAATATTCAATTACTAAAGCATTAAAGCTAATTAAAAAAACGCGTGCTTGTATTATTAATATGCGATGTTATCATTTAAGTGCTTATTACAAATAATAATAATTATAATTAAGGCTACTGAATTTGATTGGTCGGTATTTTGCGACAATAATTTAATTATCCACAAGACGTTTTTGGAATAGAAATGAAAAAGAAAATGCGTTTCTAGCATATGGAGGAAAGGTAACGTAAGATAGACTTCATCCGCTATTGACAGCATCACTAATTTGACGTCTGTTCGCCTGACAGGGAATTATATTTGATAGGATTACGAGATTGACAAATAGGATTAAGCGAGATTAATTGCGTGTTTGAAGACATTGTTTGTTGGTCTCAAACTCTTGTTTCACAAATTGATTGGAATACAGTTTCAATAAACTTCCAGCTGAGCCCTAATAATAAGTATAAAAGTTCACAGTTAACTCTCAAGATTGGGAAAGGGCCGTTGAATGAGAAGCACGCATTAAGATAAATATGTATCTTCGGTGGATGCAACTGCTTATTATTAAATTACTTGGCTGTAATAACTTCCTGCGGTTACGATGAGTGGTTGTGATGTATGCTTCATTATGAACAGGTGAAATTCCTTATGAATGATCTTGCTACTTGAATCTTGAGGTAATACTAAACGCAACGATTTATGAAATACCACAACGTAACTTTAACAATGAATGTTAGAAATAATTAAGGGTCTACTTTACTTTTCCACCTCCCACTTTCACTCACTATAAGTACCTTTATAATATTATTGTACCAATAATAAAGTAGCCAAATAAATAAATTTATTGGGATTTATCAATTGACGTTGAGCATTTGGAATTGAAGCATATTTATGTTAGATTGCTTCACCTACAAGGCTTTTTTATGTACTTTGGTTTGAATTTTATCTAATTTTTAAATTTTTCAAAATTTGAGGAACTACCCATTACTTATTAATTTGAATGAATTCATAACTTTTTAATGTTTCTGAATTTTTAATTGTTTCGCGTATATTTCTTTGCTCGTTTCCCAAAAGGCTACATGAACCGGTTACTATTCAGACAAACAGACATGAAAGGCAAGAGCATAATAATCATTAGTTTTCCTAATTCGTAAGGTAAATACCGGAGTATAGGTCCAGAACAATAGGGATAGTAAATAAATAAATAAAAAGTAAAGGTATAAAACATCATTTTTCGGATTGTTTGTAGGTACTTGACAACAGAAAAAAAGTATTGATGGGATGGGAAATCAGGAACAACTCAAAACAAACATAACAGATTGGGGATGTTTTATTTACAAAAAACGAGGAAAACTTATTTGCCAAGCAACCAAAGAAAGAATCATCACCTATAGAGAGTTGCATTAATCGGGTCTGCAGTCTTTTAACATTATTTATTATAAAGGGTTCCCATATAAGGAAAATTGTACAAGCGCAGCAAATTACCGTACCGTACAAAGAATTGGATTGTAAGTGGACTGTAATTATGAATTACTTCCAAGGCCTTGTTTATGCTGGGAATGAAAGAATATAGACACAAATAAACGTGTTTATTATCAAAAATACAAAGTAAATGAATTTCTATTGAATATGGTTGACGTAGGCACGACGGCTACTAGAATATGGTAAAGTTACGAAGTGATAATGTAAACAAAGGAACTTACGTGTTGTTTCGAAGTCCATTAACAACGAAAGCGATGTTGCAATGGCGAAGATTGCTGTTTTCTACGAAGTTGTCGAATTTGTCGATTTTGTTACAACGAAATCTTCTTATTGATGTGCGGTGCTTTGACGTTCTGCTTGTTAATAACGATGTTGCGAACAGCACGGCGACATCTTGACTCGTTGTGGATCGATAGAGATCTATATGCGAACGACGAAGGCTAATCGGCCATTGAATAACGGCGACTTCTCAACGTAGTTGAGTCGATGGCTTTTTTTTTTTTTTTTTTTTTTTTTTTAAGGCTTTCGGGATCTTGCCCATTTTAGCCTACATTAGGGAAACCAGAGGACTAAACAAGGATTTATACGTTTCACGCTTTGGGGCCGATCAAAGCGACTTCACACAACACATAGGTAGGCCACGGAAGGTTGGTACTTGGTAGCACATAAGGATGACATAATACGGGTTACAATTACAACGGTAGTTTACTTGCAGCTACAAAACGGACTAAAATGTCATAAACTCCCTTATCGTTGGTACTTAGAATTGTTGGTACATCGAGAGGGTGTGTCAACCCCAGCTTGAGTAGGCCTTCCATCATGATATTCGTGTAATTTGTATTCTGCGGACAGGCGAGAACTAAATGATTCAAATCTGCTACCTCATAATTACAAAACGTGCACTGTGCCGAGGGAATCAAATTTATTCTGTGCAAATGTGCTGGAAATCTACCGTGCGCTGTTTTTAGCCTGACTATGCTTGATTGATAAAATCTATTGGATTTGTAATTATAGTAACACGGATTGATTGTTATTGAGGGCATTATACGGGTAGGTATACTGCGTGGGTCTTCTAAGGCATCGCTCTCTCCACTCGGCTTCCCATTGCGTTCGAAGAATTTGCTGCTTCATGAATGCCGTTTCATCCTGTTTGGACTGCGGGATGTTTAAAATGATTCCCGACTCCATAGCTCCTTTCGCTAATTTGTCCACTGTTTCGTTGTGACTTATCCCAATGTGAGCTTTAATCCAATAAAAATAAATTTCGATACCTTCTTTACGGAGGCGAGCCACATTCGTGAGTAGGTATATCTAGGATATACGGGTTGGTACTGTAAAAATTAGTTTTGTTGTCTAAGGCTTTTAATACACTAAGGGAGTCGCTCATCACAACAAGCTTTTTCGTGACTACCACATGAATTTCTCTTAACGCATAGGCAATGGCTGTTGCCTCCGCCGTGAAAATAGATGCGTTCCCATTCAACTTAAATACGTTCTGTTGTCCTGAGGGTTGTATAAGGTAAGCACAACCGCAGCCATTCTCACCCTTTGAACCGTCCGTGTAAATAAAGAGAGCGTGTTGGTGTGTTCTAATAATTGACTGGTGTAGAAGATTATCCAAAGACGAAATACCTTGATATGGTGGGAAGATGACTTGAATCTCCGAAATATAGTCGGTGTAATTAATGTCTTTACTGATAGCGCTTTCACGGAGGATAGCGATGTCAGACAGATTTCTAGATGCTGTTGCAAAAGGGGGAGCATTTTTTAACCGCCAATACAGGTTTACCAAATCTTGCACAGCCAACTCCGATAATTTTGGTAAAATCTTAGAATTCTGAGATTTGCACTTCAACACGAATTTAGAAGCCAGGAAGTTTCTTCTGATGGACAGTGGAGGTTCCCGTGCTTCCACCTGTACTACGTCTCCTGGAGAAGAGCACATTGCCCCCATGCAAAGACGTAGTGCCTTATTAGATACCGCGTCCAGACGTTTTAAATTTGAGTTCGAGGCACAGCCATACAAGATACATCCATAGTCAAGCAGACTTCTAACATACGTTTTGTAGATCTTTAAGTTAGAGTGCATGTCGGCACCCCAATTAACTCTGGAAATCATCCTAATCAGATTAATGCCCCTTTCACATCTACCTATCAACTTCTCTATATGCGGTTTCCACCTTAATTTCGAATCGAGAATCATACCAAGGTAAGAGATTTCTGAAGTTATTTTAAGTTCAACCCCCATCCATCTTAGCGAGCCTGTGGGCAAATCTCGATGCCGTGAAAAAAATATAGTTTGGAGCTTATCCACCGATAGATCGAAACCATTATCAAACAGCCACCTTTTTATGATCCTGAATTTAGCTTTTAATTGCTGCAATACGAGTTTTGTTGATTTAGCTGTGGTATAAATGCAAAGATCGTCCGCATATTGGCATGCGTTGATATTAGGACTCCACATTCTGTAGAGATCCACACAATACATATTGAACAAAAGGGGACTAAGAGTAGATCCCTGAGGGAGCCCGATCGATGTCATTCTGGGACCAATTAAAGAGTTCTTATTACTTCTTACGAATATTACTCGATTCCTAAATAGGTCACAAATATTCCTCGCAACCTGATCTGGGACACCCATTTTGGTCATTTTGCTTTCAAGGAGGTCTAAGTTAACCTGATTGTAGGCATCTTTAATATCCATAAATATTGCGCCCAGGTAATCGTTTTTACTAAAACATATTTGAATGTCGGTTACCAGTTCAGCGAGTGCGTCAACCGTTCCTCTGCCAAAGCGAAACCCGTACAATTTATCCGGCAGAATCTGGCTTTGTTCCAGCCACCATTCCATCCGATTTTTAATCATTCGTTCGTACGTTTTGGTAATGCACGACAAAAGCGAGATTGGTCTGTATGAAGACACACGACCTGCCTCTTTATTTGCTTTAAGGATAGGCACGACAACGATTTTCTTCAATTCCTCCACCATATCCCCCTTAGTCCAAATATAATTAAAACACAGTAGCAATTCTTTCCCCGTTATAGGTAAGAGATGCAGCATCGAATACGTGATATCGTCCTCTCCAGGCGCTGTGTTGTTAGATTTTTTCATGGCCTGTAGTAGTTCGGTTTTTGAAAAGGGCCGAGATAGAAAATGGTTGCACCGATCAAATTGATAGGGTCTTTGTTCTGTTGACACATATGCTGGAGTAAGATTTTCTAAAAAATCGGCAATCCAAGATTGCTCACCGATAGCCTTACCGCGCCATGGACCTTTGAATCTTCTAATATGGTTCCAGAATTCCGAGATTGGTAAATCTCTGGTGATGTTCTGGCAAAAATCTTTCCATTTTCTACGTTTCTTGTATTTAAGGAATCGCTTTGAGTATGCAAGTTCTTTTTTACAGAGGATAAAATTTTCCATTGATCTAGTCAATTTATATTTTTTCAACGCCTCTCGTCGTCGTTTGATCACTGCCGTACATTCTGCGTCCCACCAAATTGGAGATGTTCTTTTCCTCATGCTGTTGGTATGCTTGTTTTTAAAGTTTGCAATAGCACTTTCTTGTATACTTTTAACTATATAATCGACTCTCTTCGAATTCGCTGAGAAAAGGGGGATTCTTAAGCGTACAAATGGGACGAATTCTGCGCGACGAGTACACATATTGCGCTTCTGCGGCTCATGCGCGCACACGTAACAAATAGGAATGTATACAGGCAAGGCAAAACGGTTATGTACAGGGTATTTTCATTAAAGGAAAAACGAAAGGATATTTTATTCTAGTTTGGGGACGCAACAATGCCCTTTACATTCTTCGACCTACGGGGTACAAAATGCACTACCAAGAAAGCGGTTTCGAGATGAGTGAAGAAGACGGAATGTCCCACTGCAAAAGTGATTTTGATTTTTGCAGCTCATAATGGAAACGGGTTAAACGTTCTTACTTAGGATAGAGCCATGCACCAAGGGAACTTCTAGTGTTGTATGTGAAACTACGCTCGTGGCCATGTTATTATGCCCAAGTAATCAAAGTGCACCTAGGAGATATCTTGACTTTGAAGGAACGGCACCCTCGCAGGAAAAATTGGTTGCCTTGAACTGTCAACCCGACTATTCTCATTGATTATGCACACCAGCACAATAATGAGATTGTAAAGGGAGAATGCGGAGCAACAGGAGTAAAAGTGGATGAACAGTGGCTCAGTTGTGGCATCAGATTTCCTACGCTTATTTTTCCACACACAGAAGGCGAGCCTGTTGACACAATAACATAATACCTCAAATACCTCATTGTAAAGAGCTTTCCATTACGGAGTTACAAATGCATTCAAATGGAAGGACAAAAGCCGAAATGCTTTTCATAGAAAAATTTCTAGAATACAATTGCTTGGCCATATATTTAAAAAGAATAACTTTCTTCATTTAAAGACGCTTGCACAGCCACCCATCCCACCGAAAACTGGACATACAATTACTCAAAGAAGATCATGGTCTTATGAGAACGGAAGGAAAAGAGATTTAGTAAAAGTTCTAGCAGATGTCATCATGGAACATGATTCTTCAACAGATTCAAATGAATATTCGCGACTTGCTACTCCTTCTGTCACTGAAACCGTCGTTTCAGATGGGCTAGAAGCCACCTATGCCATTCTACTGAATGCCTCCAATATTTTTTTGGATTACGTCAAAATAATATCCTTTCACATTCAGAGCTACTTTAAACAGCTCCAAGAAATTCACTAGAGAAAAGCGAGAAAAGGGAAAGAATTTAGACAGATTGGTTATTTCGTTGGTTGGGCATAAAATTAACCGGGGAAAAAAGGTAGCGAACAAAAAGGAGGTCTAGTGAAAACAACCTGAAAGCACACTGGCAAGGGATGAGCGAACAGAGCAGAATCAACGAAAATTTGAAAAAAATAAGCCCAATTTGTTGGACAGTGTTTGCTAGGGCGGTATTCTCAGAACGGAAGAGATTAAAGTTACATTGTGTGATAGTCGATTTCTTCTCCAAAGAAATTATGTATTTAAATATTTTAAGAGTATCCACCACACAGTTTTTTTTGTTTTTAACCAAACGTTTTTATTAATATAATGTCTTTTTCATTATCTGATAATACATTAATACCCTATTTCTGTAGTTCCAAAAGTTCTACACTAACTTCACACTACAGTGACATAGACATAAAATTAACACGGCAACGTTTAAAAATTGTCATTGGAGTAGCTATTGCCTCAAAAAGCTAACTGGATCCCGCCTAAATTTAAAATCGAAAAGTGTCACGTGATAGAAAGTCTAAACCAGGGCTCCCTAACGTTAGTTGTAAAATATGTCTGACCGGCTAAATCCGCTTGTTCTCTGGGCGTAGATTTTTTTGCGTAACACAACGAAGAAATATTCACTATCTAACAAGTTTACACCCTTTTTTTCAACTGCGAGCGATTATAACAATTTTGTGACTACGAACTGGCACGTATAATTGATTTGTCCTTCACAGGATACGGTATTAATTTTTTCGCGACGTTAATTTTTCTACCCAACTGCTAAAGTACTTTATCGTCTTTTCTTTATACAATAGATCTTGAAAACTGACGCGTTTGAATTAATTCACTTCTGGATGTTCATTTAACTATAAACGCAAAACACGCGTTGAAATTTCCGTTTCAAGAGAAGTACCCGTAATCACAACTTTGTGTTCTGGTGCCCGAAAATAAACTATGGACCATGCACTAGTCTAATTATGGTTTTTTCTTATCCCCCCCTCCCCTCGTGAGGTAAGAATTAAAAAAATTACAATCGAAAAGGGCATTCGTACTCCATATCCTATCCAAAGGCGTTCCGTTCTCCTTGACGCATCTTATGGTCTTCGAGAAAAAATTAAGAAGAAATGCAACTTTGGGGACGTTTTTAAGCGAAAAGTTTGCGACCCTCGATTAATTTTTAAACTTATTTGTTATGGTTCCCTCTATCGCCCGATTTTTCTGCAAAACTCTAACCCTGTGTAATCGGAACATATAATGCCAACTTTTAACAATTTAGATACACGCTAAACAGGAAAAATTATATGGTAGGGCTATTACATAGTCAATCCGTCGAAATTTTTACGTCAAGATAAATGCGTTCCTGCAGACGTACCCGTAAATTTGGAGTCAAGCCAATGCATTTATGAATCATTGAAAATATAACATTGGCTAGCGCGTCGTTAATCACTACTGCTCGCATCTTGTACATACAGGGTGACAATTTGAAAACTTACCACCCCCCATATCTTAGTAAATAAACAAGATATTTAAAAAAATCAAAATCCGTTTCGGTAATTCGGAGGGGGAATCACAATGACATAGTTGGCGGCGCACCCCCTCCAACCCCCTGCGCCCCAGCCACCCCAACTTTTAAATCTTAAATAGTGACCCCCCATGTGTGATACGTCGTTGGAAAGCTCTGAAAAATGCTTTCCAACCATACCAAATAGCATTACATTTAGGTTAGTAATTATCGTGCAAATCAAAAAATAAACATGGAAAATCGTATTTAACTTGAACTTCCAAAGCCGACTCGACAGCAACTCATTTTTGATCGCCAGTTATAATCTATTCTCAAACTCTTGTCGAACCTTTTCAAATGTTGGTTTTGCAATATTTCGACATTCTTGAATTATTCTCTGCCTTAATTCGTCTATGTTCGCCGGTTGCGTTGTAAAAATGACAGATTTCAAATGTATCATATTAGTTTATTTTTTGATTTGCACGATTACTAACTAACTAACCTAAATGTAATGCTATTGGTATGGTTGGAAAGCATTTTTTCAGAGCTTTCCAACGACGTATCACACATGGAGGGTCACTATTTAAGATTTAAAAGTTGGGGTGGCTGGGGCGCAGGGGGTTGGAGAGGGTGCGTCGCCAACTATGTCATTGTGATTCCCCCTCCGAATTACCGAAATGGATTTTGATTTTTTTAAATATCTCGTTTATTTACTAACATATGGGGGGTGGTAAGTTTTCAAATTGTCACCCTGTATAAACTTTGATACGCGTTTAATGGATCAGTACATCAGCACTTTCGTGGTACGTAATTGTTAAGGTGGTCAGAAATTATTTTCCGAAATGTGAAATGGCGTTTTCCCCTCTGCTTATAACCTCATGCAACACACACACCCCTCTCTGTAAATCCGTTAAAATATTTTCTTTTTTATGGAATTTTGTTACATCAAAATTGAGGAACAATGGAAATAATTGAAACATTTTATAATCTTTATGACCACACAAAGCACGGTGTAACAATAAAATGCACTTTTGTAATCTTCCATCGAGCGTGTGTTCTAGGAACGTAAACGCAAATTACATTTTAAATACGACACATTAAAAATTAACTTAAAAAATGAGTATTGTTAAGCAAATAGGGAACGATATAAGCTTGCATGTCTGAGCCAAGTTAGTTACACAGCGAATTTCGTCTTATAAGTAAATGAAATAAACGCTACGATAGAAAAAGCCGCAGATTGTTATTGATCATCCCTTTCCTCGCATGCAGGTAACTCAATTAACGTTTTATTGCAAAATAAAGTTGACGTACACTAAAAGCCAAAAGGCAAAGACACGGCCGCATTAACGCGCTTACTCCAGTTAAATCGAAATAAAAACATCAAGTTAATGTAAGTGGTATTCCATTAACTTTTGAATCATAGGT
The DNA here is from genome assembly GCF_008802855.1 of Photinus pyralis. Taxonomy (NCBI): domain Eukaryota; kingdom Metazoa; phylum Arthropoda; class Insecta; order Coleoptera; family Lampyridae; genus Photinus; species Photinus pyralis. The sequence continues at coordinate 5,751,276 of NW_022170878.1, read as the reverse complement.
GATGGCACGCGAACCATCCCTGAACTATTTTGTGACAAGCTAATGGCGTAATGTTCCTGTGCAACGTTGCAGGTATTTTAATTATAATATTAACACGTAAATTTGGATTGCTTAGAAATTTTGCATGTGAACTTCCTCGGTACCCTTTAACTTCATGTAGCCATTAATTTAATTGTCGTTTATATTTGAGACACGTCAGCTACTGCTCTACGTGTTGGTACCTGATGGTTTAAGCGCTCATGGTTGAGCTTTTTTATTTTTTTTACGTAAAATATTAGGGGAAGTGAGCCAAAAGACAGCGTTTCAAACATTTTCCTAATGGATTTTAAGGACAATTGTTCTGTCATAGAAACCTAGTTTAGTCATACAGGAAACAAAAAAGTAGCTTCAAATTGTTTGTTATTAAAAACCGATTTATATCTGATTGAGAAACAAATTGATGGTCGTCCACAAATTGGAGGCTCTCCGCATAATGTGAAACATGTCCAATGCAAGTTTGGAAGGCCCCTGGTTTAGTGATATAATTGTTCTATTGTATAATCCTGGGTCAGCGGTACAGGATACAAAGCCCCACATTGCTTTCGTTATTAGATTATATTAGGGTTTCTATAGACTGAGACACCTCCAAAGCTTTTCAACTTTATACAAGACATATGGACCTTGGCATCCTGGTCTACTGGAAATTGTTCTTATATAAAGTTTAAAGTCCCAGGCATGGTCCCCCACCAAATTTAAGACTTTCCACATAAACTGGGACATGTTTTTGAACTTCATAACAGATTTGGAAACCTTGAGACAGATCTATAAGACCCCGGTCTGTTCTGGTTAGTGTTGCCGCGAGACGAGACGAGACGAGACTTTCGAAAGTCTCGTCCTGGTTCAGTCTCGTCTCGTCTCGTCTCGTCTCGTCTAGTCTCGTTTGGTCTCGCCTGGTCTCGAGACACTATCCAAATATAGTGTATGTAGGTAGAGCAATGAGCATATAGCATATAAAAGACCACGAACTACGAAGGCATGACAAGTAAATAATAGGAGTAATATAGTAGGTACGAGAGCCGGACGCATGGAACCAGTAGTGATAAGCTAACAAGATGAAATCTTTGTTACTGGATTCCTTGCAACTTGAATAACACAAAATGAGTTTTCTGCCAGCCTTTTTCTGGCCGGAATGTTATTAAAAATAGGCACTTCCGGTGAATTTTTTTCCGCAAATTAAACCGAAAACCAAACCACCTGAAATTGATAACCGTAGGTTGAGGGCGATGGGTTTTAAGGAAAAATTCTTTTCTACCGAGTTTTGTCCAGCCGGAAATAGCGGCAGAAGCGGATTAATTGAACTGTTTTTTTGTGAATTGCTATACTCATAACACAACAACTGGAGGCCTCAAGATGGCCTCCGTGTCCGTGGGCACAATTAAACAAGATATGTACGAAGAATCGCATACGATTTTCAGGGAATTTTTTGACAGCTCGTAATCGGAAACACGACTTCTAATCCGCAGTGATCCTTGAACTCGTAGAAATCGATTCGCAAAAGTTTATCTTTTTTTGTTCTCGATTTAGACTATTCTGCTAAAACAGTACAAATAAATACAAACAAATTCGAGACCAAACGAGAGTCTCGGCGAGACTCTCGACGAGACTCATGCTTAGTCTCGTCTCGTCGAGACGAGACGAGACGAGACTGAACCTCGGTCTCGTCTCGAAAATTCGAGACGAGACGAGACGAGACGAGACTGAGTCTCGTCTCGGCGGCATCACTAGTTCTGGTGTAATATCCGGGACGCAAAAAGTATAATAATAATAATAATAATAATAAGTGCCATTTATTAGACTTCTAAAATAACATAAAGCAATATAAACGGTAAAAAAAACTATATTGTAGCCAGAAGCCTAAGAGGGCGAAGTTCAGATGTTCAGCATGAACATGTGATACATCTGCTCTACCACTTAACCCTTAATATCTAGTAGTAATACATTACATGGAGGTGGAATAAAAAATTAAATTAACAAAGGCAGAAGCTATTGATGACGATAAGAAGAAAACTAAAATACAAGGAAAAGGAAGGAAATTGAGAAAAAAATGGACGAAAGAAAGACAATGATATTACTGCTGATTATACTGCCTAAGCAACAAAATACCTTGAAAATGGTTTTTAAATGTAGCGCTATTCATATTTTTTTTTAATTCATTTGAGAGGTCGTTGTATACTTTGGCAATATTATAAGCATAACATCTTTCATACCTGCGTGTTTTGTGAAATGGTGGTGTCAATAATTTATAGAACCGCGGATTTGAACTAAATTTTATAAGATCGTATAAATACGGTGGCATTTGATTTATAACAATTTTGTGAAATATGCAAGCTGAATGTAGTAATCTCCTATTAGCCATATTTAACCAACCGAGCTCTTGTAGTTTGTAAGTAATGCGTTCATGCTTTTTGATTCCAAAGATCAAACGAAGACAAGAGTTTTGCATTTTTTGGATTCTATATTCGTCTCTAATAGTTAAGCAGGGGCCATAAATCACATCACAGTAATTAAAGTTGGACAGCACAAGTGCCTCACATAGCAATACTTTTAAATGTCTACTTAAACAGTGGCGATGGGAAAAAATCATTTTTAGATTAATATAGGCTTTCTTACATGACTCCGAAATATGTTTACTAAACCGCATATCACTGTCAATATGTAATCCTAAATTTTTCACGCAGTCGTTGATGGGTAACACCATATCTTTTACTTTTATTGTCAACCATCCCTTTCTTGCGTCCTTTTCTTTGGCTGGTCCAAATAACATAGCAGAACATTTGGCAGGATTGATTGCTAATCCGTGCAAATCGGATAATTCGGAAAGCCTTGCTATATCAGCGTTTATATTATTAATTGCATGTTCTATATCAGACGCAAGGTAGGGATATAACAATTGGGTGTCATCTGCGTATTGGTAAAACGCCACGTGTTTAAGTGAGTAATGGAATTTACACGTATATATCGAGAATAATATCGGGCCCAATACGGATCCTTGAGGCACACCTGCTGCAAGTACTTCACGCTGTGACGTTCGTTGCTTAAGAACAACTTGCTGCCTCCTGTTCGTGATATAACTCTTCAAGAGGACGCAAGCGTCGTGACCAAATCCAATATGATGTAGGATGTCAATAAGCGTTCTGTGATTAATTGTATCGAAGGCCTTGGAATAGTCCAGTAAAATCAGAGCTGATAACTTTCCTTGATCAGTAAAGGTCAACAAGCTGTTTAGAAGTGATGTGGTACAGCTGTACCCACGTCTAAACCCAGACTGTGTCACTGGTAAGATATTCTGCTCTGATATAAAGACATTCATTTGCTCGACCATAACCTTTTCCAAGACCTTCGATAACACCGGCAAAACACTTATAGGACGCAAATCATTAAATGTTTCCGGTTGTTTAATTTTAGGTAATTTAGGATTCCCACATTTTTTGTTATTGGAAACGTATGTAGCTTGATCCAAAAATTTCTGCAAACTAATGTAATCAAGATAGTACCTATGTTGCCATGAAAACTAAAACAAGTTAAAAATGTGGTCACTCGCGACCGACGAAAGCGCATTTTCTCCGCACAGAATCAGTAATAACTCGGGAAGGAAGTGACCAATGGGGGTTTACAGTATAGTTGAATTCCGCAGTTCTAATTTAATAAGCGTGTACCTAAAACCATAAAACATTTTTTTGGACAGTAAAAGTTTATTTAAAAATAGAGGCTGATTAGCAAAAAAATAATGAACATGATTTTCAGATGTGTAAAATGTAGAAAAGTTGGTGCTAAAAATGTTACTGTGTTACCCTAACCTCTACCCTTGGAACGACTAGAAGCTAATAAAGTATTTGAAGTAGTTGGAGTGGATGCAACAGGCCCCTTATATCTAAAAAATCAAAAGAAAGTATGGATCATCATATTCACTTGTGCAGTGTTTCGAGCTGTCAGATTAGAAGTTGTCAATTCATTGTCTACGGAAGCCTTCATTGGAGCTTTCAAACAATTTATTAGATTAGAAGGAAGACCAAGACTTGTGATGAGTGACAACGGAACTAACTTTCAAGGATGCAGTAACTTCTCCAAATCATTGGATTGGAAAGTTATTGGAAAAGATACTTTTTTAGAAAAAATTCAGTGGAAATTCAATGTTGCTGCCGCCCCGTGGTGGGGTGGATATTGGGAACGTATCATCCGGATCCTGAAAGATATGATGAAACGATCTATTGGAAAGTCTACTCTCAATAGGAAGGAATTAGATGATTCATTGCTTATTATGGAAGAGGTGATCAACGGGAGACCGCTAACGTATGTTAGTGAAGATAACGACGAATTAGAACCCCTAACTCCCTCCATGTTTATGTCACACGAATGTGGACTCAAGTTCCCGGAAGGAGATATGGATTCTGAAAATCTGAATTATCGATGGAAGTACATGAAGAAACTGAGAGATGAGTTACGACAACGTTTTCGAAAAGAATATTTGTCCCAGCTCATAAGTAGAATAAATCAGAAGCCATTGGAATTAAATGAAATTGTACTTGTTCGAGATGACCGGAAGAAACGTGTATTTTGGCCGTTAGGTCGTGTTATGGAATTGATCCCCGGTAAAGATGGAATAATTGTTCGAGTAGTCAAAGTGAAAACAGAAGTAGGACTACAAACAAAACCTATTCAAAATCTGTACCCCTTGGAAGTGAACCCTTCGAGGACTACATTGATGACGTCATTGTTAACAGTAACGCAGATAGAAGTTGAACGTGAATTGAAACCTGCGGTGTCAATTGTGGGAGAATGTAAATTATCGAGTTAGTATATGTATGTCAAAAACTGTCAATAAAAAATTAAGCTTCAGTCTTGTATCCATTTTGTAAATATAAGCTTGTAGAAAGAAATATTGTGGTTGGTTAAACTGTATTTCTAAAAGAATAGTGACGAAATCCAAATGTTTGCCTTTGAATCGGAAGGTCAATCGGCTCAAGTTACAATTGACTCTGGCTCTAATCCTCTGCAAGCTGCAGTCTCAGTAGGAAAGAAAATGATGTTTTTTCGTTTACAATGGCCTAATTACTACAGTTCCTCTACGTCTAAAGAATAAAAAATACACTTAATGCTTATTGGTACCTACACGACAATGGGCTCATCCCGCCTTCATTTTTTATTTCTGATCCACAAAGTACATTAAAAATAAAAAGACCCGTGTGTCCTCATTTTTTATTTGCGAGTAAAATAAAGCCAAAATAAATTATTGAAAAGCTGTGTTTTTAGTCCGAATTTGAAACGCTTCAGACTAAATACGTCACAAACCTACAACCAATCACGTAGAAGTGAGCTGGCAACCTTACACGAGGGTCTGACGTTTTGAGAGGGATGTTTAACTGCATCTAGCACGAAAGTGACAAGTGCCTGTGACAGATGACGCAAGTTATAAATGCCATTCTCCTGCAATATTGCCAAGTCGTTATGTCATCTGAATGGTTCTAGGAGCTGATTGGTCGGGCTTATTACGTCACAGAGCCCGCCACAATCATATCGTTTTGAATAAACCTTTAAAACCGCACATGTTCATTATTTTTTTGCTAATCAGCCTCTATTTTTAAATAAACTTTTACTGTCCAAAAAAATGTTTTATGGTTTCAGGTACACGCTTATTAAATTAGAACTGCAGAATTCAACTACACTGTAAACCCCCATTTGCTTTTAATTTTCGAAAGAGCTCGTTCAATCCTCCCAAAAAGTAACACTCTTTTGCATAACGACAACGCATCTTTCCATACAGTAGTGCAAACAATGCGGTTTAAAGCTTCTGAACTTTATAAAAGGTTTTGAGGCCTCGGGTTGAAGTCTGAAAGCCCCCGATTAGCAACAAATTTAAGAGAAAAATCCAAATTAACGAAAATGATTGTGTTAACTAACTAATTATTAACTAAGTAAAGGATACGTGATAGAAAAACAAAAAAATATTTGTTTCCTTTACGTTTGAAAACAGAGGGTGAAAAAAAGGTAGGGGTACACAAAAATTCAAAATCAGAATAATTGAAATGAATTCGGAAAATTCGATTAAATTCCCAGAATTTAAAAAATTTTGATGAAATATCACAAAATTCACAAAAAGAAGGGAAAATGCAAAGGAATTAAAAATTTTGATTACAATTTAGAAATATTCGGAGAATAAACAAAAAAAAACAAGAATGCGCATAATTGAGAAAAGTTCGCCTGCATGGCCACGACGGCGCTGAAAAAAGCGTAGCAATCTAGAAAAATTTGGTCATTTTCAGGCCGAGCTATAATATATATGGTGGTGGAATAATAAAGGCATAGAAGTGGGCGATATGGAGCTCCAGTGCCCTTTATTCTTTATAAAGGACGTAAATATCTTTAGTAAAGACATCGGAAGTTCTGTAAATAGTCTAAAAAACTCTCGATTCTGGGAAAAACAAAGTTAAGAATAGAGAAAATGCGCCAAAAAAACCTCCAAAATGACCCAGAGAGCTCTCCCAAAATCTGTAAGGCACTGAAAAGCTTTAGGGTTCTCTGAATAGTGTAAATGTTTAAACTTACGAGGGCCATCTAGGTCATTTCCAGAGCGCGGTTCTTTTCAAGGATTTTTATAGAAACCTTTTCTCCTTAAGACCAATTGCAGCGGAATTATTTAAAAAAAACAGATTTTCTGTACCATCCCTCCAAGATGGCGGCGTAAGCGGTCCTCCCCCGAGGTCAAAAACAGGGTTTTTCTTTGAAGGTTCAGAACTCAACAACATATTAAAAAATTACAACTGCACCCCCTTCTGTCGGGCAAATTCCTTATTTATCCTCTACTTCCTAGACTAAAAAGCTTACGGGTAGCTGTGGGTAAGCGATAGAGTACACTGGCCCAACAAGAATTCAAGAAGCTAAAGGGAACCGTTTAGAAATTCTCTCGGGGCCTCTTCGGGTTCTTTTTATAGTTTAACTACATCCACCCCTCTTTCTATTTCTGTGCTTTCGGGTAAATTCTGAAAAAAAATACTTAGTTCTGTAAGATTCAAGCTTTTCCTTTAATTTAAAGAAATGTGATCTACGTGTTTTACTGTTTTCCATACATCGTAGGCCCTCCGGAGCGCGATTTTCGGTATGCTGTTAAGGTACCTTGTCGTGGTTTTTTAATGTTGTCCAAGGTTTCCAAACACTTTCGTTTCGGCTCCCTTTTCACCCTTGCAAACGAGAGAAGTCTGCCGGGGCTACATCGGAGCTGTAGGGAGGCTGTGGCACCGTGGATCGTCGGACGTTTGGTTTCGCGCAAATCTTACGCATTCGATGGACATCTGTTTTCGGAAGATTTAATTGTTCTGACATCAAACGAACACTCATTCGGCGAAGACTAGTGACATTATCGTCCGTTTACGATGTATTAGCCCCCTTCCCACCACTTCCAACCAGTTGCGCAGGTGTGTGCTGTACAGTCGCGGTGCGAAAAAAATATGCTCATTACCATTTACAGCCTGCCAATACTCTTTTACTTTCTGCGCTTTCTGCGACCATTACGAGTCTTTCCTGATCTATTCCAGAGCCTAAAATGCTCTCCTCAAAAGGGTATAGCATCTAGGGCCTAGAATGATCTAACAATAGCTTTGAATGTTCTGCAAAGCGACCAGATGCTCAGGAAAGAGTGGGTAATAAAATGCCCTGGGAACGGTTTGAAAAGAACTGTGAGTCTAAAAAGTTTGAAAAAGTACAGTAAAGAGCTCTCAAAAGCTGTAGAATGGTCTAGAATAGGCCTAATAATTCTACAAAGTATACTTAAAAACTTGTGCGTGTGAAAGCCTTTTAATGCACTAGTGAGAGGGCAGATAATTTTTAAAACCTCAAGCATTTACACACAAAAAATACAAAAAATTAACACATTTTCTTCCATAAATACCACCCTAGTCATACTCTTTTAAAACTTCCCTAACCGATTGGACTGTTTCAAAGGTAGCGTACGTCATAATGTCTTTGGACTGATGAATTGTTCTTTTAGCATTGGAAATGCTTATGTTTTGTATGGGTATGAAGTTACCGGTTTAGTCAAGCAGAAAAGAAGACAGTGGTGTCGCATCAAGTGATGATTGTCTCGTACTCGACTGCAATCGGTAGATTCAGGAAAAGTCACGGATACTGTGGATACGGTACTTACTTAACGGTGTGCAAGGGTTTTGTTAATTCGAATCTAAATTTCTCGTACATCACCCGTGTTACGACGCTTATTATACAGAAAGCTTACGTTTGCGACACCAGCGAGCTTGCGAGCGAGCGGACTAAGTGATTCCGTGTGAATAAGGGTTATGTGTGTTTTACATACGACGTTATACGATGATCACTTCCAATGTCTCCGATGGTTGCAAGAATTGCGAAATCTATGAATTTTTCTTTAAATCAGTTAAAACATTCTGATCTAAAATGATTTTTAGCGCATTTTTGCAAATTTATTTGTAAAAAGTAGCTTTTAATCTCACTTTGGCTGGCTGGCTGGCTGGCTGGCTGGATGGCTGGCTGGCTGGCTGGCTGGCTGGCAGCAAATGTGGGCGCGTAGAAGAACTCTTGTAGAAAGGCAACGGGTGTGCGTGTATCTACAAGGCCGTGAAATTTGTCAACCTTAGGGACATGGCTACATGATGTGGGGTTGGCGACATCTGGGCGTCATCCTCGAGCGTAGTATACTAACGTGAAGGTTTTTCAGTTTTTTCCTATCTTTTACTACAGTTTTGGTCCGATTCTTTTCAAATTGGTGTCGTCGGAAAGATGTTGTAAACGCGCACAACTCCTGCGTGGCGGAATTTTGTTTTTTTGTCATAGGGGCGAAATTAACGACCTTTTGCGAGGCGCGCGCGCGCGTCTTCGAGAAGTAGTCAGGCGCCTTTTACCTTCCCTTGCGAACTCACGCGGTTTAACGTTTCGTGAATCTCGAATCGCTGTCTCTCTTTCTTGTGTCGCCAATAGAAGTGAATTGCGAGTGAACGGGACGTCGAAAGTGGGTACCGTAAAAGAGAATGTGGTAGCCCGCGACACGATCTCACTGATGGTGGAGTCAAATCTTCAATCGCGAATTGCGGGTGAACGGGACGTCGGAAGGGGGTAACGTCAAAGGAAATGTGGTAGCCCCCGACACGATCTTCCTGATGGTGGAGTCAAATCTTCAAACGCGAATTGCGGGTGAACGGGACATCGGGAGGGAGTACCGTCAAAGGAAATGTGGTAGCCCCCGACACGATTTTCCTGATGGTGGAGTCAAATCTTCAAACGCGAATTGCTGGTGAACGGGACGTCGGAAGGAGGTACCGTCAAAGGGAATGGGGTAGCCCCCGACACGATCTTCCTGATGGTGGAGTCAAATCTTCAAACGCGAATTGCGGGTGAACGGGACGTCGGAAGTGGGTACCGTAAAAAGGAATGTGGTAGCCCGCGACACGATCTCACTGATGGTGGAGTCAAATCTTCAATCGCGAATTGCGGGTGAACGGGACGTCGGAAGGGGGTACCGCCAAAGGAAATGTGGTAGCCCCCGACACGATCTTCCTGATGGTGGAGTCAAATCTTCAAACGCGAATTGCGGGTGAACGGGACGTCGGAAGTGGGTACCGTAAAAAGGAATGTGGTAGCCCGCGACACGATCTCACTGATGGTGGAGTCAAATCTTCAATCGCGAATTGCGGGTGAACGGGACGTCGGAAGGGGGAACCGTCAAAGGAAATGTGGTAGCCCCCGACACGATCTTCCTGATGGTGGAGTCAAATCTTCAAACGCGAATTGCGGGCGAACGGGACGTCGGAAGGGGGTACCGTCAAAGGAAATGTGGTAGCCCCCGACACGATCTTCCTGATAGTGGAGTCAAATCTTCAAACGCGAATTGCGGGTGAACCGAACGTCGGAAGTGGGTACCGTCAAAGGGAATGTGGTAGCCCCCGACACGATCTTACTGATGGTGGAGTCAAATCTTTAAAAGCGAATTGCGGGTGCACGCGGAAAGTGGGAAGAGGTTAGTGAATGTAGTAGCCTTCGACAAGATCTGTTATTGATGGTTGAGTCGAAAGTGGCTAATAGAATACTGATCTGCCACACAAAAATGCGCTGAAGTCCCTTCGATCTCAAACGCGGACTTTGATAATTTTTTCTTTCAAAATTGTTGCATTCGGATCACACAAACGCAGATAAATGAGACATTTCTCGACAGATTCTTACGTATTATGTTTCCCGAATACAATCTAGGCCTTTGAAAATGTTATATCAGGATGACATAAACGCAAAAAAGTTCCTTTTGAAAATTGCTTCAATACTAGACAAGCCCAGAACTCCTCACACCTGATACTCTCCTCCTCTCCCGGAAAAAAAATTGTCCGATATCGACCGGGAAAAAACATTTTCTTATAGAATTTGGCCCGTAGAATCCATAATTTCAAACAGTTTGAAGATTGGGCTACTAGATCAAAAGTTACAGCCCTTTGAATGTTTTTTCGACATTGGTTTTTTGTCTATAACTTTTGATTGAGAGGTTTAATCGAAAAAGTACGAATCGTTTTGGATTCTACGCACCAAAATTAAAAAGAAAAAGTTTTTTCCCGAAAAATTTTGGAGTAGTCGATTTTTGGTAAAAAACGAAGGTTATACACTTGCTTTTTTGAGGCCGGGAAAAAAAATTGTCTGAGATCGACCGGGAAAAAACATTTTCTTATAGAATTTGGCCCGTAGAATCCATAATTTCAAACAGTTTGAAGATTGGGCTGCTAGATCAAAAGTTACAGCCCTTTGAATTTTTTTCGAAATTGGTTTTTTGTCTATAACTTTTGATTGAGAGGTTTAATCGAAAAAGTACGAATCGTTTTGGATTCTACGCACCAAAATTAAAAAGAAAAAGTTTTTTCCCGAAAAATTTTGGACTAGTCGATTTTTGGTAAAAAACGAAGGTTATACACTTGCTTTTTTGAGGCCGGGAAAAAAAATTGTCTGAGATCGACCGGGAAAAAACATTTTCTTATAGAATTTGGCCCGTAGAATCCATAATTTCAAACAGTTTTAAGATTGGGCTACTAGATCAAAAGTTACAGCGCTTTGAATTTTTTTCCGAAATTGGTTTTTTGTCTATAACTTTTGATTGAGAGGTTTAATCGAAAAAGTACGAATCGTTTTGGATTCTACGCACCGAAATTAATAAAAAAAAAGTGTTTCCTGAGAAATTCTGGAGTACTCGATTTTTGGTAAAGAACGGAGGTTATACACTTGCTTTTTTGAGGCCGGGGAAAAAAATTGTCTGAGATCGACCGGGAAAAAACATTTTCTTATAGAATTTGGCCCGTAGAATCCATAATTTCAAACAGTTTGAAGATTGGGCCTACTAGATCAAAAGTTACAGCGCTTTGAATTTTTTTCCGAAATTGGTTTTTTGTCTATAACTTTTGATTGAGAGGTTTAATCGAAAAAGTACGAATCGTCTTGGATTCTAAGCACCAAAATTAATAAGAAAAACTGTTTTCCTGAGAAATTCTGGAGTAGTCGATTTTTGGTAAAAAACGAAGGTTATACACTTGCTTTTTTGAGGCCGGGAAAAAAAATTGTCTGAGATCGACCGGGAAAAAACATTTTCTTATAGAATTTGGCCCGTAGAATCCATAATTTCAAACAGTTTGAAGATTGGGCTACTAGATCAAAAGTTACAGCCCTTTGAATTTTTTTCGAAATTGGTTTTTTGTCTATAACTTTTGATTGAGAGGTCTAATCGAAAAAGTACGAATCGTGTTGGATTCTACGCACCTAAATTAATAAGAAAAGGTGTTTTCCCGAGAAATTTTGGAGTAGTCGATTTTTGGTAAAAAACGAAGGTTATACACTTGCTTTTTTGAGGCCGGAAAAAAAATTGTCTGAGATCGACCGGGAAAAAACATTTTCTTATAGAATTTGGCCCGTAGAATCCATAATTTCAAACAGTTCCAAGATTGGGCTACTAGATCAAAAGTTACAGCCCTTTGAATTTTTTTTCGAAATTGGTTTTTTGTCTATAACTTTTGATTGAGAGGTCTAATCGAAAAAGTACGAATCGTTTTGGATTCTACGCACCAAAATTAATAAGAAAAAGTGTTTTCCCGAGAAATTTTGGAGTAGTCGATTTTTGGTAAAAAACGAAGGTTATACACTTGCTTTTTTGAGACGGGAAAAAAAATTGTCTGAGATCGACCGGGAAAAAACATTTTCTTATAGAATTTGGCCCGTAGAATCCATAATTTCAAACAGTTTGAAGATTGGGCTACTAGATCAAACGTTACAGCCCTTTGAATTTTTTTCGAAATTGGTTTTTTGTCTATAACTTTTGATTGAGAGGTCTAATCGAAAAAGTACGAATCGTTTTGGATTCTACGCACCAAAATTAATAAGAAAAGGTGTTTTCTTGAGAAATTGCTGAACCGATTGGAACCAAATTCGGTACACATATTCTAAGACCTAAAAGGGCAGAATCGCCCATGCGCAGGTATGCGGGTGGTATCTGTGCTAGCCACAGCACATTTTTTCCCTTTTAAGTTTGATTATGTAACGTATTATGCTGCTATATCCGAAGGTACTCTTTATGAATATGTAACGAAATCTAGTGGTTGCTATTTAAAAAAAATATGTCCCCCTTCACCATGTCGAAGTCAGCAAACCTCTCCAGTCAGTGTACGTCAATTGATTTTATAATTATAATTTAAAACGATCTTGTCTTGAAAATATATCCAGACAAAATGTTCACCCTTTATATCAATCAACCCCTTTACTCTTTCCATTTCAAGCAGGAAACATAAAACATGTTCATTATCGTGGAATCTCAGGAAATCATCCCTTAAATAGTGCCAATGACTGGTGAATGGTGAGTTCTATCTAAATTGCAAATGGAAAAAAGAGAATACCCGAAGGACCACTTCCATTTATGGAATAGCTTAAAGGTAATAAAATTACGTACGTACTAACTTTCATATTTCAGAACAAGTCAATACGCGCCTTGTACCATCCCAATTTCGTAGTCGCGGTTAATAAACTACGAAGCGGAGAAAAAAAGTGACTGCGAGTCGTTAAAAATATTCTTACAAAGGAATAAGACGACATGTAAAAGGGTTAATAAAAGCAAGAAGTAAGTGCAACACAATACGAATCCAACACAACATAAACAAACCTGAGACCATAAACATCTAAAATTCGCACATGGTGCACGAAGCGCGCATAAAGCGCTCCACCGGGGAGCCTTTCTCGGTATTCGAAGATCTGCTCCGTCGACATTACGCCCTCGCGACCACGAAGAAGATATCATCCACGTTCTCGGCTTCACTCTAATCTAACAATCGCGCATTCCCGCACCAGGTGTCAGAATGTGAATTATGCATTAGAGAAGCGTGGGAAAAACGCAAATTTACGCACGCCCGTCCCAAATACTTTAATTACGAACGCAACCAATTAGTTTATTAAGTTTATACCCGGCAGAACGAGAATTTCAAGATTTAATTGACAGTTTAAGTGTTGTTATAACAAGCTTATGAAAATTACAACTTAAATAATTAAAATTGATGTTTAAATATAAACCTTTCGAGAATGGTTTATTTTCCTAAAGATGAAGCGATAAGAGGCGAGATGCGTGTGGGATTTTGAGAGTAACGGGGGGTGCGCGATCGAAGAAGCGGTACCTACGGTTATGATTTCAGAAATGCAAATGAAAGGCCGTTTAGGAAATTGGAATTTTACTTAATGGACTCGGCTATTACGCACGGAAATTGTTTATGAAATTATGCGTTCCTTTAATTGTATCCTGTACTTTATTAAGGTTAATTAACGTTTTCGAAAATTCTAATAAATTATTGTCGGTCACTTTTTTAGGTTGTAATTATTGGGAAAGTACGCGCAAGGGTCAGCCAATTTAAACCATGTAGAAATTTCGCGGGAGCCGCAAAGGGGGTGGTAATAGAAACTATCTTGAAGTAAGTACCTTAAAGCCAGAATGAAGTCTGCGGTGAGTAATTTAAGTTGTACACTTTTGAGATAGCACTTGTGAAGTCCCCTGAAGTGTCAATCAAACTTTTCGAAAATATCATCGACAACTCGCCAACATCTCGCAATGTGACCAAATTACGACCTTGCACCACAAACAAGGTCCCTCATGAGTTACGCCCTCGCAAAATGCCCTTCATTTGATTTTGCAAAGTTAACTTGATTTTGAATATGTTTGGACATTCGAATACTAACGGGCAATTACGTGTTACTATTTAATTGTCTACATTAACCATATTATCCAAGACTTATGGTGCATTCCTTTCGTCTGTGAATATTTTTATTGAATTTAAAAACTAAAGGTTTTTTTCAACAACTAGGAAACCGTTATATGTAAGTATGTACAGACCCTTTTTTTGCTTGAACGCTTTACTTTTTCTACTTTCTAAATTGGAAATGCATAATTTGTCATTTTTTAAAAAGTATTAGGTTTGCAATATGGCATCTCCCTTTCTTTACTCTATCGCTCCCTCTTCACTAGGAATCAAAGGATTAATCCTTAACTCTTCACTATTTAAACTGGTTATTTTTATTTGCAATAATAATAACCACAAATTTCTGAAGATCTGAAGATTTCTTCAGGAAGCATCATCAATCCCACCCCTATATTAAAACTGTACCCCCAAAATTTTTACCAAGAAAACCAACACAAACAAGGTCGCCCATTAGTTGCGTCATCCCCTTCAGAAGGCCATTCCTTTGCACCCAAAAAAAGTCTCGATAGCAAACCTCTACACTGCCTAGGTTTGTCCCTCTGGAATTATCATTTTCAACAACACAGGCAGATCAGATTTGCTTAAAATTGAGAATTCTGGAGCGATTGCCGAGCGAGCCGAAGGCGAGTTCGGCACAGACCTAGGCAGAGTAGAAATTCAGCGTCAGAAAAGTTACCATAGAAAACCTCTACTCTGCCTAGGTTAGTCTCACTGGAATTGTAATTTTCAACAACACAGGCCCCGATCTGATTTGCTTCAAAATTATGAATCCAAGGGCATTGCCGAGCGAGCCGAAGGCGAGTTCGGCACAGATCTAGGCAGAATAGAAGTTCAGTGTCAGAAAAGTCACTATAGAAAACCTCTACTCTGCCTAGGTTAGTCTCACTGGAATTATAATTTTCAACAACACAGGCCCCGATCTGATTTGCTTAAAAATTATGAATCCAAGGGCATTGCCGAGCGAGCCGAAGGCGAGTTCGGCACAGATCTAGGCAGAATAGAAGTTCAGTGTCAGAAAAGTCACTATAGAAAACCTCTACTCTGCCTAGGTTAGTCTCACTGGAATTATAATTTTCAACAACACAGGCCCCGATCTGATTTGCTTCAAAATTATGAATCCAAGGGCATTGCCGAGCGAGCCGAAGGCGAGTTCGGCACAGATCTAGGCAGAATAGAAGTTCAGTGTCAGAAAAGTCACTATAGAAAACCTCTACTCTGCCTAGGTTAGTCTCACTGGAATTATAATTTTCAACAACACAGGCCCCGATCTGATCTGCTTCAAAATTATGAATCCAAGGGCATTGCCGACCGAACAGAAGGCGAGTTCGGCACAGACCTAGGCAGAGTAGAAGGTCAGCGTCAGAAAAGTCACCATTAAAAACCTCTACTCTGCCTAGGTTAGTCTCACTAGAATTATAATTTTCAACGACACAGGCCGATCAGATTTGCTTCAAAATTATGAATCCAAGGGCACAGACCTAGGCAGAGTAAGAAGTTCAGCCCAAGAAAAGTCACCATAACAAACCTCTACTCTGCCTAGGGTTCTTCTTGCACTTTTAAATTTTGACAACACAGGCAGACTAGGCGAGCTCGGCACAGACCTATGCAGAGTAGAAGTTCAACGTCAGAAAAGTCACCATTGAAAACCTTTACTCTGCCTAGGTTAGTCTCACTGGAATTATCATTTTCAACAACACAGGCAGATCAGATTTGCTTCAAAATTATGAATCCAAGGGCACAGACCTAGGCAGAGTGGACGTTCAGCGTCAGAAAAGTCACCATAGCAAACCTCTACTCTGCCTAGGTTAGTCTCACTGGAATTATGATTTTCAACAACACAGGCCGATCAGATTTGCTTCAAAATTATGAATCCAAGGGCATGGCCGAGCGAGCCGAAGGCGAGTTCGGCACAGACCTAGGCAGAGTGGACGTTCAGTGTCAGAAAAGTCACCATAGCAAACCTCTACTCTGCCTAACTATTTTTAAAAAAGAGAGTTAACATATTTTATGTTTTGCGGTTTTCTAATCTTAAGACAGCATTTTCCTGTATTAGGAGAATATAAAGCCTACATTTTGACACTTTTTTGTTGTTCATGTAATCCAGGGGACGATAATATGTAAGACGGACTGTCACAAATTATTTTTTTATTCTGTGATCCTGATACAATATTTGGAAAGAAATCAGGAGAGTATCTGTATCTGTGATCCTAATTTTAACACGAAATTGGTCTTAAAAGAACGTACTGCTTTCTTACGTTTCTGTTGTTCCCGATCTCACAATTTTTGAATAAAAAAAAACAAGTGTATAACCTTCGTTTTTACCTGTGCCAGAGGCATTATCGAGCGAGCCGGAGGCGAGTTCGGCACAAACCTAGGCAGAACATAGGTTCAGCATGGGAAGTCACCCTAGCGAACTTTGGGATACCCACTGAGCCGAGGGAGAGCAGGGAACAACCCTTAACAGAGTGGAGAGATCTGCTATGGTAACTTTTCTTAAGCTGAACTTCTACGGTGCCTAGGTTTGTGCCGAACTCGCCTTTTGGCAATGTTTCTAGATTTGTCTTTTTTAAGCAAAGTTAGTTCACCTGCTGTGTTGTCAAAAATCGTAATCCCAGTTTGTTTTGTTTATTGTAACCACTTGATGTTTCCCGGGCGGGCTGGAATTGGGGGTGAGGGTTCGCTCACTGACTAAGCCTTAACTTTCGGTCTACTTACGAGCGAGCGATAAATGGCAATACTCGAGACCGAAAGTCCACGGCAACAGGGAACTGCGGGTATTAGGGGATGTAATGTCCTGCATTTTAGAGAACCCCGCCCCTGAATCACGCTCCACTGTAAACATTAATCATATTATGATTATAAGGGCTACTTGCAAATATTATATCTCTAATTCAATTAATTAGTGTTAATTGAAAAGAATTTACCTTGCAGTGCAGTATTGCGATAGTCAGTTTGTACTTTGTGTACATTTTTAGTAACGTTCCCCTCATTACACGACCAAATTTCACCTTTATTTTACTGAGTATATCTTTCTATTGCCCACTCGAACGCTTTCTTTACAAGTTCAAACTCACCGTTCCTTTCGATCCCATGATCGAAGCTGGGAAACTGACAAGATCCCTGAAAAGTTGACTGACCTGATAACGGAAACATGTGAAGGAAGTCGTTAAGTATCGAGAAGTTTTTGATTTATATGGGTCAAAGGACGACGCTAAATAAATACTGACAATCGTCAACCTATCCGGCAACTACCTAGAAGACTGCAGTTGGCTAAGAGGGAGGACACGGAGAAGAGTAATCAGTTATTTCAGCAAGACGTTATCGGAACTAGAACAGAACTACTGGGTTACTAGGAGGGAGTTATCGGTAATAGTCAAGTCTTTGGAGTAATTCTACATGTACTTGTATGAAAGAAAATTCTTGCTTAGGACTGATCACGTTCCTTTGAAATGGCTACTGCAATGCAAGAATCCCGAATGTTAGGTATGGACTTAGCGTTTTCAACAAAAAAATTTGCGGAAGAAGCTCTAAATTTTGTACAATCTTAATTAAAAATTCACTTCATTTCCTTGAAATCTGCTGTTGTTTTACTTATATTTCGTCATTCTTAAGTTGGCGAAACTGAAAAATTTTCTTACTTTTCATATCTCATGTAGATCTCATGTAGAGAACTACTTACTGGTATTATGGTATAATTGAAAACACATGTATAATAGTTGTTGGACGTTTATTAAATCGTGAAAAAATAACATAACCTATTAAGAAATTAAAGTTGGCACTCAGGAACCATTACCAACTTAAAAACAATCACATAATTTGGAGTAATATAACCTCACTTTCGACGAAATGAATTGAACTTTTAATTAAGATTGTGGAAAATTTAGGGCTTCTTCCGCAAATTTTTTTGTTGAACATTTTTTTTGCATTATTGTTTGTTGTTAAGTCGAGGGGCTACTTTTGGTCCGCAGGTTAACGGTCAAAACGGGAACAGAATTGCCTTAATGACATCATCAGCTGTTTAGTAAGCGCAACAGCGCGGCAATTCAAATTGGCTACAAATTTAACCCGCAATACAATCTCGGGCGAGCCTTATCCTTGAATGTCGCGCGAATGCAAATGCTTCAATTACAGACAAAACATTCATTACTCATAAATCGATTTATACAAACACACACACTCGCGCAGAAATTCTTTTTCCGCGCCAACCTCCAGTCACAACAATGGCTACATGCAGCAAGCTGAATTTCACAGCCATAAATCGTGCTCATCCCCGATACTATCTGACCTCGAGATACAAACACAACACGCCCACAAGATTCTAGACAACTAAATCAATTTCGTGTAGATAAAAAACCGCTTCGATTTCGCGTCGCGATGACTCACTTCTCGCGCGGGCGAATTTCCGCGGCGCAATTAATCACGGTTTCGTAATCACGCGCATACGAAGAGGTACCTACTAAGTGGTTAACAAAAGGAGAAGTCGTAAGATAAGTTAACTGATGACTCTGTCATCTAAGCCTGGTACGTTTGCATGCTTTGTAAGATTATCATGGTAGATTTAAGAAGCCGTCCGACTGGATGAAAAATGACTTCGAACTTATTATTAATAACGTACATACGATGTAAGTTACGTTTGTCTAAATGAAAATGTTTTTGTTTTTAAAACGAGACGCGTTGCGAGGAGCGTAATGAAATCATTAACGCGATTTATACGAACAATTTAACTTTAATTGCGCCGCTTCTTCGACGAAAGTTGCGCGTCTAATCGGAACCAATCGATGAATTAATATTTTTATACCGCTTCGAGTAATCGAGACGGTCGACTTGTGGCGAACCACGAAAACCGCACCTCGAAGTGCTAAAATATGCAAATTTATCAATTTTACATTTTTTGATGAATACGACGCCACACTAAATTTTACACGTGCGCGCTAGGTCGCCACAAAACAGGCAATTCAAACACTGTTTCGGATATAACATTTCGCCTGCTATATAAATATATCACAAATATGGCATACTTGAAAGAACACTGTAGAAAATTTGAAATTTCAGAAGTGGAAATCAGTAGAAAGGAAATTTTTTACACGTTACAAAATAGGCCTTTTGAAAATTCATTTCGATATTTTACGTTTCTTTAAAAATGTTGGAAATGTGCTCCTGATTAAATCTTTGATAAAAGTGCTCCTAATTCAATATTTTTTAAAAGGGAAATTCGTATTAAGAGACAATAATATACTAAAAAGCGTTTTCCAATTACTTTAACACCTTATTGAGTTTCTGTGGTCCTGATAAATCATTTTAAAAACGAAATTTTATTTATTATAGAAATTTGTCTGCATAATACGTGATAATGATCTCTCCGTACATTTTACGTCTTTGTGCGTATCTCTCCCGCGGATACAACATTTTTTGAACAAAAATTTGTATGAGGAGAAAATAATGTTCGAGATGATATTTTTACGCTTCCTTGAGATTCTGTGATCCTGATACTGATGCTTGAATAAATTTTACTTTTTTTTGCTTCTATAACCCTACTAACCTACTTTTTAAAGCAAAATTTGATCAGGAGATGTTGAAAAACCTAGTGGTTTCTATGCCCCTGGTACAAACTTGATGATAGTTTTCCATTCCATCGCCCGTTTCTCTCCTCCTAATACAATACTTTTGAATGAAAAAATGTATTAGAGGAAAAGAATACTTGAGATGGTATTCTAATAAACTTTACTCTTCTTGAGTTTCTGTGACTCTGATAAGTTATTTTTCAAAGGCGAAATGCGATACAGAACATTTTTTCTCTTCTAGACACAGTATTCTTTAAAAGGAGAATTTGTTTTTGGATAACAGAATACGTAAGAAAGTAATTTTAAAAGAGATTCATATTTACATCTTGAGCTTCTATAGTCCTGATTTGATAGCGAACTATTTTTTATACCTTCTCTACTGCTACAATATTTTTTAAATGAAAAATTTGTATTAGGCGAACATATTATCTAAGGATAACTTTTTCATCTCGTTCCATAGTCCTAAGCGACATTTTACTAGGTGGCACTAAATTTTATTTTTTTAATTTCTTCTGTTCTTGGGTGTATTTTCTGCAGTGAACGTTGTATTAAGTGAACATAGTGCATGAAGAGGTATCTTTCTATAAATTTGACTCGCGTTTGTGGGGTTCTGACAAATAACTTGTATCGGAAGAACATAATAATCAAAAGATGTCAGTCACTATTTTACCCTTACTTTTGTTTCTGTGGCCCTGATAATAAAAATTTATGCGCGAGGTGGATCGTTTTACATTTTCCTTGATTCCTTGTTATCAGGCGAACATGAAGGCACTTGCCAGCAAATATGAATAACACTTGAGCGCCTATGATTTTGATATGCCATTTTTTTTAAAAACTGAAATTTGTATTTCAACAATATTGTAATTTCAAATTTTGCACATTTTTACGCTTCTGAGAACCTGATATAGAATTTTTTAATACAGAAATTTGTATCAGGAGCATATAAAACCTTGTGATTAAATTTTACGTCTATTAGAGATTGAAAAAAATTACAGCAGGATAACAGAATTTTTTATAACAAAAGTAGTATCGGGAGAACATAATAGTGATATGACAATTTCTGTGGAAAATGGCGAAGATTTATAATATATATATATTACACAAATTCTTGCGTTTCTGCAATCCTAATACGGAATTCTTTAACAGATAAGTTTGTATCAGGGACACATAAAACGTGGGATGTATTAATTGTCACCTACCTTTCCTATTACAATGTAATCTCATTTATTGACTTTCTCCTCGTCTGCACCACTGGTTACATTCGCCAGCGCCTTTTCGATCGATTCGTAAGTGGCGAGCTCTTGCTGCGCCGAATTTTCACGCGAAAGGAAGCGGTAGATTACCGGACTTAACAGGTCGCGGTCCACCTTCGGATCGTCCTTCTTCCTCGTCCACCAGCCGACTAAAACACCCACGCTGATCAGCGTGTAGAAGTGGAACGATATCTGGAATGTGAGCGGCGGTTTCTCGGGATCTGCCTCCGAGGGTTTCGATCTGAAATTAGAGGTCTAAGTATAATTGGTTGATCGGGGGCGCTTACATGATGGTGAATTTGGCGACGCAGTGTTCCGTCGACATCGGTTTATACTCGTGCTTCACCCTGCCCATGAAAATGTAGGCTTGGGCGCCGAAGACGAGCATGGCAGTGAGAATTGACGAAACGATTCCTCCCCAGAGAGCCCCCTAAAAGCTGGAGTTTCGGGGGTTACCTTCTTATTTACGATTGGAAATAGCATTCCCAAGGAGATGAGGCCCAGAAGAGGTCCGTGCGTCACTGCATGGAAACTCAAGAAGATCTGAACCACTCCTCCCAGCTTTTCAATGACGAATATCAGCCCCAAACACAGCAGCCCGCTGACCACCACGATTATCTTGAGTATCCGACTGGTCGTCCTTCTGGAGATGTGACTAGACCTGAGGAAGTCTTCGTTAGTTGAGCTGAAATGTTGGGTCGCACTCATTGGAATTTTGCGATCGAGACTACCTGAGCGCGGTTCCGCAGACGCCAGCGACGAGCAGTCCGGGCAGCCCCTTGATACGCCCCACGTCCGGCAGGTAGTAGGGAAGCATCTGGGCAACCCTGTTAATCTTCCCCAGCGAGAAGGGGTCGCAATCCATGTACGTCGCAAAGAGAATGAAACCAATCCAGCAACTGGCCACCTTCGTGATAGCAGTTCCCACCCCAAACACGATGGCCGCCCTGCAATTTAACCTGGTGATCCACTACGACCTGGTGCGCTTACCGTTTTACGGCGGTGTAGGTGGTCAGAGACAAGAATCGCTGTACTGAGGACGGATTCACCCCTAAATTCTCGACGAAAGTCGCCCACATTCCTATCGCGACCCCCCAAAATGTCTGCCTCACCGTCGGGTTGAAGTTGAGGCTGCAAGTCTAGCAAGTGAGGGGTACTACTCTTCCGGCAACTTACTCGAACAGCTCGATTCTATCGCGATCACTCGCGTCGCTTCAGATCTTTACGAATCCCCCAGACATGTACGTGCCGATCCCGATGACGATCAACATCTGGATGGTGTCCAGTACCACAGCCCTGAGCCCGCCCAGAGTCGTATAGAAGAGGCGCACCAAGCAGATGAGCGTGCTGACTACGTACAGATTTAAACCAGTCACTGAAACACCACCGTAAGTTTTGCCATTATGCCACCTGAACCTGGACCGACCTTGGGTTAGCCCCAGTGACGGAATGTAAATCACGATAGGCACGTGGAGAATCGCCGAGAGAACGTAGGGCTATGCTTGGTAAGTTTTTTCTACCTACGCTCATTTTTTCCAATTCAAGAAGGAGACACTGTAACGGTACAATTTGGGTCTCTCGGAAAATTGTTACCTCTTCTGCCTTCGTTCCTGTCTATCAACATTTTTAAGAAGCTGTCTTGGGAATCGCATTGAAAA
Organism: Photinus pyralis; assembly: GCF_008802855.1. Taxonomy (NCBI): domain Eukaryota; kingdom Metazoa; phylum Arthropoda; class Insecta; order Coleoptera; family Lampyridae; genus Photinus; species Photinus pyralis. The sequence continues at coordinate 5,728,549 of NW_022170878.1, read as the reverse complement.
ACATAATTTCTTTTTAGAAATATTCTTCAAGAACGTTTTATTAATTTTTTCGCAATAAAGATCGATTCTCACTTGCGACGCGACGCGATGCGACGCCGGCGCTGCAAAGTGTCGCTAAAAAAGACTTTTATATGAATCAGTTTTCACTTAAACTAATCTTTATTTAGCGACACTTTGCAGTGCCACAGCTGAACGTTTACACTGCCTAGGTTTGTGCAAAGTAATTGCAAAGTTGATGCTGTAAAGGTTTTGGAAATACCATAGAACTATTTCCGAAACATTCATAAGACAAGATTCTAAGAAAATTCCTTCGTAGATTTGCAGAATGAAGACGAAGAAGTTTCCCAAAAATAAGGTTCTTCTTAAGGGTTAAGGTCGACTCTCACTTACGCTGCACTCCGCAAGGCGACGCGACGCGATGCGGCACTGCAAAGTGCCACTAAATAAAGATGAGTTTAAATGAAAACTCATTCATATAAAAATATGAAGTCTTTTTTCGCGACACCTTGCAGCACCGGCGTCGCGTCGCCGAGCTGAGGGTAACGCAAGTGACAATCGACCTTTATTGCGAAAAAATTAATAAAACGTTCTTGAAGAATATTTCTAATGAGAAACGATGATTTTCAATGCGATTCCTAAGACAGCTTCTTAAAAATGTTCATAGACAGGAACGAAGGCGTCAGAAGAGGTAACAATTTTCCGAGAGACCCAAATTGTACAGTTACAGTGTCTCCTTCTTGATTTGGACAAAATAAGCGTAGGTAGAAAAACCTTACAAAGCATAGCCCTAGTCTTTTTTTGCCAAACCCTGCTTTGCGGAAGGTCTGGTTGTCTCATTATTAACCATAATGAAGACGTAGATAGCGCGAATGTTCAAAGAGATTGTTTAATTACCCGCGCGCTGATTTTCAGCGATTAAAGTGGCGCAGGAATGTTAAAGAAACGAAGGTCGGCTGTTAATGAGGTTATTAAAAGAGCTCGGAAGATCAAGAAGTCGTACGTATACATATGTAGTTACTTATACGCGTACTAATTGAACATCGAGAACGACAGGTGAGCAAAAAGTTCTCGAATAAGGCGGTTACATGTGTTTTCTCGTGCATCAACGTACCGAGGCCGAGGCGACGTTTTTAGAGCGGCGGCGTGCCTTTGAGGGCCGCCGATTGTTCGATCGAGCGAAGGAGAAGAGGATCAGGACGAATTTCTCTATTCCAGAAAATATGAATAATACATGCTTAAGGAAGGAATGCATCTAGCGAGACGAAAAAAAAGTGGAAGAAGAAAAATTCGTCCGTCCATTGTCTTCGTCGATGATAAAAACAATAATAAAGTTATATTTATTCCGACGATTAAGGGCGTCGTAAATTTCCTCGTCAAAAAGCCAAGACCGAGCCAATTATTGGGCTCGTACTTAATTACCGAGCGGGAAAGTAAAAAAAAAGTTGGCCATTTCGCGATTTATTACCATTCCTCTTCTTCATCGTCCTCCTCTCTTCTTCATTTCGTATTCGCCGCTGCGGTCATATTTTATGTACGCGCACGCATAACCTCCACTCTCAAAAGCTATTTCAATACTTTATTTAGCATTAATGGCGACCGAGATTGAGTGTGGAGTTGGTCGTAAAATCTTCAGAATCGTAATTCACAAGCAGCGTAATGAAAGAGTCTGGTAAGTAGTTTTTTTCGCGGCAATTGTTGAACGCGACTAACAACATAAACGCAATTATGGACGTCTTTAACTCGGTAGTTACTCTATCGAGATTACCACGAGCACATGTTTCTCATTATAAATACTTGAACCGAAAAAAAAAGGTGGGAGGTCGTGGACCTCTTCGGCCGCGCGCCCTCCACCCCCGCCTCAATTTCGGGATAGGCCCCGATTAGAAAACACAAACTAATCGAGCTGTCGAATTAAAATGGCAGATCGATAAATCACACGGCGAACTGCCCTTGTTAAAGGAGAAGAAAGTCGCGGTCCCCCTCGAATTGTTTGGGAGATGTCAATCGTGCAGCTCGCGAGTTATGCCCAACAATTGAATTGAATTAATTTAAATTCTGACGTGTCGTAATTTATGGGAAATGCCCCGACCGCTCAATAAAATAATAACTTAATCGAGAAACGAATCGAAAACAAAGAAAACTGTTTAGGAAATATTAATTATCAATTTACATTTCTGACATGCTTTAAGTTGGTCGGTCGGTAATAAAACAATTGGAAAAAAATGACCGGTTGAACGAACTTCTCCATTCTTAATTAACCCGATTAAGATTGGACTTGAAGAGGTGATTCTAAGGTTGTGTAGCTCTCTAGATTTTCAATTATGCGTTAGGCAAACTGAATTTCCCATGTCAAGAAGGAGACACTGTAACGGTACAATTTAAAGTCTTGTTAGAGTGCGAGAAAAAGTCTCATCATGGGCTCACTTCATTTCAGCAGACGCCTAAATCTATCCATTTCCGAACAACCAGTTTGATACAATGCATAAACTCAAAAGGAAATCTGGATTCACTCGTATTTTCTTAATCACTTCGAGATGGTTTTCAAACTCATATTACCGATCATGGACATGTATTAGGAGAACATCAAGTATAAAAAAAATCAAGGATTTTTACACACTGATAAATATTGTATACGAATTTTACGAAGCTGTGGCTTGTGATCCCAGCTTTTCTTTGGAATTTGCTGTACAGGAAGATAGAAAGATAAGAAAGTGTAAAACGGAGACATTCATTATGCTCTCCTGATATAAAACGTAGCATCAGGATGAGTACCACAGAAATTCACGTTAACCTACTCCTTATCACGAATTATGCTCCCCTGCTACAAATGTTTGCTGTGTATATATTGGGACCACAAAAATGAAAGAAGGTGTAAAATTTATGGGCAGACACTTGTTGCGGTTTTTCCTTTTGAAATGCTGCATCGAGATCGCTATAAAACTTAAATTAGGGTATCAAGATCATAGAAACACAGCCTCTGTCTCTTGATTTATCATTTTAAAGCCAATCTAGTTTGCTGTGACGTAGAATCCAAAACGACTCGTACTTTTTCGATTAGACCTCTCAATCAAAAGTTATGGACAAAAAACCAATTTCGAAAGAAAATTCAAAGGTCTGTAACTTTTGATCTAGTGGCCCAATCTTCAAACTGTTTGAAATTATGGATTCTACAGGCCACATTCTATAAGAAAATGTTTTTTCCCCGTCGATCTCAATTTTTTTTCCGGCTTCAAGAAAAGCAAGTGTATAACCTTCCTTTTTTACCGAAAATCGACTGCCCCGAAAAATTTGTTTATAGAAAATTTCTCCCTTATTAGATTTTCCTGATGTCCCTTGGCACACTACCTTCCGAAATGGTGGTATCAGGATCGCGGAAACGCAAGATAGTGTCAATTTGTTGACCGACATCTCATACATGCTTCTGATCCTTTAAAAATTGTTATATCAAGAGAACAGAAACGCGACATGGAAAAATCTCTTGTTAATTCCCTGATTCTCTCCTGATAGAATCCCCGACTTTGAAATTGTTAGATCAGAATCACATATTTGGCAAAAGTGGGCATAGATATAGAGTTATCTTATGTAGTATGTTTCCCTTGCGCAATTTTCTCTTCTAAAACCGTTGCATCAGGAGCACAATCTTACGTATTATGTTCTCCTGATACAAATTTTGATTCGAAATAAAGTTACTAACGTTTTTGACCAAGACTTGAGAAACCCATAAACGTGTAAACCTCCTCCCTTATTATGTTCTCCTGATACTCTTCTGATACAAACTTTTAATTAAAAAATTGTGAGATCGGGATCACAGAAATGCAAGGAAGTGTCGATTTGTAACGGTAGTGCAAGATTTAGTGTGGCGTTGACCGCCATTTTGGAAATGGTGGAAAAATTATTGGGGCGATTGGCTGGAAGGTGAAGGTTGAGTTGGTCCAATCAATTTGTAAATGAATGACAAATTTAACTCGAGTCGCGTTAATTTCGTATAAAACGATATTGGACCGGTTTGAGCATGACTACTTCTAATCCTAAACTTGTTTCCATTCTGTCGGCACTTTGATCAGCCTCTATTAGATATAGCTGCATGATTTTGTTAGTTCGATTCACAGCGGGCCCTTGATGCATGCACGCTTTTTCTATAAAGCACATTCTAGACAAGTTATTGCCTTGTTACTGTCTATGTTAAATGCTCATAACAGAGGCCTTTTCAGCGTGGCCGAGCGAGCTCGCCGAGTAGAAAAAATTAATAATGTCGCATCGTAATCGTTCCATTACGCGTAAAAAACGGAATATATCTCGACGCAGGTCGATGAAAATGGAAATACGTCCGGGATTTATTGCCTTACATCGATTACATGTTGTTTGTGGAAGTGTAACGCGATACGCCAGATCGAATGGTAAATGAAAAATTGAGATGCGAACTGCCTCTTTTGCCTATCTTTGGATTTAACTTTTTTCTCTCTCTTGTTTTAGGTAAGTCGACGCTTTGAGTTATGGCCTCGTACCCGGGGGTAAGTTTTATCTCGATCAAATAATAAAGAACCGTTAGCGGAAAGTGCAGCTCACGCAAGCTTATTAGTTACAATATAATCATTTATTGAACTGGTTCGATTATTGCCTTTTATAACTTGTTTTCGAATCGTATGATCGTGATTGTCTTAGATTGCGATCTTGCCCAGTTGAGTTAAGATGCCATTATCGGATATAATGAGTGTTTTGATTCAATGCCGTTCCGTGTATTCATCTTCTTCGTATTGAATGTCTCAATTGACATGCAGAATGCGCGCACGTGTATTTTATATACACCTTGTTTCTGTATTCGTTCGTCTTATGTCATTCCGTTCGAAACAAAAGGTTACACGCTTTGAATATTGTTAGTCTTGTTAAGCCTAACCATAGATACCAGTTTGGGCAAAGAATCTTAGTATGCTCCCTGCTCGGGCGCCATCTGGCGCCCCCGATTCGGACGCCAACATATTCCGGTAACCTATTTGAGAAAGTTTAGAACGATGCGTCTATGACACAACTAATAAATTTTTGTGGCAACCTTTGTAAGGCTTTCATTTTGTTCATGTGCTCCTGATACATTGAATTCTTTGTCTAACGGGCTTTGACGATGTAAAATTTAATGGGGTTCTTGTTCCTAACCTCCAATACGATTAATATGTTTTCTTTGGCAAGTTTTTGTAGAATTTTCCATTACTTATGTACTCCTGTTACAATCAAAATGCGCAAACGTTTCCATTCGTTATCTACTCCTGTTACAATCAAATGGGTTTCAAAAGGAAAATAGGTGACAATATTTGTCTGTAATGTCTTTAAATCTACTTTTCTTTTAAATTTTGCTCCTAATACATTAAATTCCGTCCAAAGAGCGAACATCAATTTTCCTTAATATGTGCCATCCCTTTAAATCCTATCCATAAGGCTTCTGAGGCAAATAATACGTTTGTTTGAGAAAGCTTTTGTGAAATTTTCTTTTATTTATGTGCTCCTGTTGCCATATTCTCTCGTAACTTTGGATTTTAGAAGGCAAAATTGGACGCGAATAGATGTCTGTGATCTTAATAATGGCAGTTTTTTGGAACTTGTATATTCCTAATACGTTGAATTCTTTACCGAAAGGGCTTTCATATCACGCAGACATAAAATTTCCTCAATCCGTCTTGTCGTCTTCGGAATGTTTCAGGGGCAACTAATACTCTTTTTTAACTTTCGTTATTTATGTGCTCCGGTTACAAGAAAATTCTTTGTCGGGAAAGTTTGGACACGAAAAGGTGTCCGTCATCTAGATCTAACTGCTCTTGATACATTAATTTATCACTCTAAACGGCTTTGATATCAGGCGGATATCAAATTTCCTCTATTTGAGCTATCCGGCGCTATCCCTTTAAATCCTTTCCTCTCCATAACGCTTGTGAGTCGAGTAACAGGTTTGGGGCTTATATAAAAACCTTCCTTTATTACTGTGCTCTTGTCACGATTAATTCTTTTCTTGGATAGGCGTCTTTAATGTCAATGAATTTAATTCGTTGTACTCTTTCCTCTTGTTGCAATGCATTCGTTGTTTAAAAAATTTTGTGCAAAGAAGGCAAATGTGATAATTTATATTGTGCTAGCCTTCTAATCCTTGCTCGCTTTTTATGCTCCTGATACTACTGACATTTTATGGAGAAAAGCTTTTTAATGCTTCACTAATTTCTGTGCTCCTGTCACAATTTATTTTTTTGAAATTTAATTTGTATTAAATAGCCACTTACATATAAGATTAATTAATTAAGATTGTTAAATGTTTTATGAAAAGCTTTAATAAAATCTTCATTTCTGTGCTCCTGTCACTATTAATTTTATTAAATAGACACTTATAATATGAATTAATTAAGTTTGCTGGATTTATGTGCTCCTTGTACCACTGATACGTATTTGGGAGAAGCTTTCATAAACCTTTGCTCCTCCCTTGTGCTCCTGATACTACTCATGCGTTTTTGCGGGAGGCTTTCATGAAACCTGTTCTTTTATTTCTGTGCTCCTGTCAGGATTAACTTTTGGTTAAATGGGCGCCTTTATTATCAATTAATTGGATTTTTCTCTTGATAATAATTGTGTGAAAAATGTTGAAATCAGGAGGTAACATTTTAGGATATTTTTTTGGTACTGACTTCATGCTAGTTTTTAAATCCTCGCTCGCCCTTTGTGTTCCTGGTACCTTTTTGAGAAAATGCTTTAATAAAGCCTTTTATTTGTGTGTTCCTGTCACGAGTCTTTTTTGATGTGACATTTTAGGGTTTTTTTTCTTAATGACTTTGTGTTAGCCTTAGACTCGCCCTTTATGCTCCTGATACTATGGTTTTGAGAAAAGTTTTAGATTAGTTTAGAATAGAAATGTTAGGTTAAAGTGCTCGTTAGGTTAGGTGAGAAATCTTGTATCAGGAGAATATAATGCGCGAGGAGGTGATTGAAAGTTAGAGGAAGGTATTGGTGAGGTTACGTTAGAGTGCTAGTTGGGTTAGGTGAGAAATCTTGTACCAGGAGAATATAATGTGCGAGGAGGTGATTGAAGGTTAGATTAAGACGAGGATTAATGTATTGGTGAGGTTAGGTTAGAGTGCTAGTTAGGTTATGTGAGAAATATTGTATCAGGAGAATATAATGTGCGAGGAGGTGATTGAAAGTTGGGTTAAAATATAAGTGAGGGTAGGTTAGAGTGCGAGTTAGGTTAGGTGAAAAATCTTGTATCAGGAGAATATAATGTGCGACGAGGTTATTGAAGGTATAGCTAAGGTATTAGTGAGGTTAGATTAAAGTGCTAGTTAGGTTAAATGAGAAATCTTGGATCAGGAGAATATAATGTACGAGGAGGTGATTGAAAGTTAGGTTAGGTGAGAAATATTGTATCAGGAGAATATAATGTTCGAGGAGGTGAGGAGTTGCTAGTTATAGAATACAATAAACCTGCTTTTGTTTTAGTTTCCATTCAATTTGCTGTTTGGATATCATAAAGTGTCTGTAATCTTAATAAAACTATTTTTATACTTGTATGCTCCTGATACATTATATTCTCTGTCTCGAGGGTGCTGTCCCTTTAAATCCTATCCTCTCCATAACGGTTGTGAGGCAACTAATGGGTTTATTTTCATTTGAGGGGGGGGGGGCTCACTACTACTGATGCGTTTTTGAGAAAAGCTTTTATAAATTCTTATGCTCCTGCCAGGATTATTTTTTTAAACAGACACCCTTAATATCATTTTATTTAGTTTGTTGAATTTGTATGCTTCTGCCACGGTGTAAGGAAAGCTTTCATAAAATCTTCAATATTTTCTGTGCTTCTGTCACGATTAATTTTTTTAATAGACACCTTCAATATCTTTTATTTAGTTTGTTGGATTTTGTTTGCTCCTGATACTACTGGTACGTTTTTGAGAAAATGAAACCTTCTTTTATGTCTGTGCTCCTGTCACAAGTAATTCTTTTTTGAATATGCGCCTTTAAATCTTTGCTTTTTCCTTACGTTTCTGAGGAAGGCTTTTTTTTATTTCGGTGCTCCTGTCACGAATTGGTCAAACAGGCGCCTTTAATGTCAATTAATTTATTTTCTTGGTTTTTTTATGCTCTTGATACAAAGAACACACTGTGTGACAGGTGTACTACACTGATACGTTTTTACAAAAATGATTTATAAAACCTTTTATTTCTGTGCTCCTGTCACGAGCAATCTTTCTGTATAGACGCCTTACTTTGATGTGACATTTTAGCAGGTTTTCTTATTACTGAATAATGAAGATTTTATGAAAGCTTTCCTTAAAAACGTGGCCGTAGTATCAGGAGCGTACAAATTCAACAAACTAAATAAAATGATATTTAGGCTGTCTGTTTAAACAAATAATCGTGACAGGAGCACAGAAATTAATAAAAACTTTATAAAAGCTTTTCTCAAAAGCGCATCAGTAGTATCAGGAGCATAAAAATCCATCAAAATAAATAAATTGATATTAATGGTATCTATTATAAATTCGTGACAGGGACACAGAAATTGATGAATATTTTATGCAAGCTTTTCTTAAAAACGCATCAGTAGTATCAGCAGCATAAAAATACAATAAACTAAACAAACTGATATAAATGGTGTCTATTTAAAAAAATAATCGTGACAGGAGAACAGACATTAATAAAGATTTTATAAAAAACTTTTCTCAAAAACCTGTCATTAGTATAAGGGGCATAAAGGGTGAGCTAGGATTTAAATGCCTAGCACAAAGTCAAAACCTCCTGAAATGAGACATCCGCCTGATATCAAAATCTTTCAGACAGCGAGAAGGACATAAAAAACAAACGAATTAAATTAATTGACATTAAATCGTGACAGGAGCACAGGAATAAAGGAAGATTTTTTATGAGTTCCCCCCCCCCCCCCCCCCCAATAAAAATAAACCCATTAGTTGCCTCACAAGCGTTATGGAGAGATAGGGTTTAAAGGGATAGAATCGGATAGTACCAATAGAGGAATGTGCCTGATATCAAAAGCCCTCGAGACAGAGAACATAATGTATCAGGAGCATACAAGTACAAAAATAGTTTTATTAAAATTACATACACTTTCTGATATCCAAACTTACAAAAGTATTATATGGAGATAGGGATAGCACAAATTAAAGACCAAGAAAGTTTTGGGATTTTATATCTTCCTAATAACAAACCTCTTTAAACAGAAAATTGAATATATCAGGAGCATGGAAATGAAAAGTAAAGCAGGTTTATCACTTTAACCTAACCTTCAATCACCTCCTCGCAATTATATTCTCCTGATACAAGATTTCTCACCTAACCTAACTAATATAATGAACTCCGTGTGTGAAGGACAGATGTAATATTTTGGCACCAAACAATGCAAGTAGTAAGGGAGGTGTTGCATTTAGGATCAAAAATGGCCCCCCCCCCCTCCACTTTTTTGACGGAAGTAAACGCCTAATCAAACAAAATGTCGAAGATGTCGGTCTGTCTGTCTGTCGATCTATCTGTCGGAAGATTCCAAACTGTTGTTTGAGTGAAGGGTAGCGGGGTAGTCAGCATCCAAACAAAATTGAAGAACTTGCAATTGTCTTCAATGTTCACTCGATCTTTAAAATGAAACCCTTTTTAATTAAATGGTACCGTTCTCATGAAATGAATACCGATGGATACATCAAACGTCTCCAAGCTAATAAATCGTGTGCACGGTAATTATTGTTATTATTAAATATCGATGGGCACAACCTTAGGATAATAAATTACCAAAGTAATCTATTGATAAAAATCTTAATCAATATTACAAGTTAATGTTAATTAGTTTATACATTTTAATTAGTACTTTTTCTCCTCTTCCGTCGACTGCACTTTTCAGCGTGTGTTTTTTTGCCTCTGTCCAAATTAATGTATGCGCAAGAATTTTTAGTATATACAGCATCATAGGGGTCCAACATCTATTTAAAACCTGTCAGACTATTTAAAACTAAGTTCTTTGTTTAGTGGTACCAAATTTGCATTCGATCCGTGTTTTAGGTACCTACCAAGTATATCATTCCTCTTTTGTTGCCCTCTTTTCTACGGGACGGGCCAACCTGTTTACGCGTTTACGCTTCTCGTTAAAGTGCTAATAGAAACGAAAGCCGAAAGCGTATAAAATTACTTATTTAGCCGATCGAAGGGGGACGGGCGCGCGTTTAATTTAATATTTATAAACAGGAAGAGGGCAAAAAAAACGGACTCACGAATCTCATCAGAGCCCATCAGAAACGAGCCGAAAGGCGTCATCAAGCCAAAAACGAGCACACCAAACGCAATGAAGTATGAGAAAACAAAATTGCCGCAATTATAGGTTTAGGAATCGTGGTCGAAGACCGCCCATGTAACCACAAGCTTCGAAGAACCCACAAGCCGTACCGTATTTATACCATCTTCATATCTCAATTATATAACCACGATATAACTCAATTTCTTCTTCGTATTGTTTCATTTTAATTTACGCGCGCCGTCTCTCTCTCTCTCTGTGACGAGGCGAAAAAATCTAATTAAAATTGATTGTTAAAATCGGAATCGCACCACAATCAAAAAACGTCACTCAGCAGATGATTTATAACATTAAAATGTTATTAAAACCCGGGTTGAATGAACACTTTTTTCTTCCTCCTCCTCCGCCACTTAATCCGAAACTATTTGTCACAAAGGCACCCGGGTTGTGCAGAAGACATTGATGAAGTTACGCCAAAGGTTGTTGATCTTACTTTTTAGATAAAAGGCGACTTACTAAGATATCTGCTTCCAGCGACAATATTATCGTTGCATTCCTAATTCACATGCGGAGGAGCGTGATTGTAATTTACATATTAGTGAAGCGGGGTGGAAGTGGAGGAGGAAGAAGAAAAAAGCCCTCAAATAGATAGTTGGGCGTTTATGAAACATCATGTGAATAATGCTACTCATAATTATAGGTGAAACGGGACGAACAATACGTTTAATATGCACGAATTGTGTTTCGCGTCCCACATGATCCGACGGACGTTTTGTCATTCCACTACCTACTCATTATATATTCATTAAGTGTAATTTGAAACCATTTGACACTTTCAATGGGGGCACAATGGCCGTTGAAAAATGTAGACGGTGCGTAACGCCGTATTTCATTTGTTGAGATTGTTAACAATCGTTGCCATATGGTTCTTGGTGTCAAGCAGATCGAAAAATGTGATCGTACCCGTAGAACAGAAGTGGCAGAAGCTCAACTGACTCTAAAACCCTCCCCATAAAAGATAATTTGATCAGGAATGTACCCGTAGAACAGAATTGCCGGACGCTCAACTGACCCTAAAATCCTCCCCGTAAAAGATAATTTGATCAGGAATGTACCCGGTGAACAGGAGTGCCGGAAGCTCAACTGACCCTAAAACCTTCCCCGTAAAGACTAATTTGATCAGGAACCTACCCGGAGAACAGAAGTGCCAGAAGCTCAACTGACCCTAAAACCTTCCCCATAAAGACTAATTTGATCAGGAACCCACCCGGAGAACAGAAGTGCCGGAAGCTCAACTGACCCTAAAACCTTCCCCGTAAAGACTAATTTGATCAGGAACCTACCCGGAGAACAGAAGTGCCGGAAGCTCAACTGACCCTAAAACCTTCCCCGTAAAGACTAATTTGATCAGGAACCTACCCGGAGAACAGAAGTGCCGGAAGCTCAACTGACCCTAAAACCTTCCCCGTAAAGACTAATTTGATCAGGAACCCACCCGGAGAACAGAAGTGCCGGAAGCTCAACTGACCCTAAAACCTTCCCCGTAAAGACTAATTTGATTAGGAACCTACCCGGAGAACAGAAGTGCCGGAAGCTCAACTGACCCTAAAACCTTCCCCGTAAAGCTAATTTGATCAGGAATGTACCCGGAGAACAGAAGTGCCGGAAGCTCAACTAACTCTAAAACCCTCCCCGTAGAAGCTAATTTGATCAGGAACGTACCCGTAGAACAGAATTGCCGGACGCTCAACTGACCCTAAAATCCTCCCCGTAAAAGATAATTTGATCAGGAATGTACCCGGTGAACAGAAGTGCCGGAAGCTCAACTGACCCTAAAACCTTCCCCGTAAAGACTAATTTGATCAGGAACCTACCCGGAGAACAGAAGTGCCAGAAGCTCAACTGACCCTAAAACCTTCCCCGTAAAGACTAATTTGATCAGGAACCTACCCGGAGAACAGAAGTGCCGGAAGCTCAACTGACCCTCAAACCCTCCCCGTAAAAGCTAATTTGATCAGGAACGTACCCGGGGAACAGAAGTTCCGGAAGCTCGACTGAGCCTAAAACCCTCCCTCCCCGTTAAAAGCTAATTTGATCAGGAATGTACCCGGAGAACAGAAGTGGCAGAAGCTCAACTGACTCTAAAACCCTCCCCATAAAAGATAATTTGATCAGGAATGTACCCGTAGAACAGAATTGCCGGACGCTCAACTGACCCTAAAATCCTCCCCGTAAAAGATAATATTTGTCAAGGAATGTACCCGCGTGAACAGAAGTGCCGAAGCTACTGACCCTAAAAACCTTCCCCGTAAAGACCTAATTTTGATCAGGAACCTTACCCGGAGAAGAAGTGCCAGAAGCTCAAACTGACCCCTAAAACCTTCCCCGTAAGGACTAATTTGATCAGGAAACACCACCCGCGAGAACAGAAGTGCCGGGAAGTTCAACTGACCTAAAACCTTCCCCGTTAAAGACTAATTTGATAGGGAAACCTACCCGGAGAACAGAAGTGCCGGAAGCTCAACTGACCCTAAAACCTTCCCCGTAAAGACTAATTTGATCAGGAACCCACCCGGGAGAACAGAAGTGCCGGAAGCTCAACTGACCCTAAAACCTTCCCGTAAAGACTAATTTGATCAGGAACCTACCCGGAGAACAGAAGTGCCGGAAGCTCAACTGACCCTAAAACCTTCCCCGTAAAGACTAATTTGATCAGGAACCTACCCGGAGAACAGAAGTGCCGGAAGCTCAACTAACTCTAAAACCCTCCCCGTAGAAGCTAATTTGATCAGGAACGTACCCGGGGAACAGAAGTTCCGGAAGCTCGACTGAGCCTAAAACCCTCCCTCCCCGTTAAAAGCTAATTTGATCAGGAATGTACCCGGAGAACAGAAGTGCCGGAAGCTCAACTAACTCTAAAACCCTCCCCGTAGAAGCTAATTTGATCAGGAACGTACCCGGGGAACAGAAGTTCCGGAAGCTCGACTGAGCCTAAAACCCTCCCTCCCCGTTAAAAGCTAATTTGATCAGGAATGTACCCGGAGAACAGAAGTGCCGGAAGCTCAACTAACTCTAAAACCCTCCCCGTAGAAGCTAATTTGATCAGGAACGTACCCGGGGAACAGAAGTTCCGGAAGCTCGACTGAGCCTAAAACCCTCCCTCCCCGTTAAAAGCTAATTTGATCAGGAATGTACCCGGAGAACAGAAGTGCCGGAAGCTCAACTGACTCTAAAACCCTCCCCGTAGAAGCTAATTTGATCAGGAACGTATCCGGAAAACAGAAGTGCTGGAAGCTCAACTGACCCTAAAACTCTCCCCGTAAAAGCTAATTTGATCAAGAACGTACACGGAGAACATAAGTGCCGGAAACTCAATTGACCCCCTAAAACCCACCCCGTAAAAACTAATTTGATCATTTGATCAGGAACGTACCCGGAGAACAGAAGTGCCGGAAGATCCACTGACTCTAAAACCCTCCCCATAAACGATAATTTGATCAGGAGACAGGAGTGTACCCGAAGAACAGAAGTTCCGGAAGCTCAACTGACCCTAAAACCCTCCCTCACCGTAAAATCTAATTTGATCAGGAACGTACCCGGAGAACAGAAGTGCCGGAAGCTCAACTAACCCTAAAACCATCCCCGTAAAAACTAATTTGATCAGGAACGTACTCGGAGAACAGAAGTGCCGGACACCCTAAAACCCTCCCCGTAAAAGTTAATTCGATCAGGAACGTACCCGGAGAACAGAAGTGTCGGACGCTCAACTGATCCTAAAATCCTCCCCGTAAAGGATAATTTGATCGGGAACGTACCCGGAGAACAGAAGTGCCGGACGCTCAACTGACCCTAAAACCATCCCCGTAAAAACTAATTTGATCAGGAACGTACTCGGAGAACAGAAGTGCCGGACACCCTAAAACCCTACCCGTAAAAGCTAATTTGATCGGGAACGTACCCGGTGAACAGAAGTGCCGGAAGCTCAACTGACCCTAAAACCATCCCCGTAAAAACTAATTTGATCAGGAACGTACTCGGAGAACAGAAGTGCCGGACACCCTAAAACCCTCCCCGTAAAAGTTAATTCGATTAGGAACGTACCCGGAGGACAGAAGTGTCGGACGCTCAACTGACCCCAAAATCCTCCCCATAAAAGATAATTTGATCGGGAACGTACCCGGAGAACAGAAGTGCCGGAAGCTCAACTAACCCTAAAACCATCCCCGTAAAAACTAATTTGATCAGGAACGTACTCGGAGAACAGAAGTGCCGGACACCCTAAAACCCTCCCTGTAAAAGTTAATTCGATCAGGAACGTACCGGGAGAACAGAAGTGCCGGACGCTCAACTGATCCTAAAATCCTCCCCGTAAAGGATAATTTGATCGGGAACGTACCCGGAGAACAGAAGTGCCGGAAGATTAACTAACCCTAAAACCATCCTCGTAAAATCTAATTTGATCAGGAACGTACCCGGAGAACAGAAGTGCCGGAAGCTCAACTGACCCTAAAACCATCCCCGTAAAAACTAATTTGATCAGGAACGTACTCGGAGAACAGAAGTGCCGGACACCCTAAAACCCTCCCCGTAAAAGTTAATTCGATCAGGAACGTACCGGGAGAACAGAAGTGCCGGACGCTCAACTGATCCTAAAATCCTCCCCGTAAAGGATAATTCGATCAGGAACGTACCCGGAGAACAGAAGTACCGGAAGCTCAACTGACCCTAAAACCATCCCCGTAAAAACTAATTTGATCAGGAACGTACTCGGAGAAAGTAGTGCCGGACACCCTAAAACCCTTCCCGTAAAGCTTATTTGATCGGGAACGTACCCGGAGAACAGAAGTGCCGAAAGCTCAACTGACCCTAAAACCCTCCTCGTAAAAGCTAACTTGATAAGGAACGTACCCGGAGAACAGAAGTACCGGAAACTTAACTGATCCGTAAAATCTAGTTTGATCAGGATTGTACCCAGAGAACAGAAGTGCCAGAATCTCAACTGACCCTAAAACCCTCCCCGTAAAAGCTAGTTTGATCAAAAACGTACTCGGAGAACAGAAGTGTCGGAACCTAAACTGACTCTAAAACCTTCCCCGTGGAAGCCAATTTGATCAGGAGAGTAGAAGTGATCTGATATGATTCTTATGTCCTCCTGATACTAAAAACCACCATCTTTTACTCACTTAAATACAGAATTGCAAAAAGGTTTCTACATCCAAGCATTCTTGAAATCAAGTTAATTGCATCAGAAACATTGGAAGTTAATTTTTCCGAAAAATAAATAAATGTATCAGAGGTGCAGAATATACGAGCGAGCGGATGGCGTAAAAGATAATTTGATCAGGAACGTACTGGAGAACAGAAGTGCCGGAAGCTCAACTGACACTAATACTCTCCCCGTAACAGCTAATTTGATCAGGAACGTACCCGGAGAACAGAAGTGTCGGAACCTGAATTGACTCTAAAACCTTCTCCGTGGAAGTCAATTTGATCAGGAGAGTAGAAGTGATCTGATATGATTCTTATGTCCTCCTGATACCAAAAACCACCATCGTTTATTCACTTAAATACAGAATTGCAAAAAGGTTTCCACATCCAAGCATTCTTGAATTCAAATTGATTGCATCAGAAGTTAATTTTTCCGAAAAATAAATAAATGTATCAGGAGTGCAGAATAAACTAGCGAGCGGATGGCGAGTTCGGCACAAACCTGGCGGAGTAGAGGTTTGCATTTTTAAGCAAATTTGGCCTGTCTGTTGTTTAAAAGCCATTGGGCAGAGTAGAGGTTTGCGTGAGTGCCCTCTCTTAAGCTGAACTCCTTCTCTGTTTAGGATTTCGCCCAACTCGCCTTTGGCTCGCTATTCTTAAACGGAACCTCTACCTAGGTTTGTGCCGTACTCGCATTGCATAATTAATGCCAAAAAAGCCGAAAGGCGAGTTTGGCCCAATGCTCGCCAGAGTAGAGATTTGATAGGGTGTGCTCTTAAGCAGAATCTCTACTCTGCCTAGGTTTGCCTAGGGTTGTGACTCGGGAATCATTATTGTTGAGTTAATCTAGTCTGCTGGGTTGTCAATAATGGTAATTGCAAAATCACAAACCTGGGCCGAGTGTAGGTTTGATGGCCTTTCTTACCCTGCACTTTTACTCTGCCTAGGTTTTTGCGTTTGAAAAGTTGACATTTTTAAGCAAATCCAGTCAGCCTGTGTTGTTAAATAGGCTTGGGCACAGTTAGAGGCATGCTAGAGTTCTTTCTTAAGTTGTTACTCTGCCTAGGTTTGGCAATGACTCCGGAATCATTTCTAAGTCTAGTTTCCATGGGCTGTAAAAAATGATAATTGCTAAATTAATACCGGGCGAGCCGTAGGTGAGTTCGTCAGAAGCCTAGGCAGCGTAGAGGTTCAGCTTAAGAAAAGTCTCCTTAGCAAATCTCTACTCTTGTCCAGGTTTGCGCAGAATTCGGTTTTGGCTCGCTCGGAAATGACTTCGGAACCATTATTTTTGAATGTCTAGTTTGCCTGGGTTGTTAATAATGATAATTGCAAACCTAGGCGTAGTAGATTCTTGCCAGGGCGACCTTGCTTAAGCTGAACCTTTACTATGCCTAGGTTTGGGCCTATGGAATTATTATTTTTAAACAATTTTTGTGCGCTACCTGCTCAGTGTACTGAATATCAACGTTATCAAGAGAGTCAAAAAAGCGCGAGTAGCCGGCGGGAGTAACTATGACTGTCTTCAGTTGGGAAAAAAGGGGAGCGAGACTAGAGCCAGGGGAACGGGCTTGGAAAAATTAGCGGGGAAATGAGACATTGCCGAGCGAGCCAAAGGCGAGTTCGGCACAAACCTAGGCAGAGTAGAAGTTATGATCTTTAACAACAGAGGCAAACTAGATTTGCTTAAAAATAATATTCACAGCTTTTGACAGGTTATTATAATATGAATCAATGTTAAAAATACATTTACACATTTCAGGTTCTGATTGTATAAAATTTATATAGTATTATAAACATAATGTTGCGGAGCCCCATCTTGTTGAAAACTCATTTTTTTTTCTTCTAATTTGATAATTGATTGGATTTCAAAAGTTTGCTGAAGGCATAAGGTGGGAAATGCGGCTTATGTTGGTGTCAAATTCTAATTAAAGACGTAAACGTAAGTACATTATGTTTATGTAAAAAAGTGACATAAAATTAATTCTCTTTGGGATCCACGTCAATGGTCTCGGGGATTAATTCATTCAGAATTGACGATGCAGTTTCAGATTTAGGGATGAGTTGAGGTGGAAGTGGAGGGGTGGAGCGCATCGTATTACGAGATGTCATTACGTTACGGATGGATCATTAGGACCGTTACGGGCGCTTTATGGGCAAACTCGAAAACCGCCCAGGGCAATTTGCAATCCACAACTCAATCATCTTCGCGGTCTTATTTCCTCGTGATTGTGTTTTATTATAATGTCCGTCCGAGAATAAGACATTCTGTGCAGAGATTGGTCTAGCAGCTTGGGTGGTCGACTCTCCCTCCGAGAGACCTCGACTTCTTCAAGACAACACAAAGTTCAGTCGTACTCGCGCTTTTGGCCACATCTCTTACTCGGGCGCGATTTTGTGTCTTTCGGGGGGGGCGCGAGGTGATTAGTGAGATGGGTTTTGGTGCAGGTGAATTGCGCTCGGTGCTTCTTGTTGTTATTACCGCGAGGTGGACGACGAGCGTGGAAATTTGTCTACTGCACGCGTTGGTAGGGATGCAGGTAAACGCTTCTTCGTTCACTGTCAGGGGCACAATGGGGAATGAATTATGCGGCATTGAAATGATATCTTAAACAAGTGGTGGTTGTTTAGCTTAGGGCTTGGCAAGATAAACAGCGTTTCTGGTGTGTGAAATGGACGGTCCGTGTTCCGATCGTATCGCGTCGAACCCGAGGGGATTTTTATCGGCAGGTGGTACGCCCCTTCACCGTCGCCCACTCCACTAACGGATCTCACCCCTTTAGCGCAAATACGCATTAACATCTTCATCCACTCTGTACGAGTCTTAATTAAAGGCGGCTTTATTAGAATAATCCCCCCTCGCCGCCTCCGCCGCCACTAATTGATCGAAAATCGTAAACCCGTTTCGAAAACTCCCAATTAAGAATTTTTATTTCTGTGTTAAAATCGGATGTTAGAATTCCGATACCCTCTCGCATTCTTTCGTCCGCTGCAGCGCGCCTCTTAAATTTTAATCTCCAGAAAATTTCGGATTAGAATAAAATATCGATAAATTTAAATGAAAATTTTATAAGGTATATCGGATATCGAGTGGGCAGTTCTTTGAGTTAAAATGATAAACGACTTTATTATACCTTCGTAGAAAACCGGCTTTAAGTAACTTCATCATCATCATCATCGTCGGTTTGTTGATTCTTATAGTATACACTGATTATTAATTTTTTTTTGTTGTACTCGCCCGATGCGTTTCTTCAAAGTCGACGTACGCTCGGCTAAAAACACCTGTAAGCTGTATAGCGTTTATTTATTCAGAAAAGTGCCAAATATATTTTCGGAGCAGGACGAAGTCGGGTCTCAGGTTGTTCACATCGAACAATGAACTAAAATTTACTCGGGCAGAATTAATGTATTCCGTTTTTTTTAAAGCCGGTGCGTTTTTCATTTGCGCAAGCCTTAATTTATGGGTTTCTTGGGCACTTGAGTAAAACGCACGAGCGAGATCAAATTGCAATCGAAATATTTTCGCTCCATTACTTAGTTTGTTCAAATTGAAGAATAGTCTTGAGTAGCACTAGCAAAATTTGGCACACATGAGTATAGCAACGAGGGAGGAAAGGGGAAGGAATTTAGGGAATTCCACTACGTTTACTACCAACTGTGGGTAGAAATCTTCCAGGATTTCCCTGATGTATGCGTTAGTTTCTTCTGTAATCCTGTTGGTTAATTTCCTGTGAGGTCCTGATGTCACTGGGAATCCCCTCAGTTGATGCCCACTCGCTCCAAACAGGCAATCCCCATCCTTATTTATCCTGAAGCACTCTAGGATGTACTCGTTTAGGCGTACTTCTTCGGTCATCCTGTTTGGTCTCTGTTGCTACTATTAAGAAAAAGTAGTTGAACACTGAAAAGTGAAAGGTGAAGGAGATAATTGAATTGGATTACGATTTGGCACAGTGAGTCACCCGGGATCACTTGCTCCACTCGCTCGCAAGCTCGCTCGTGTCGCAAACGTACACTTTCACAATAATAAGCCTCATTATAACATGCTCGTAATCCTATTGAAGGAGATGTGCGAGAATTTTAGATTGGAATTGACAAAACAATTCCGTACTATTAAGACACCGCTGCCTTTTCTGATTCAACTAAACTGGTAACTTCATACCCACATACAAAACATAAGCATTTCCAATGCCAAAATGCATTGCCTGGATTAAAGTTTATGTAATTTGAGTTTGATCCCTGTATAAGTTTGTGTCTTTATATTTAAGGAAGGACTTTAACTATACGTTTGAGCTTTAAACTAGTTGAGTGGTGCCTTGACGTCTAACTAGCACCCCGACCGAACCGAAGGCGAGTTCGGCAATGCCTATGGAATCATCATTTTTAAACAAATCAACGTTGTATGTGTTGTTGTAGACCATAATTCCAAAGGCATTGCCGAGCGAGTCGAAGGCGAGTTCAGCACAAACCTAGGCAGAGTAGAGGTGTACCTGGGTTGGCTTCAAACTTCTACTCTGACCGGGTTTGTGCCGAAATCGCCTCGGCAGAGTAGAGGTTTGCGTGAATGGGCTTTTCTTAAGGCGAACTTCTACTCTGCCTAGGTTTGTGTCGAACTCGCCATCGGCTCGCTCGGCAATGCCTATGGAATTATCATTTTTAAACAAATCAACGTTGTATGTGTTGTTGTAGACCATAATTCCAAAGGCATTGCCGAGCGAGACGAAGGCGAGTTCGGCACAAACCTAGGCAGAGTAGAGGTGTACCTGGGTTGGCTTCAAACTTCTACTCTGACCGGGTTTGTGCCGAAATCGCCTCGGCAGAGTAGAGATTTGCGTGGATGGGCTTTTCTTAAGTCGAACTTCTACTCTGCCTAGGTTTGTGCCGAACTCGCCTTCGGCTCGCTCGGCAATGCCTATCGAATTATCATTTTTAAACAAATCTACGTTGTATGTGTTGTTGCAGACCATAATTCCAAAGGCATTGCCGAGCGAGCCGAAGGCGAGTTCGGCACAAACCTCGGCAGAGTAGAGGTGTGCCTGGGTTGACTTTTTTTAAGCTAAATTTCTACTTTGGCCAGGGTTGTGCCTATGCCTATGAAATCATTAGTTTTTAAACAAATCTAGTTTGCGGTTTTGTTAGAGGCCATAATTTTAGGGACTTTCAGGCACATACCTAGGTATAGTAGAAGTTCAGTCACCCATGAAAACTTATACTCTATTAAACATGATAATTGCAAAGCTCATGCCCACTGCGCCGTAGACGAGTTTGGCACAACCCTAGGCAGAGTAGAGGTTTGCTGGTGTAAATTTTCTTAAGCTAATCTTCTACTCCGCCTGGGTTTTACTGACTAAAATTATGAAACAAGTACCTTTTCATTTCGTTTTATGTTGTCTTGTCGCCAAGGCAACTTGTCTGTGTACCAGGAGCACATATGATTTCCAAAAGTAACTGCTTGTTTGTAACTTTCAATTTTCGGGAAAATGTATCTGTTAACCCGCTTAACCTTTCGGCCCTCTGATACCCGTTAGTAAGGTTTTTGTAATAGGAGACTATAAAATGCAAACTGGTGTCTGTTGATTACGTACGATACTTTATAATGACATGTTCAAATTCTGATTGGGTTCATTCCTGGTGAACTTGTTCTCCTATTTGATTCGCTCCTGAATTCCTGATACCCTTACTTCTTTTTGCGAAAGAGTCTTCTCATGTAAATGCAACAGGTACAATTGGGAATGTATCATAACTTGCCAACTTTTATTTTTTTATAATTTTGGTACTACCAACATTTTTTAAAATGAGCTTCTGTTGTACCGGGTGAACGAATAATAATAATAATATTAATAATAATGTTTATTTACTGTTCCTCGGCCATATCTCGGGAAGGATAGCAAAGTCCCAAGGAGAGGCAGTCACACTTTTGTTTCAAATATTAATGTATCCGGATAATAGAAACTCAATAGGGTGCAGTAAGTATTGTTAGACACCTTGTGACATACTATGCTATGTTTGCCTGATTTTCTTCGTATCAAACTAACAGTAATGGAAGGAGGTATTTGGCACGTATCTAGTGGCGTAATAGGTTCTCCTAACCTAACGCAAATATTCTTTTAAAAATCCTTGTATCAGGGGAAGTCTTTTTTTTTTAAATTGTTGTATCAGGATTACAGAAACGCAAAAATGTGAAGCGGTTACTCGGATATATACTCGGATAAAGTATGTTCTTCTGATACAAATCTAACTGACTAATAGCAAGAATACGCATATCACAACAACTCTCGTATCAATTTTCGTCATGCTTAGGCCTTCTGCGTCCTTAACAACTGAACAAATTAAGTACGTTGATATTAACTCGCGTTTCCACTATGTCAACAAATATGAAAAATACACTGTTGGTCACCCGGCGATGCAAATTGGAAAAATGTGCACAACACAACACAATATAACAATCACTATATCACTTCGTGCTGCCTACAAAAATGAATAACAAATTATTGTTCACCCTCTAAAGTTCCTGTGGTGAATATCGCAGGGGCAAGATGTAGATGATACCGAACAACGTATCTTGAAAGGTGTGTGTAATAGATAAAGTAGTACGCCACTGTCTTTAAGGTAATACCTACTTGGATCTCCTGCTACACAATATACTTGTTAGAGGTGTTCGAAATCTGGTATTTTTTTATTGCTGGAAAAATTAACTATAATTCACTACTTGCGACTGTTGATTTCCTACCTTTTTGTTTTGCCGTTTTGCTTGATCCGAGCAACCTACTGCTTGGAGTTGCAAATCAATCTGTCGTCCTTTCCCACAATCTCCATCTGAATTTCTTCCAACGTCTTTTGCTTCGTTTCTGGCACAAAGTAGTACACGAATAGGAATCCAAAGAATGCGCACAGCGTAAACAATAAAAACGGGGCGTAGAGTCCGTAGGCATCCAGGCTAATCTGGAATAACTTTAACCCGACCACGCTGATCACGCAGAAGTACCCCTCGTATAAACTTAGCGCGAAGAATTTGACATTCGGCGCGAAGAGCTCCCCGGAAATGACGACCGGTATGATTTGCAATCCCACACTGAAGCCCAGCAGGAACAGCATCATACCTAGGAGCGGAACGAAGTTGAGGCTTTCCATGTTGAGGTGTAGACAGTCTTTCAGGTAGAAGTAGACGGACTCGATAGCCAAACTCAAGGTGACCCCCGCTGTTGAAATTAAAAGAAGAGGTCTCCGTCCATACTTGTCCACCAAGCCCAGTCCTACTAGTGTGAAGATGAGCTGAGCCGTTAGGTAGATCAAAGAGGAGATCCAGTTCGCTAGAGGCCCGCCGACGTCTTGGAAGATCTCCTGCGTGTGGAATATGAAGACAATGTTCCCGCTGAATACGTGCACGGAGATCAGGGTGAAGCAGATGTAGACGGTTCTGCGATTGTAACTGGAGGTGAACAGCTCCAGGTACGAGTCGACGCTGACCTTTGCATCGTAAATCATCGAGAGGATTCGTTCGAGCTCATCGTCTACGACGTCAGTGTTGCGGAGTTTCGTCAACGCAGTTCTGGCGCCGTCCATATTACCTTTCGAGACCAATCTGTAGGGACTTTCAGGCACGAAGAAAAGACAGAGGAAGACCGCCGAAGGAAGTACGGCGGAGATAATCGCGCACGTCCTAAATGCGAAGAAGGTACCGATGACGTTCTCGGCGAGTATACCGAACATTGCGTAGACCATCATGCTAGAAAGGAAGAAGCCCCTGATCGACGGTTTCGATATTTCCGCAACGTAGACGGTAAGCGCGCAGAGGAGGATCGCGTCCCCGGCTCCGGAGAAGATTCTCGCGATGATTATTTCGGCGATACTCTGCGCGCAGGCGATTATCACCCAGGAGATTATCAATAGGAGCGTCGCCAGAATTATGGCGCCCTTCTGGCCGATGTACCTGATCAACAGCGACACCAGTGCGCTCGCGATCAAGCTTCCTCCAAAGTAGCTCACTGAGATCCAGTACTCGTCCTCGCTCGTTGTTGGTATGTGGGAATTATTACCGACGATCTGGGGGAGGGCCGTCGACGTCCACCCGTAGTGCATTCCGCTGCTCATCGAGGACAATCCCGCTGTAACCACACGGTCGTTAACTACTCTTGACACGTGCAACGCGCACTTACCGATCGTCATTGTCAAATAATCGCGGGCCATGGACACGCTTCACTTTGTCTCGAAACCAGCAAATTTGTGTTCAAACCGCGGCGGTTTATTTCCATCATTCTAAAAGGACCTTACGGCCAGATAGTAGATAGAGATTAAGTTAATCTTAGACTAACAAAGCGGATCGTGTTGTTACCAAACACCGTCAATATTTGAAGAAGTATATAATTAGCCCACGCGTATTGACATACTTTCTTTAGAACCCAAAACGGTAGGAAATTAGAATTTTAAACAGACTTGCGCGACGTCCTGTCACATTATATTCTCCTGATCCAAGATTTTTAAGAATATAACCACGGTGGAACGTGGTGATAAACAGAGCACCTCGTTCTTCATGTTTTCCTGATAGCCCAACAAAATTTACAAGAGATTGCCATCTGATACTCCACGTATTAGGGACGTCATGTTCTCCTGGTAACCAGAAATGTTGTATAAGAGTTTGCCGGCTGATACTCAGCGTACTAGGAGCAGGAATACGCATCCTGATACGTGTTTTCAAAAATCTAAGCCAAAGTCCTGTGTCCCTAATACAACAGCCTATCCGGGTCTGGGAGGTATGGTTCCCCAGCACAATGAATACCTTTTTCCCAAAAGCTACTACAATAGTATTTTGCAAAGGGTCGACAAATAGGTCTTTGTCCTGGGGGGTATTCCAAACCCCTCAGACCCCCCGGTGGTACGCTCTCCCCCCAAAATGTTTTCAATAATTATTGGCCTAGGCTTATGATTATTTTCTAGAAAGTGCCATCCCATGTTCCTTTTCCTATGTATGACAATACCCAAGCGAGTTATAAGATTTGAACGTTTTGGGGGGAGAGCGTACCACCGGGGGGCCTGGGGGGTATGGAATACCCCCCAGCACAGAAATTACATTTTCCCAAAAGCTACTACAATAGTATTTTGCAAAGGGTCGACAAATAGGTCTTTGTTCTGGGGGGTATTCCAAATCCCCCAGACCCCCCGGTGGTACGCTCCCCTCCAAAATGTTTTCAATAATTATTGGCCTAGGCTTCTGATTATTTTCTAGAAAGTGCCATCCCATGTTCCTTTTCCTATGTATGACAATACCCAAGCGAGTTATAAGATTTGAACGTTTTGGGGGAAGAGCGTACCACCGGGGGGCCTGGAGGATATGGAATACCCCCCAGCACAGAGATTACATTTTCCCAAAAGCTAGTACAATAATATTCTGCAAAGGGTCGGCAAATAGGTCTTTGTTCTGGGGGGTATTCCATACCCCCCAGACCCCCCGGTGGTACGCTCTCCCCCCAAAATGTTTTCAATAATTATTGGCCTAGGCTTCTGATTATTTTCTAGAAAGTGCCATTCCATGTTCCTCTTCCTATGTATGACAATACCCAAGCGAGTTATAAGATTTGAACGTTTTGGGGGGAGAGCGTACCACCGGGGGCCTGGATGGAATACCCCCCAGCACAGAGATTACATTTTACCAAAAGCTACTACAATACTATTCTGCAAAGGGTCGACAAATAGGTCTTTGTTCTGGGGGGTATTCCATACCCCCCAGACCCCCCGGTACGCTCTCCCCCCAAAATGTTTTCAATAATTATTGGCCTAGGCTTCTGATTATTTTCTAGAAAGTGCCATTCCATGTTCCTCTTCCTATGTATGACAATACCCAAGCGAGTTATAAGATTTGAACGTTTTGGGGGAAGAGCGTACCACCGGGGGGCCTGGAGGATATGGAATACCCCCCAGCACAGAGATTACATTTTACCAAAAGCTACTACAATACTATTCTGCAAAGGGTCGACAAATAGGTCTTTGTTCTGGGGGGTATTCCATACCCCCCAGACCCCCCGGTGGTACGCTCTCCCCCCAAAATGTTTTCAATCATTATTGGCCTAGGCTTCTGATTATTTTCTAGAAAGTGCCATTCCATGTTCCTCTTCCTATGTATGACAATACCCAAGCGAGTTATAAGATTTGAACGTTTTGGGGGAAGAGCGTACCACCGGGGGGCCTGGAGGATATGGAATACCCCCCAGCACAGAGATTACATTTTCCCAAAAGCTACTACAATAATATTCTGCAAAGGGTCGGCAAATAGGTTTTTGTCCTGGGGGGTATTCCATCCCCCCAGACCCCCCGGTATACACAAGCGAGGTATAAGAATTGAACGTTTTGGGGGACAGCGTACCACCGGGGGGTCTGGGGGGTATGGAATACCTCCCAGTATACAAAATAGGGAAATGAATATTGACTTTCTTTTTCCTGGGGAGTATGGCCATCGTACTTTTTTTACTGGGGGGTATTCCAGACAGCTTACACCGTAATTTTTGGAAGAAGGTTTTACGCTTTAACGTTCTGGGGGTGAAGGTATCACCGGGGGGTCTGGGGGGTATGGATACCCCCCAATATACAAAATAGGGAAATGAATATTGCGCAGAGATTACCTTTTCCTAAAAGCTACTAATATTCTGCAAAGGGTCAGCAAATAGGTCTTTCTCCTGGAGGGTATTCCATACCTCCCAGACCCCCCGGTGGTACGCTCTCCCCCCAAAAATGTTTTCAATAATTATTGGTCTAGGCTTATAATTATTTTCTAGAAAGTGCCATCCCATTTTCCATTAAAATTAAAATTAAATTAAATACCCCCCTGGTTTTAGTCCCTTACGACTCGGAAGGAGATTACCTTGTCCCAAAAGCTAACGGTTAGATCTTGCTTTCATTATAAAGTCGATACGAAATTTGGTTGTATTAGGAGCGGAACTGAAATTTATAGCCACTCGAAACCTTTTGTGTTCTCTTTAGTACAGTCTATACCAAACAAAAAATGTATCAGGAGCTTGAATGCGATATTCTTTTGGTACAATTTTTCTTTAGAGAGGTATTAGGATCCTAGAAGTAGACTACTTGCAATTTCATTGATTGTATCAGGTGTGTTTGACTGTTATTGTTCGAAATTGTATTAGGAACACAGAAGTGAAAGAAAATTTACGTGGGTCGATTCGATGCAGTTTCTTAATTACTTAATTGGAGCAGGAGGACAGAAGTTTGCACGTGGATTGGTTTATTTTGTAGATCACGTTTCAGGTTAGGTCATTCTGTGGGATTGGTTCGAACAGGATCGAGGATAACTGCGCCATAAATTAGCAACATAGTAGCGCTTTGCACATTAAATACAAACGAAATTAGCCGTATATTCGAAAACTTCCCATAAACGCGGTATCGCCTACGAAAAAAAAATACACGCGACTGGATTTGAACCCGTTTGTCACGTTCGAAACGTAATTACTTTCACCCACCTAAACGCGCATTCCCCCATTTACATGCGCTTACCCGCCTCAATAAATATTATAATTAAATTACGCTATAAAACTGAACGAGCCGATTATTTTAGATGTGAATGCTGTTCGAATCGATTTTATTGAATTAGAACACCTACGGTCGACGATTAACGCCGAAACTGACGATCCCTCGAGATTTTTGGTCTCCCACCTGCTCGCCGTTTATCTCGCTAACGAATTCATTTATCTAACGATCCCTAATTATTCCAATTTTTAAGAATTTTTCAAAAACTGTTTTTCAAGAATCCAAAAATTCAAAAATATTCATGAGATTTTGGGCGGACGAAAACCGAAAAAATGTTACCTAGAAGTCACTCTTTTGCAGGAAAAACAACTAAACGCATCGTGTCATTGTCCAAGAAGTGCTAGCAAGGCGATTTTGGTGTAGGAAAAAATATTTTTGAAACTTGTTTGAAAGTGCCCTCTACGATCTTAAATCGATCGATATAAAAATATTACCGGGAGGTGTACAGAACTCCTATCTAACGAAACGATCAAACCTCGATCGACAAAAAAAAAGTTACGGTCAATATAAACACGCCATCCGATTTTTATGGTTAAATAAAAGTGAAATTCAAACAAGCGAGTCGTGCCTACAGCTCGCCTGTTACCCACTCGCCGCGAGCGTAGGGGATGAAAACGTCGAGCGTTCGATTTGGCTCACACGACCGCATTTTTTTCCTGTACGGCCGACAATCGCATTCGAATAACCCGTGTTTGGTTCGCACCTCGACGTGTGGGCGGTTTTATACAGTTGTCGCCGTCGCGTTTTTAAAACTTTTATACGAAAATTTATGATTCGAGAACTATTAACACCTCACTCGATTGATTTGGAGAATGTTAATGAGTCGCCGCCGCCGCCGTCGCCCGCCACCGCCATGGAATTAGATACCGCTTTAAACACACCTTGCTCGGACATGGCGTGTTTTATGCAAATCGAACTCTTTAAGTATGCATCGCGCGGACCGAGATTTAATTGATTCGAATTACGGACGGGGACATTCCCGGAAAGTTAAGCGGGGCGCGCGCGGTGTGTTGCGGGCTTTAGCAGGTGTGAATCGACGAATAACAAATTTGAGCGTTTTTCCGCATAAAACGGCGACAGCGTCTAAACAAGGAGTGCCTTTTAGTGTACGAAACAACGTACGTCTCCATTCATGAATATTTAATTCAGCGATTCGCCGTTGAGATTGGAGAACTTCACGACGCAACATCGCCTTCGTGCCAATTACCAGCTTTTACTTCGATTTATCGGTTACCTTAATCGTTTCATATGTACTGTACGAGGTGATTCATAAATCGCTCGCGAAAAATTAATAGAATTTAGAGCAGCGCGATTGTTCTTCGCATTTGCACGCAGTTCAGAATCTAAAGCTGAGCGCACACTGCCCCTTCTTTCGCCCACGTGCGCATAATTGCCGAATTACGGTAGAAGAACGCAAAAATTCTCACATGTGTATAGGCTAATATCAAACATAATTGTGCGCCAAATGTGCGTCGCATAAAAATCATTCCTCGGAAAACTCACGCCCTGTGACTTAGAATTAGAATATCTAAATTGCATCTAATTAAGCATGATTTTGGTTCAGGTCGATTTTTTTTAATTTTTCGCTAATTATCCGTCTTTTGAGCCTTTATCAGTTGAAACAAAATTAAGCGCCCCAATGGTGTATAAGTTACAGTCTAATTCCTTAATCGGACCTCCCCGAAATCGCTAATGACTTTTTTGTGTACAAATTAAGTGCTAATTACGAGCACTTCAATTGCAATTTAAAGTACAGGCCAATTTTTTTCTTAATTACCCCCGAATTATGCGGTTTTATCCATTGAGACAAAATTAAGCGCCCCGATAGTGTATAAGTTACAGCCTAATTCCTTAATCGGTCCTCCCCGAAATCGCAAATGACTTTTTTGTGTACAAATTAAGTGCCAATTACGAGCACTTCAATTGCAATTTAGAGTACAGGTCAATTTTTTTCTTAATTACCCCCGAATTATGCGGTTTTATCCATTGAGACAAAATTAAGCGCCCCGATAGTGTATAAGTTACAGCCTAATTCCTTAATCGGTCCTCCCCGAAATCGCAAATGACTTTTTTGTGTACAAATTAAGTGCCAATTACGAGCACTTCAATTGCAATTTAGAGTACAGGCCAATTTTTTTCTTAATTACCCCCGAATTATGCGGTTTTATCCATTGAGACAAAATTAAGCGCCCCGATAGTGTATAAGTTACAGTCTAATTTCTTAATCGGACCTCCCCGAAATCACAAATGACTATTTTGTGTACAAATTAAGCGCCAATTACGAACACTTCAATTGCAATTTAAAGCACAGGTCAATTTTTTCTTAATTACCCCCGAATTATGCGGTTTTATCCATTGAGACAGAATTAAGCGCCCCGATAGTGTATAAGTTACAGTCAAATTCCTTAATCGGACCTCCCCGAAATTGCAAATGACCTTTTTTGTGTACAAATTAAGTGCCAATTACGAGCACTTCAATTGCAATTTAAAGTACAGGTCAATTTTTTCTTAATTACCCCCGAATTATGCGGTTTTATCCATTGAGACAGAATTAAGCGCCCCGATAGTGTATAAGTTACAGTCAAATTCCTTAATCGGACCTCCCCGAAATTGCAAATGACCTTTTTGAATACAAATTAAGTGCCAATTACGAGCACTTCAACCGCAATTTAGAGTACAGGTCAATTTTTTCTTAATTACCCCCGAATTATGCGGTTTTATCCATTCAGACAAAATTAAGCGCCCTGATAGTGTATAAGTTACAGTCAAATTCCTTAATCGGACCTCCCCGACATCGCAAATGACTTTTTTGTGTACAAATTAAGTGCCAATTACGAGCACTTCAATTGCAATTTAGAGTGCAGGCCAATTTTTTTCTTAATTACCCCCGAATTATGCGGTTTTTTATCCATAATTTCCTAATCAGCCTTTCCCTAATTAGTAAATGAATTTTTTCATATGCAAAGTAATTGCTAATTACGTGCAGTTCGAAGGCAATTTTGAGTTCAGGTCGATTTTTCTTAATTTTCTCTTAATTAAGCACTTTTTGTGCCTTTATCCGTTGAGGCAAAATGAACGCCATTTTGTTGGTGTTAGATTGTGCGCCCTGCTCTAATTCGTACTTACTTCATTTTTTCGTCACCGAATTAAATACCAATTGCAACAAAAATTTACATTTGGGCAGGACAAGCTGACTATTGTCCTTCTTCGGCTAAATTCTAGATCGGGAACCTGTAGATTATGCGCCCTTTTGCGCTTGAGTATTAATTTCGTGATGAATGACGCAAGCCACAATTAATGACAGAGTTATCGCGACTGGTACCAGTCTTGGAAAAAAACCGATGTCAGTAAACACTTACTTATACCAATAAAACCTGATACTATGCGCAATTATTTGCCCTATTTGCTATAAGTAATGGTAATCGTCGAGTTTATTCATTAACGCGTAATTAATTCGTAATAATATTTTATATGGAGCTCGCCTTTTATTGCGTATTTAATTAACGATCGTAATATTTTGTTTCTTTGCAGGGTGAGCGGTAGTCCTGGAGGCGGCCTCCAACTGCTAGGACGGGAGCTGCACCCTGCCTACCGTCTGCCGCCTCACATGGAGTACCTTTATTCGTTGCAGCACTCCACAGCCAGTTCTGTACACGGTAAGTCACGTACCTATGGGGGTACCTCATGGGTCCAATCTACGACCTCTGTTAATGTCAATTTCGGAACAATAAAAAAATATGCTTTTCTATGTTCCACGCTGACAGCTGCCCAAAAATCATCTTCTTCAAGGCTAACGGCAAATCTAAGTTATAACTTCTAAGGGTTCTGAGAGCTTCCTGGGTACCAGGTTCTTCAAGTCCGAAAGCTCTACAAAGTAGTCTGTCAAGCGTACTTTGGAGTCTTACAAGAGCACTTGAAAGCTCTTAAGGACTCTTATAGTCCCTTTGCAGAGATTTCTCAACCATTTCCGATCTCAAGTTCCTTAGGAATCTAAAAAAAACATTTAAGAAATTCTAGAAAGCTTTAGAAGATTCAAGTGCACTCTTTAAAGCGCTCTATGTCTGATCTATAACATTTTAGAAGAATCTGAAAAACACCTAAGGTGTCAGGAAAGGCTCTTGAAAACCTCTTTTTCAGTGTTTTCCAGAGGCTTTTAGAGACAACTGAAGGCTTTCCTAGACCTACTCCGGAGCGTTAAAACCTAGG
This sequence comes from Photinus pyralis, assembly GCF_008802855.1. Taxonomy (NCBI): domain Eukaryota; kingdom Metazoa; phylum Arthropoda; class Insecta; order Coleoptera; family Lampyridae; genus Photinus; species Photinus pyralis. The sequence goes on along the minus strand of NW_022170878.1, from coordinate 5,697,339 downwards.
TTAAAACGCTTTCCATGATGGTCTTAGACTCTTCCCCTAACCTCCAGTCAGTGATCAGTCTCAGGGCGCGCTAGTGTCTACCATGGCTACTTAGGGCCTCCCTAGCCCTCTCTATTATACGTTGTGATACATCATGTAATCAGTAAGAGAAAGCAAAATAATGACGTTAAGAAATACAGGGTGTTGCATTTAAAAAATACTAACATTGAGTCATATGTCAGGAAAGGTGACCCAAAAACTTCTTTCACTACGCCACTGGATTTTATGTAAAAATGTCACCCCGCCCTCGGCTCGCTCGGCATTCTTCTTGCACTTTTAAATTTTGACAACACGGGCACACTAGATTTCCTTAAAAATCAGAATGCTAAAGAGACCGCCGAGCGAGCCGAAGGCGAGTTCGGCACAAACCTAGGCATGGTAGAAGTTCAGCTTAGAAAAATACCCTACGAAAACTTCTACTCTGTCCAGGGTTGTGCCGAATTCTCAATTGCAAATTTTAACAACGGACACACTAGATTTCTTTAAAAATGAGAATTCTAGAGGAATTAGGGGAGTTCGGTACAAACCTAGGCATGGTAGCAATTCAGCTTAAAAAAATCACCCTAGGAAAACTTCTACTCTGTCTAGGGCTGTGCCGAATTCTCAATTGCAAATTTTAACAACACGCGTACACTAGATTTCTTAAAAATGAGAATTCTAGTGGAATTGCCGAGCGAGCCGAAGGCGAGTTCGGCACAAACCTAGGCATGGTAGCAGTTCAGCTTAGAAAAATCATCCTAGGATAACTTCTACTCTGTCTAGGGCTGTTCCGAATTCTCAATTGCAAATGTTAACAACACGGGCACACTAGATTTCTTTAAAAATGAGAATTCTAGAGGAATTGCCGAGCGAGCCGAAGGCGAGTTCGGCACAAACCTAGGCATGGTAGCAGTTCAACTTAGAAAAATCACCCTAGGATAACTTCTACTCTGTCTAGGGCTGTGCCGAATTCTCAATTGCAAATTTTAACAACACGGGCACACTAGATTTCTTTAAAAATGAGAATTCTGGAGGGATTGCCGAGCGAGCCGAAGGCGAGTTCGGCACAAACCGAGGCATGGTAGAAGTTCAGCTTAGGAAAAGTCACCCTAGGAAAACTTCTACTCTGTCTAGAGCTGTGACGAATTCTCAATTGCAAATTTTAACAACACGGACACACTAGATTTCTTAAAAATGAGAATTCTAGAGGAATTGCCGAGCGAGCCGAAGGCGAGTTCCGCACAAACCTAGGCATGGTAGCAGTTCAGCTTAGAAAAATCATCCTAGGATAACTTCTACTCTGTCTAGGGCTGTGCCGAATTCTCAATTGCAAATTTTAACAACACGGGCACACTAGATTTCTTAAAAATGAGAATTTTAGAGGAATTGCCGAGCGAGCCGAAGGCGAGTTCGGCACAAACCTAGGCATGGTAGCAGTTCAGCTTAGAAAAATCATCCTAGGATAACTTCTACTCTGTCTAGGGCTGTGCCGAATTCTCAATTGCAAATTTTAACAACACGGGCACACTAGATTTCTTTAAAAATGAGAATTCTAGAGGAATTGCTGAGCGAGCCGAAGGCGAGTTCGGCACAAACCTAGGCATGGTAGCAGTTCAACTTAGAAAAATCACCCTAGGATAACTTCTACTCGTCTAGGGCTGTGCCGAATTCTCAATTGCAAATTTTAACAACACGGGCACACTAGATTTCTTTAAAAATGAGAATTCTAGAGGAATTGCCGAGCGAGCCGAAGGCGAGTTCGGCACAAACCTAGGCATTGTAGCAGTTCAGCTTAGGAAAAGCCACCCTAGGAAAACTGCTACTCTGTCTAGGACTGTGCCGAATTCTCAATTGCACATTTTAACAACACGGGCACACTTGATTTCTTTAAAAATGAGAATTCTAGAGGAATTGCCGAGCGAGCCGAAGGCGAGTTCGGCACAAACCTAGGCATGGTAGCAGTTCAGCTTAGAAAAATCATCCTAGGATAACTTCTACTCTGTCTAGGGCTGTGCCGAATTCTCAATTGCAAATTTTAACAACACGGGCCCACTAGATTTCTTTAAAAATGAGAATTCTAGAGGAATTGCTGAGCGAGCCGAAGGCGAGTTCGGCACAAACCTAGGCATGGTAGCAGTTCAACTTAGAAAAATCACCCTAGGATAACTTCTACTCTGTCTAGGGCTGTGCCGAATTCTCAATTGCAAATTTTAACAACACGGGCACACTAGATTTCTTTAAAAATGAGAATTCTAGAGGAATTGCCGAGCGAGCCGAAGGCGAGTTCGGCACAAACCTAGGCATTGTAGCAGTTCAGCTTAGGAAAAGCCACCCTAGGAAAACTGCTACTCTGTCTAGGACTGTGCCGAATTCTCAATTGCACATTTTAACAACACGGGCACACTTGATTTCTTTAAAAATGAGAATTCTAGAGGAATTGCCGAGCGAGCCGAAGGCGAGTTCGGCACAAACCTAGGCATGGTAGCAGTTCAGCTTAGAAAAATCACCCTAGGATAACTTCTACTCTGTCTAGGGCTGTGCCGAATTCTCAATTGCAAATTTTAACAACACGGGCACACTAGATTTCTTTAAAAATGAGAATTCTGGAGGGATTGCCGAGCGAGCCGAAGGCGAGTTCGGCACAAACCGAGGCATGGTAGAAGTTCAGCTTAGGAAAAGTCACCCTAGGAAAACTTCTACTCTGTCTAGAGCTGTGACGAATTCTCAATTGCAAATTTTAACAACACGGACACACTAGATTTCTTAAAAATGAGAATTCTAGAGGAATTGCCGAGCGAGCCGAAGGCGAGTTCCGCACAAACCTAGGCATGGTAGCAGTTCAGCTTAGAAAAATCATCCTAGGATAACTTCTACTCTGTCTAGGTCTGTGCCGAATTCTCAATTGCAAATTTTAACAACACGCGTACACTAGATTTCTTAAAAATGAGAATTTTAGAGGAATTGCCGAGCGAGCCGAAGGCGAGTTCGGCACAAACCTAGGCATGGTAGCAGTTCAGCTTAGAAAAATCATCCTAGGATAACTTCTACTCTGTCTAGGGCTGTGCCGAATTCTCAATTGCAAATTTTAACAACACGGGCACACTAGATTTCTTTAAAAATGAGAATTCTAGAGGAATTGCCGAGCGAGCCGAAGGCGAGTTCGGCACAAACCTAGGCATGGTAGCAGTTCAGCTTAGAAAAATCACCCTAGGATAACTTCTACTCTGTCTAGGGCTGTGCCGAATTCTCAATTGCAAATTTTAACAACACGGGCACAATATTTTCTTTAAAAATGAGAAGTTTCTCAAAATTCAAGGTCAGAATCTCTTGAAACGGACCTTTGCAGAGGTCCCTTTTAAAGACATGCTACACCAAGAGTCTAAAATGTACAAAAAAACGCCTGAGCGTAGACAAACCCCTTGAGAAAAATTTCCCCATCACTTACGAATTAAGAGCCTGAACTTGGAGATTGGAAAATTTACGTTTTCGAGCAATTGCCATTCTCTTTACCTTCCCTGGAGCGTATTCCTTACCCCAAACTTCTTCGGTCTCAAATCTATTGATTGAAATCGAGTTTTATCTTTGCAAATTCGATGAATATGGTTACAATAAGGTCAAAGTTTTCATTGATGTTTTAAGCTTTTGAATTCACGAATTGAAAACAAAAATTGGCACGAAAGTATTTTGATCTGTCACCAGAAGACGACGCTAAGTGAACGTGACAGCAACATCGGTCCAACACATTTCAGTACATGATGTAATAACGTTCTAGTTTGTTTGTATAAAGAATTTTTGATAAGTCAGTCTTAAGTGCAACTGCATTAATGATTTATTTAACCAAGCGGCCGTGTTTGTTTTGTCTGTATATATTGTAATATCAGGCAGCTTATTTTAATACATTCTTGTTTATTTGCTCGCGCTTGTTCCATTTCTCCCGTTTATTTTCGTAGAGAATGTTTTCTTATATAGGTACTCGGCGTTGATTTTTTCCCCATTTACTTATGCGCGTGACGTGTTGACGGCTACCGAATTTTTCTCGCCGCCCGCCGCGCCGCCGTAAAAATTATAAATAGAGGAATTCGTATTTTAAAGCACCACCGGATGCGCGCGTATAATCTTCCTTCTATTTAAAATGATGAAGGGTTCATTGTCGACCCGCCCGCATCCATTCGCTCGTATTTCGTCTTATGAATGGAGAGCCTCTTCTGATGAGCCCGATTAAGGAAGTGCTTGTTGGTGGTGGTGGTGCGAAAAGGCCAGTGCACCAGACAGGGTCGGACTGACGAGGAAGTGGTTTGACATTTTTTTTTCTAAAACGGACCGACATTGGTTAGGCACCACCACGTGCTAAGATTTGTTGGTTACCAACAGAATAGCTCTTGAAAATTATCGGGCACGGGCAGGATGGACAGTTTTCTAATAGTTTTAGGATTTGTGCGAATCTTCGCAATTTCCTCCGATTTATACTCTCAACAAAGGAGGAAAAGATTAGTAAACTTCCTTTCCTAGAGGGTGCTACTTTCACTTCCCAAATGTTTATAACAACCACCATGCTAAGTTCGAAACTGGGGGAACGGGAATAATTGAGCACCCTTCTTGAAGACTACAATGATAGTTGCTTTGGTGAAAGGCTAGTAATCCCCCAGACCCCCAGTGGTACGTTCCCCCCAAAATATTTCACAGGAAAAGAAATTTAGATGGCACTTCCTAGAAAGGGAAGGACTTTCTACAAAATAATCATAAGCATATGCCAATAATTATTCAAAACATTTTGGGGGGAGAGCGTATCACCGGGGGGGTCTGGGGGGTATGGAATACCCCCCAGGACAAAAACCTATTTGCTGACCCTTTGTAGAATATTATTATAGTAACTTTTGGGAAAAGGTAATCTCTGTGCTGGGAAGTATTCCATACCCCCCAGACCCCCCGGTGCTACGTTCCCCCCCAAAACGTTAACCCTTACAGCTCTTTGTATTAAATATCTCACACGAAAAGAAATTTAGATGGCACTTCCTAGAAAGGGAAGGACTTTTTACAAAATAATCATAAGCATATGCCAATAATTATTGAAAACATTTTGGGGGGAGAGCGTACCACCGGGGGGTCTGGGGGTTATGGAATAACCCCCAGGAGAAAAACCTATTTGCTGACCCTTTGTAGAATATTATTATAGTAACTTTTGGGAAAAGGTAATCTCTGTGCTGGGGGGTATTCCATACCCCCCAGACCCCCCGGTGCTACGTTCCCCCCCCCAAAACGTTAACCCTTACAGCTCTTTGTATTAAATATCTCACACGAAAAGAAATTTAGATGGCACTTCCTAGAAAGGGAAGGACTTTCTACAAAATAATCATAAGCATATGCCAATAATTATTCAAAACATTTTGGGGGGAGAGCGTATCACTGGGGGGGTCTGGGGGGTATGGAATACCCCCCAGGACAAAAACCTATTTGCTGACCCTTTGTAGAATATTATTATAGTAACTTTTGGGAAAAGGTAATCTCTGTGCTGGGGGGTATTCCATACCCCCCAGACCCCCCGGTGCTACGTTTCCCCCCAAAACGTTCACCCCTTACAACTCTTTGTATTAAATATCTCACAGGAAAAGAAATTTGGATGTCACTTCCTAGAAAGGAAGAGCGGGCGTAACACCGGGAGGTCTGGGGGGTATGGAATACCCCCCAGCACACAGGAAGAATCGACTACCTTTTCCCAAAACCTAGAATGATAGTTGCTTTCGTGAAAAGGTTAGTATCTATTTAATACCCCTCCTCCTCCCTCGCCTCCCCCCCCCCCCCCCGACCCAGGTCTTCTGCAAACGTAAAAATAAACATGCTGAAGTTTTCTTGAGACTTTAGATTCTTTAAAAGCCTTTGAGATTCTTTAATAGATTTCAAGAAATTTTACAAGCCTTTCTAAGAACTAAGAACTAATGAATCACCAAATGGTCTCTACAGACGTTTAGTGACCTTTAGAGATTGTACAGGCTTCTTTTAAGTGTCCTTAAGAGATTTTAATAATCTTTAAGAGCATTGATATCTGAATTTCGAAAGGCTCTTATGATCTTTCACACGCGAGATCTTTCAAAAATCTTTAAACCAAGGGCTTCAAGGGTCTCCTTTTAAAGCATTTAACCGTCCCTTAGTCTATCGAGTGTTTGAATGTCTTAATATACTTTGAGAGCGTTTAAAGTGGTTTGTCTTGAAGGCCCTTTAAAGGCTTTTAAGCGTCCTTCAGTTTGTGTGGGTTTTTAAAAGTGTCGCACACAGTCTCCAAGGGGTTGAAAAAGTATCTGCGAGCCTTCTAGAATCTAGATGCTTTATTCTTTGATCGTTTAACAGTAACATGTCGCAAAGGGGCCCTCTACTAACTGTCAGAGCCGACTCTTTAAGATCTTCAAAGAATCTCCAAGGATCTTTCCCCCCAGCAAACGAAGATCTTATAGTAGCGGAAAAACTATTCATGGTATGTGTTCCTGAGGGGGATTTCATAGGCTCCCGATGGTACATTCTACCTTAAAGTACCCAACACTAATGTCTCATGGTATGGAGTTACGTCCAACAAAAGAAGATTTAATGACCCTTTCTCAAAACGCCAATGAGTCTTTAAGGACCTAAAGGTTTTGGTAGAGAACGTAGCCTAGGTGGATGTGAAATACATCCAGCAGGAAAAGAGAGAGAAAGAGACAAATGACAATGGATGACTGAAAGAAGACGGAAATTACGAAGAGTATGGAAGAGGAGGAAGGTACAACGAAGGATTGGATATGTGGTGGACCGTGAAAGAAGAAAGATGAACCGAGAAAGAAGATAGGAGAACAAGGGGCGGGGTTTAGAGAGAACGTCATGTATGCGGAGAGAGAAATGAGGCGGAAATCGACAATGCAAGAGGAAGAGGGCATGATGCAGATTATGTCGTGGGTACGTGACGGAGGTAGTAACATGAAAACATGAAAAAATGCGAAAGGTGGTGTAAAAAAATAAATTAAGGAATAAGGGAAAACATAGACAGGGGGGGGGGGGTGCGAGAAAGAACGCTGCAAGTATAGAGGATGAAAAAGACAGCATAGAACATTCGCGAGACGTGCAAGAAAAAAATGGGGGGGGGGGGGCGATTGTACGGAAGAGAAAAATAGGACAGAACAACTGGTCGAAAAAGAAAGAAGGGGAAGAGGTGGGAAGAAGTACTCAAAGTATAACAAGGAAAACAAAAAAGGAGACGACGCGAGGGTGGAGATGAGGAGGAAGGGACAGAGATATCAAGGGTAGAGAGGGAACGGCAATTAAAAGGCTCAAAAGAGAGCAAGGGCGATGAAAGAATAACAAGTAACAAGGAGAGATTGAGAAAGCTAATAGGGACATGGAAAGGAAGAAAAGCGACAGAAGCAATCGTGGCTAGTAAGGGAAAAGGTATGGAAAATGATGAAGAACAGTAAGGAGTACAAGTGTGTATTGCACATAAACGAAAGAAGACTAAACTACACAGTGGACGAAAAACAAAGAATAAGAATAGATAAAGGGAATGCGACCTAGTAAAAAATCGGAGGGAAGAAGAAGATAGAAAATGCTAACTGTGTGGTGGGAAAGAGGAGAACAGATCATGTGATATGAAAATGTTGACGGGTACAAAGATCGAAAAGAAACAGAAAAGGAATATTAGACAAAGGGGGAAGAGGAGAGCGCTTAATGAAAAAAGGAAATCAAAGAAAAAAGAACAAGGAAAAGTCAACAGAAAGAGGACGAGCCCAAACGAAAAACCGTGGACCATTTGGTCTCCCATGCATACTTATAGAAATCTTTTATGCTGCAAACGACACTGTAAAGGGGCCATTTAATGTGGGAATTTCGCTGTCGAGTCCGGCCCTGGCACCAGAGGGCGCTGGCGGGTTTAATAGTCCTAGCATTCATAAAATCCAACCGAAATAGATTTTATACTCTAACCAGATGTATACAGCGGGGTCTTCTGTTTTTTAACACAAAGACAGTTCATCCCTTCTCGCCCGTGTTATCAACGTGATTATTATTACTATCATTATCAAAACGGATGTGAGTAAAATAGGTGATGGCGGCAGGAATTCCCGACGATTTACTTAATGATCCGTTGCCCTCTTCTCTATTTTAAGATTTATATCCCGAGTGCGTTGGTAGATGCGTGTTAATTTTAAACATCCCGAATATTGGGTGTAATAAGAAACATACGTCATACACATCTGTCCGTCCAGTCGCCCATCTGAAGCGTGCCTTGCGACGATTTTTCGAGCGCAATCGTCCGTTCATTGTCTCTCCGATTGAATTCGTCGCGTGGTTCGCGCGCTACTATTTTTGACGGCTATGCCAAATGCGCGGAAATTGCGCTAATTTTTGTTCTGTTTGTTGCAGCAGGCCTCGGCCTTTCTCCTGAGTACCTGACGGCGCGGGGCCTTACCGAACTGCATCCGAACTCGACGTTGGCCAGCAGCGATTTTCCGTTCAGCTTGGATGGTAAGGAGATCAAATTTTATGAGAAATTAGTGATGCAGTGATATTCATGTAGAAGTAGACATAGGAATTTCCTATGTCTACTTTCAAATGATAAAAAGTCTTCCGAAGGACGCCTAACTTTATGCAACCAAAATCACTACCTACAACAAATGAAGATCTGCCTGTCATATTAATTAATTTGAATATTATCGCTTTGACTTCCTTATTGTAATTTTCTAATTAATATGACAGCCAGATCTTTATTTGTTTCAAGAAGTTATTTTGGTTGCATAAAATTAAGTGTCCTTCAGAAGACTTTTTATCATTTGAAAGTAGACATCGAAAATCCCTATGTCTACTTCTACTTGTATATCACCGTATACATAATATACAGGTGGTGGTGTAATAAAAGTCTCTCGCAACCATTATTCTACTGCGTAATGTAGACCGGCGTAAGTTACGCTATCTAACTTGTAGGAGTAATCACAAATGCAAGTATCTTTGGATAGGTACCTTTATTGACTCACTCTGTATGTCATGTAAATTTGGGGAGATGAGTTTTAATTATCTCGGCAAGGAGTTTATGCGGGTGCATTCGTTGAAATGCACCCGCAGAAACTCCTCATATTCGTGGCTAAAGAATATCTCTTTCAATTATATGCGCGACCAGAGTATTCACTTCCAAAATATTGCCCCCCCCCCCTCCCCCCGAAGATTCGTAAGTTCTCAAGTTCCCATGATGTAGGTGGGGCGTGGAGGGGGCTAACCATATCCACCACCCCCAATACCCCCGGTTCTACATTCTACCGCAAAATGTTTAGCATTCTCAGCACTTACACCGTAATTTTTGAAAAAAGGCTTTACGCCCTAACGTTCTGGGGGTGAAGGTATCACCGGGGGGTCTGGAATACCCCACATATACAAAATAGGGAAATGAATATTGACTTTCTTTTTCCTAGGGGGTATGGCCATCGTACCTTTTTTACTGGGAGGTATTACAGACCGCTTACACCGTAAATTTTAAAAAAAGGCTCTACGCGTTAAGGTTTTGGGGGTGAAGGTATGACCGGGGGGTCTGGGGAGTATGGAATACCCCCCAGTATACAAAATAGGGAAATGAATATTGACCTTTTTCCTGGGGGGTATGGCCATCGTACTTTTTTTACTGGGGGGTATTCCAGACAGCTTACACCGTAATTTTTGAAAGAAGGCTTTACGCCCTAACGTTCTGGGGGTGAAGGTATCACCGGGGGGTCTGGGGGGCATGGAAAACCCCCCAGTATACAAAATAGGGAAATGAACATTGACTTTCTTTTTCCGGGGGGGGGGGGGGGATACCATCGTACTTTTTTTACTGGGGGTATTCCAGACAGCTTACACTGTAATTTTTGAAAAAAAGGCTTTACGCCCTAACGTTCTGGGGGTGAAGGTATCACCGGGGGGTCTGGAATACCCCACATATACAAAATAGGGAAATGAATATTGACTTTCTTTTTCCTAGGGGGTATGGCCATCGTACCTTTTTTACTGGGGGGTATTACAGACCGCTTACACCGTAAATTTAAAAAAAAAGGCTCTACGCGTTAAGGTTTTGGGGGTGAAGGTATGACCGGGGGGTCTGGGGAGTATGGAATACCCCCCAGTATACAAAATAGGGAAATGAATATTGACTTTCTTTTTCCTGGGGGGTATGGCCATCGTACTTTTTTTACTGGGGGGTATTCCAGACAGCTTACACCGTAATTTTTGAAAGAAGGCTTTACGCCACCGTTCCTGGGTGAAGGTAATCACCGGGGGGTCTGGGGTATGGGAATACCCCGCGTATAAACAAATAGGGAAATGAATATTGAACTTTCTTTTCCTGGGGGGGGGGGGGAATAAAATCGTACTTTTTTATACTGGGGGTATTCCCACGACAGCTTACACGCGTAATTTTTTGAAAAAAACAGGCTTTACGCCCTACACGTCCTGGGGGTGAGGTATCTACACGGGGGGGTCTGGGGGTATGGATAACCCCAGTAATACAAAATAGGGAAATGATATTGACTTTCTTTTTCCTGGGGGGCGTAATGCCATCGTACTTTTTTTTTATGGGCGGTATTCCAGACAGCTTTACACGTAATTATTTGAAAAAAGGGCTTTAACGCCCTAACGTTTCTGGGGGTGAAGGTATCACCGGGGGGGTCTGGGGGGTATGGAATACCACCAGTACAAAATAGGGAAATGAATATTGACTTTCTATTTTTGGGGGGGGGGGGGGGGGGGATAACATCGTATTTTTTTAACTGTGGGGTTATTTCCAGCACAGCTTACACCGTAATTTTTTGAAAAGGCTTTACGCCTAACAGTTCTGGGTGAAGGTATCCGGGCGGTCTGGGGGATGGAGATACCCCCAGTACATATCAAAATAGGGAAATGAATAAGACTTTCTTTTTCCTGGGGGGGGGGGGGGGGGGGGGGGAATACCAATCGATTTTTTTACTGGGGGTATCAGACAGCTTACACTGTATTTTGAAAAAGGCTTTCGCCCTAACGTTCTGGGGCTGAAGGTATTCACACCGGGGGGTCGGAATACCCACATATAACAAAATCGGCGAATGATAATGACTTTCTTTTTCACTAGGGGGTCATGGCCATCGTACATTTTTTACTGGGGTAATTACGACCGCTTACACCCGTAAATTTAAAAAAAGGCTCTACGCGTTAAGGTTTTGGGGGTGAAGGTATGACGCCGGGGGGTCGGGGAGTATGGAACCCCAGTATACAAAATAGGGATGAATATTGACCTTCTTTTTCCTGGGGGTGGGCATCGTACTTCTTTTACCTGGGGGGTATCTCCAGACACAGCTTACACACGTAATTTTTGAAGAAGGCTTTTCGCCCTACGTTCTGGGGGTAAGGTATCAACGGGGGGTCTGGGGGCTGGAAACCCCCAGTATACAAAATAGGGAAATGACATTGGGCTTTCTTTTTCCGGGGGGGGGGAATACCATGTACTTTTTTTACTGGGGGTATTCCAGACAGCTTACACTGTAATTTTTGAAAAAAAAGGCTTTAACGCCAGAGTCTGGGGGTGAAGGTTCACCGGGGGGTCTGGGGGGTATGGAATACCTCCCAGTATACAAAATAGGGAAATGAATATTGACTTTCTTTTTCCTGGGGAGTATGGCCATCGTACTTTTTTTACTGGGGGGTATTCCAGACAGCTTACACCGTAATTTTTGGAAGAAGGTTTTACGCTTTAACGTTCTGGGGGTGAAGGTATCACCGGGGGGTCTGGGGGGGATGGGAAAACCCCAGTATACAAAATAGGAAATGAACATTGACTTTCTTTTTCGGGGGGGGGGGGCGGGGGGATGACCATCGTACTTTTTTTACTGGGGGGTATTCCAAACAGCTTACACCGTAATTTTTGAAAAAAGTCTTTACGCCCTAACGTTCTGGGGTGAAGGTATCACCGGGGGGTCTGGGGGGTATGGAATACTCCCCAGTATACAAAATAGGGAAATGAATATTGACTTTCTTTTTCCGGGGGGTATGGCCATCGTACCTTTTTTACTGGGGGGTATTACAGACAGCTTACACCGGGGCTTAAAAATTAATGTTATCTCTCATTGTATTCTAATTAAAGGTTTCAACGAAAGGAACCGTTTTCTACCAACTACTGCCCTTTCTTTCTGTCCTCTTATCAAAGTACGAGTAGGGAGGAAGGGGGGTGGAACTAGTTTTATTCTTCATGGTACTCTAATGAAAGGTTTCAAGGAAAGGAATTAATTTCTACCAACCATACCCCTCCTCCTCGACCTCTTATCGTGTTCGGATATATTCTCTTATACCTCAAGAGCGGATTGTCGGAAGGGGGTACTCACAAAGGGCAATTGAGACGTCTCAAAGAAATATATCCATTGGTTATGTCAAAACAAAAGCTATTTCGCTTTAAAAAATGCGCGTATCTGCACAAATTAGATTAGATTTCTCGATGATTTTGACAAAGTTTCGAGATTTTTCAGAAAACTTATAAAAGAAAAGTGTGTGAAAAATGTGCATAAGCACCTAATTGAGAGGTGTAGAGGTACGAGACGAACTTGAATCAATTTTGTGTGTTTTTCAGGGTCTCGAATAAGCAGCCCACGCCCGAACAGTTTGAGACAGTCCCGCAAGAGGGCGCTCTCATCCTCGCCGTACTCGGATTCGTTCGACATCAATTCGATGATACGTTTCTCGCCGAACTCTCTAGCCTCGATAGTGAATGGCTCAAGGTCGTCGAGCGCGAGCGGTTCCTACGGGCACCTCTCGGCGGGCGCCATCAGTCCGGCGCTCAGCTCCGTGCACCCCAGCATGCACCTGCAGCAGCTCCAGGCGCATCTCATCCGAAGCGCCGGTTCGCTGCTTCCGCTACCTCCGGCGCCCGCGCCGCCCCATCCCATGTACTCGCTTCCTCACCATCCGCTTCACACATCGACTGGTCAGAATATTCCAAAGACTGATGTAAGTAGTCCTCCCCGCTTTTGAGTTCGAAGATTAATCGTTTTCGTAGATTTTAAGCGAACGAAAAAAATCGGAAACCTCGAACTTAATTACGCTCGACGCCGATGCGAATCGCAACAAGGCGCGGTCGAAAAAGGACGCCTGCATCACGACCTGCGACGCTCAGGGCGACCAGGCCGATCTGAAGGACGAGCCGGGCGACTTCATCGAGACGAACTGCCACTGGAAGGACTGCGCGACCGAGTTTCCCACTCAGGACGACCTCGTCAAGCACATCAACAACGACCACATTCACGCGAACAAGAAATCGTTCGTCTGCAGATGGGAGGGGTGCTCGCGCGCCGAGAAACCGTTCAAAGCTCAATATATGCTGGTGGTGCACATGCGCAGACACACTGGGGAAAAACCACACAAGTGCACGGTAAGTCAGAAAGTGACGTACGTTAAATGTGTCACTTTTACGTCATCTGACGTCATCGACGTAAATATACCAAAAAATGACGGTACGGAATTTTTCGCTTACAGTTCGAAGGCTGCTACAAGGCGTACTCAAGACTGGAAAATTTGAAAACTCACCTACGATCGCACACCGGCGAGAAACCCTACACCTGCGAGTATCCCGGGTGCTCCAAGGCGTTTAGCAACGCGTCGGATCGAGCCAAACACCAGAATCGGACTCACAGCAACGAGGTGAGTAGCTCGAGCCGTTCGGCTTCAGTTCTAACAGTAAGTGTCTCTCGCCCCAAAAGAAACCGTACGTGTGCAAGGCGCCCGGATGCACCAAGCGCTACACCGATCCCAGCTCGCTGCGCAAACACGTCAAAACCGTTCACGGCGCCGAATTCTACGCGAACAAGAAGCACAAGGGCATCGACGGACCGCACGACGACGGATCGGCCGGAATCGATTCGAGTCCGCGCAGCGAGGACATGCAGAGTCACAAGACGACGAGCCTCAGTAGTCCGAGCATTAAATCAGAGGTACTTTTAGATTTTTCTCTGAACCTGGTACAATTTTTATGCTCCTGGGTCAATTTTTGAAAGTTAGGCTAAAATACATCTTTTCAGTCCGATGTCAACTCGCCCGGACAACAACAGCAAGGATCGCCATTGGGGGCGACTCATCTGGCGGGCGGATGTCACGATGATCTAACGGCCGAAGTTCCTGCCCTGCAAAGAAATCCGATCGACGATCCCGCGTGGCCTTACGACGCCGAGGACTTGGAGGTACTATCTTTATTGTATCTGCTCTTGCTGTTAAAGTCTCACTTTTTGAAATGCAACCTAAAATTGTTCACCGTCACAGATTGAAGATCTGCCTGAAGTTCTACGTGCGATGGTGGGCATCGGAACGGATCGTGGCAGCGTCGCGGCCCTCAGCAATCAGGCCGTACGTAATCGAGTCAAGGCGCGTCTGCAGGCGAAACCCGGCTCGCTTCCCTCGCTGCCCCCCGTCACCCGCAAGAACATCGGCATAACCGAGATCAATCGTCGCATCACCGACCTGAAGGTCGAGGCTGCGCCGCAGACCAAAACCCAACTTACCGAATTGCAGCAGAGACTTCAGCCTCCCGGCGGCACCCAAGCGCAGATTCGTCGAGACAGCAACTCGACGGTTAGTTCCTATTACGGCAGCATGCGCAGCGCCGACATGAGCCGGAAGAGTAGCTTGGCGTCGCAGGCGTCGAGTATGCGTCCGGGTCCCGGCGGCGGATCGTTCTACGATCCGATATCGGCGGGCAGTTCGAGGCGCAGCAGCCAACTGTCGACCGCCACCGGTGGCGGTATCAGCGTGCCTCCATCCCCACCTTCGCATTTGCTTGTCGGGCAGTTGCAGCGATTGCAGCCTTCACCACAAAACGGAAACCTGGTGCTTCAGGTAAGGGTTACAATGAAAGTGTCTGACGTATGCTTTAAAAAAATCTGAACTTGATCCAAGGCTCGTTATTTAAGATTCAAGACTCATGTTGTAAAGGTGGAGATTCTAAATCCGAATTAAAGGTTCAAGGCTCAAGGTCCAAAATAGCTTCCTAATTCCAGATTGGTTCAGGATTTCAGGATTCATGATTCAAGGCCAATGCCGCCTAAAGGCGTAGGACTCAAGAATCAACTCAAGGCTTGAATCATTCAACTCAGTACCAAATATTGAAGAGTCAAAATGCAAGGCTCGCGGTTCAGAATACAAGATTCAAGAAGTCAATGTTGAAGGTTCAAGAAGGTTCGTTATTCATGATTCAAGTAGCAAGGAACAAGGCTAAAGGACAGTATTTAAGAAACAAGTTTAATATTGACGGCTCAATTCTGAAGATTCGAGTTTTAAGACTCCAGATTGAAGATCACATTAAAGGCTCAAGACGCACGGTTCAGCAAAATTTAAGGGTCGGAGAGTCAAACGTCGGTCATCATTTAAGATCTTAAGATCTTGAGATTCAAGTGCACCCAGATTGAACAAGTTTTGAAGGCTTTCTAAATTTAATATTAACGATCCAAAACTTAAGGCTCATGTCCCAAGGCCCAAGACTAGGCGGTTATCCTTTTAGATTCAACGTTCAAAACGAGAGTCTTAACACTAAGTGCACTCAGATTGCATAAGTTTTGAAGGCTTAATCAGCGTTCTAGATTCACGATTTGTGACTCAAGGCTCAACACTCGACGGTCAACATTCGGATTCAAAATGCGAGGGTTGCGACGCAGTGCATTCATATGAAAGGTTTGAAGCCTCAAGATCTAGCGTTCGATATTTAATATTCACGGTTTAGGGCTCAAGGTTCAAGACTCGACGATGATCATTTAAGATTCAAGGTTCAAAACGCGAGTCTTAGGATTTAGTTGATTCAGATTAATAGTTTGAAGAATCAAGATCTAGCGTTGGAGATTTAATATTAACGATTTAGCGCTCAAGCTTCAAGACTCAACGGTCATAATTCAAGGTTCAAGGTCCAAAACGCGAGAGGATTTCGTGGATTGCAGAAGTTTTGAAAGTTCAAATTCAGCGTTTAATATTCAGAATTCAAGGCTCAGAGTTCGCATGTGTCAAGGTTTAAGAATCGGCGGTCGCTACTTATCATTCAAGGCTCAAAACGTGAGTCTTAAGATTCAGTGAATTCAGATTTAAGAAGTGTTTAAGGCTCATATGGTTCATTGTTTTAGATTTAATATTTACTATTCATAGTTCAAGGCTCATGTGTCAAGGTTTATGACTCGATGGTGATCATTTATGAATCAAGGTTCAAAACAGTTCAGTGGATTATCAGAGCGAAGAAGTTTTGAAGAGTGAAGATTCAGCGTTTTAAATTTAATATTCACGATCCAGAACTTAAGGCTCATGTGCCAGGGCCCAAGATCCAAGACGGTTATCTTTTTAGATTCAAGGTTCAAAACGCGAGTTTTAATATTCAGTGAACTCAGATGATGTTTTGAATGTTCAAGATTCAGATTTTTTTAGATTTAATGTCCAAAATCCAGGACTTAAGGCTCATGTGCCAAGGCAGACTCGGCCGTTTTTATTTATGATTCAAGGTTCAAAACAGTGGATTCAGATTGAAGGACTTTTGAAGGCTCAGGATTCAACTTTCTAGTAATATTTACAATTCAGTACTCAATGATTATGTGTCAAGGTTCAAGGCTTCACGATCCTCATTGAATATTCAAGGTTCGAAGCGCGAGTCTACAGATTCAGTGCACTTAGGTTGAAGAATTTTTGAAGGTTCAAGATTTAATATTCAAGATTCGGAGGATCAAGGCTCATGTGTCAAAGTTCAAGACTTGACGGTCATCATTTAAAGAATCAAAGTTCAAAACTCCCGGCTGAGGATTCAGATTAGAGAAGGTTTGAAGGCTCAAGATCTGGCGGTCTAGATTTAATATTCACGATTTAAGGCTGAAAGTTTATTTGCCAAGGTTCAACGCTCATCATTTAAGATTCAGGGTTAAACGCTAATCTTAACATTCAATCGACTTAGATTGAAGATATTTTGAAGGCTCAAGATACAGCGTGTTAGATTCACGATTCGAAGCTCAAGGCTCATGACTCGATGGTCATCATTGATGATTCAAAGCTCAAAACGCGAGTCGGCGAGTTTCAGTGGATTCAGATTGAAGTTTGAAAGACTCAAGGTTTAGCGTTTTAGAATTAATATTCATCATTCATGGTTCAAGGCTCATGCGTCAAGGTTCGAGACTCGACGGTCATCGTTTATGATACAAGGCTCAAACGGGAATCAGTTGATTCAGGTTAAGGAGGTTTTTAAGGCTCACGGTTTTAGATTTATATATTTACTATTCTGGGTTCAAGGCTCAAGTGTCAAGGTTCAAGCCTTGACGGTCAACATTTACGATGCAAGGTTCAAAATACGAGTCTTAATATTCAGTAGATTCCGATTTAAGAAGCCTTAGTGCTCAAGGTTCATGTGTCAAGGCTCAACACTAGACTGTCATGTTTAAGATACAAGACTGAAAACGCAAGTCTTAAGATTCAGTGGATTCGAATTGAAACAGCTTTGAAAGCTCAAGAATCAGCTTTCTAGATTTAGTATTCATGATTCAAGTTTTGTGTGTCAAGGTTCAAAACTTGGGGGTCATCGTTTACGATTCAAGGTCGAAACGCGAGTCTTAAGATTCAATTAACTGAGATTTAAGAAGTTCTGAATGCTCAAGGTTCAACGTACTACGTTCACGATTCGGAGCTGAAGGCTTATGTTTCAAGGATTGAACCTTGAGATGCGAAGGTTTTATCATTTATGATCCATCGTTCAAAACGCACGCCGTAATATTCAGTGGATTCAGATTAAAAAAGTTTTAAAGGCTCAAAACTCAGCGCTTGTCCTTTTAGATTCAAGGTTCAAGACTGGGCGGTCATCATTTATGATTCAAGGTTCAGTAAATTCAGAAGTCTCACGGTTCAGCGTTCTAGATTTAATATTCACGATTCAGGACTCAAGGCTTATGTGCCACGGCTCAAGGCTCGGCAGTGGTCCTTCCAGATTTAAGGTTCAAGACTCGCCGATCATCACTTATGATTCAAGGTTCAAAACGTGAGTCTTTAAGATTCAGAAGATTTAAATTGAGGAAATTGTTAAGGCTCAAGCATTCTAGATTTAATACTCCGGTTTATTGCTCAAGGTTTAATATTCACGATTCAGGTTCAAGTCATAATGGTCACTAAGATCCAAGGTTCAAAATGCGAGTCTGAAGTTCAGTGGATTCAGATTAATGAAGTTTTGAAGGCTCAAGACTCGGCAGTTATCCTTTTAGATCCAAGGTTCCAGGCTTATTTCACGATTCAGGACTTGGGAGAACACTTAAAAAAGTTTTGTTGTGGGAAGTCATTGGAGGGTCTTCTGATTTTTTTAAAAGCATATTTTATAGGCGAGTCCTTGAGAGAAGTTGCTTAACGCGTTGGTTTCAGCCTCAAAATGTCTCGCTACAGCAAACGGCGATACAACAAACTTGGCTGTCGAAGTTACCCGAAGGCACCGACACCAGCACCGACTCGCGGCGCATGTCCGAACCGTGTCACGTGATGACCGAACGAAAGAGTCCGCCTCCTAGGCCCGCCTCGGTTTCGCTGTCGCCGCTGAAGGGGACCGTCAACTCCGGCGAGCTTCATCCGAACCAAGCGGTCGTGCTGGATGAGGTCGGGGAGGGGGAGATGGTCGAGAATAAGCTGGTGATACCGGACGAGATGGTCCACTATCTGAATCAGGTCGCCGACACGCACACCGGCGATTTTAACGCGATTCCTTGGCAGGACGCGCACAAGCCGATGCCGAGCCCCGGCGCGCACAGCCAGGCGAATTTTGCGCCCGCTCAAAATCCGCTGATGTCGCCCGTTCCCAGCGTGAACCACATGATGCCTTCCCCTGTCGGAGCAATAAACCAAATGGTATGTTAACACATTTTTATTATTAAGCCTTTTATAGTTAGTAAGAAGTAGACATAGGGATTTACGTGTATGGTTTTAGCCTATGTCTCTTCTGAAGAGCTTAAGACCGCCGGAATATTATCTGATATTCATCTAGAAGGTTCAGTGTTGAACCTAATATACTTTATTTGTAATCATATTGCACCATTTTGTCGTAATTGTTGGAATTGCGAGATACAAAATACCATGAAGCGGAGACGCACATCCACGTTCATTAATTGTAAAATTGAAGGAGTACGTACTGTTTCGTAGTTCAGCCACTACAGCAAAGATGGCATTATTATCGCGTTATATTTTCACTATTCAACGATTATATTTGTAGTTTTGTGTAGATATCCCAATCGCCCTTTGTTGAGTACTCTCCTCCGACACTACGTTCTTAGGATATAAGAAATTATCACCGATCACGATAAAGGGCCGAGGAGAACCGGTTAAACCCCCCCCCCCCCAACTCTAATAAAATGTGGGTGAAAAGGGCTGTAGTTGATAGGGAACAGTTCCTTCCGTTGAGACCTTTAATCAGATTACCATGAAAGGTAAAAACATTTCGCTCCCCCCCCCCTCCGTCTTCCCACGTCACTCTCTTATCTCTAAAAGCAGTCCCGAAGGAAAGTGGTAGAAACCAATCCCTTTCGATGAAACCTTTCATTAGACTACCATGAACGGTAAAAAGTGTGATTACCCCACCTCCCATTTTCAAAAATTTTCTTTGCCAGCCGTATACAAAATCTGACACAAAAAGACGCAAATGAATATTATGCACCCTTTACTTCCAAACAGCATCTCGAAAAACAATTCATGGGGGGAGGGGACTTAAAACAATAAAATTTGAAGACTGCAAAAAATCCAGCACAAAATCTCAAAATGTTTGGACTTTAGTTTTTCACTTAAAACTCGAAAACGGTGCAAATTTAATGAATAGCACTTATTTAGTGAATTAAAGAAAACAAAATTCTGCGGCGATCAAAAGATGAACAAACAAAATCGGTCCAATAGAAAAATTTTTACAAGCGATCAAAGAACACCGATTTTTTCCAACTTTCCTAAACAAAAATGAGTTAACCTTTTTTTTTAATTCGTTGTGGCTCCTTACTTGTTTGTTTGTTCATCTTTTTACTTTTGATCGACGCAGAATTGTGTTTTCTTTAATATACTTACTAAAGAAGTGTTATTCATATAAAATATGGACCGTTTTCGAGTTTTAAGCGAAAAACTGAAAAAAAATCCGGAGATTTTGAGGTTTTTTTGGCTGCCAAAAGTTGTGCCAGGAGAAAATGGGTGTGTACTCTTCAAATACATGTTATTTGGACCCAAATGGACCATTTAAAACGATAAAATCGTTTACACCACCTTTTGCAGGAATCGCCCCTTCTCTAATTTGGTCAAAATTATTATTTATGCACCAATTTTGTTGGGAAAACGATCAAACTCGATGACCAAGAAATGATACATGTCTATTTTTGGCGACCAAAATATTTTTATCTAAAGAATGTTAAAATTGTTATTTATGCATCGATTCTCTTGGGAAATTCAATTACGCAATGCCTAAGAAGCGGTCCATGTGTATTTTTGTTCACAAAAAATATCAAAATCGTTATTTATGTAGAAGAAGAACTTATCGACTTCTAGTTGTCGCTATAAGAAAGCTTATGGTTCCAGATGGACAACCATCAAGAATTAATTTTAGTATCCATCACTTTATTGCCCTTATTTATACACCAATGTTTTTAGAAAAAAAGACCAAACTCGATTGCTCGATGCCCAAGAAAAGTGTGTATCGTATCGACTTAAAACGTTGGCGGTGATTTGTAGATCTCTCCTAGGATCTCTCTTATGCCTGTACTAAGTATTGCAGGTGGTAAAAAATGATAATAATACAGGGTGAGTTTTTTTCATTGTCACAATGGGAATCTCGTACGAGATGCCAAGTCGCCCAGACCCCCCGGTGGTACGCTCCCCCCTCCCCAAATATTTTGAATAATTATTCGCATATGTTTATGATAATTTTGTAGACAGTGCCACTACATTTTCCTTTTAAAAATTGAACGTTTTGGTGGACAGCATACCACCGGGGGGTCTGGGGGATATGGAATACCCCCCAGCACAGAGATTACCTTTTCCCAAAAGCTGCTATAATAGTATTTTGCAAAGGGCCAGCAAATACGTCTTTGTCCTGGGGGGTATTGGAACCCCCCAGACCCCCCGGTGGTACGCTCTCCCCCCAAAATGTTTTGAATAATTATTGGCGTATGCTTATGATTATTTTGTAGACAGTGCCACCACATTTTCCTTTTAAAAATTGAACGTTTTGGAGACAGCATACCACCGGGGGGTCTGGGGGTATGGAATACCCCCCAGCACAGAGATTACCTTTTCCCAAAAGCTGCTATAATAGTATTCTGCAAAGGGCCAGCAAATACGTCTTTGTCCTGGGGGGTATTCCATACCCCCCAGACCCCCCGGTGGTACGCTCTCCCCCCAAAATGTTTTGAATAATTATTGGCGTATGCTTATGATTAGTTTGTAGACAGTGCCACCACATATTCCTTTTAAAAATTGAACGTTTTGGGGAACAGCATACCACCAGGGGATCTGGCGGGTATGGAATACCCCCCAGCACAGAGATTACCTTTTCCCAAAAGCTGCTATAATAGTATTTTGCAAAGGGCCAGCAAATACGTCTTTGTCCTGGGGGGTATTCCAGACCCCCCGGTGGTACGCTCTCCCCCCAAAATGTTTTGAATAATTATTGGCGTATGCTTATGATTATTTTGTAGACAGTGCCACCACATTTTCCTTTTAAAAATTGAACGTTTTGGGGGACAGCATACCACCGGGGGGTCTGGGGGATATGGAATACCCCCCAGCACAGAGATTACCTTTTCCCAAAAGCTGCTATAATAGTATTTTGCAAAGGGCCAGCAAATACGTCTTTGTCCTGGGGGGTATGGAACCCCCCAGACTCCCCGGTGGTACGCTCTCCCCCCAAAATGTTTTGAATAATTATTGGCGTATGCTTATGATTATTTTGTAGACAGTGCCACCACATTTTCCTTTTAAAAATTGAACGTTTTGGAGAACAGCATACCACCGGGGGGTCTGGGGGATATGGAATACCCACCAGCCCAGAGATTACCTTTTCCTAAAAGCTGCTATAATAGTATTCTGCAAAGGGCCAGCAAATACGTCTTTGTCCTGGGGGGTATTCCATACCCCCCAGACCCCCCGGTGGTACGCTCCCCCCCCCCAAAATGTCTTGAATAATTATTGGCGTATGCTTATGATTAGTTTGTAGACAGTGCCACCACATTTTCCTTTTAAAAATTGGACGTTTTGGGGAACAGCATACCACCGGGGGGTCTGGGGGTATGGAATACCCCCCAGCACAGAGATTACCTTTTCCCACAAGCTGCTATAATAATACCCCCCCCCCCCCCCCCCCCCCC
>NW_022170878.1:5573967-5674346 GCF_008802855.1 Photinus pyralis | reverse complement strand
CCCCCCCTTCAGGCCTGTCGCTCACTGATCTCGAAAAAAAGTCGCACAGGAAAGTTATAGTTTGTACAAACCAATTTATTTCGATGAGGCCTTTCGTTAGAATACCATGAAGGGTAGAACATGTGTTTACCCCCCCCCCCTTTCCTAAAGTTTAACTTGGCACAACTAAAGACATGCGTATGCACAATCTGAGACCAATTGGTTGTCATATGTAAAAGTTATGCACGTTTAATTTCAAAAATAGCATCTCAGGAAATATTTCGTGGGGGGGGGGGGCTTTTAGACGGCGAAATTTGATGACCGTCTGCCAGATCTTCAAGGTATAGGCTACCTACTGCAAAAAATTCCAGGGCCATTAACGGCAGAAGTGGGTCCGGACGAACGGACGGACAAAACGCAAACAAAAAATTCCAGGGCCATTAACGGCAGAAGTGGGTCCGGACGAACGGACGGACAAAACGCAAACAATAGCACATTTTTTTTTAATTCTTAAAAAACGCGCTAACGGTACATTAGTAAGGGAGTTATTGCATCGGGGTAAAAAATGACCCCCCGTTTGAAGCACCGGGAATCCGAATCAAACAAAATATCGATTAGGTCTGTCTGTCGGTCCGTCTGTACTCTCATTTCCGAGTTATAAATAGGATTACTGGACTATAGCCCAACGCGCCACTTTCAAGAGAGCGGTAAGATGTGCTAAATTATATTTTTTTGCATTATTTGCAATTCCCCTCCTCTGTGGTTCTTGGTGAATTTTTTTTCAAAATCAATACAGATAAATAACTGTACTGTACTTCGCAACTGCCATCTGTATATGTACAGTACAATCTTAATGTTTAGGGTAATTTTCCACGAGGGATCGGGACGGCCGGCGGTCTTAATGTGATGCAACCCAAGCAACTCATGCGCACGCATTTTTGGTTGCATAAAATTAGGCGCGATCTATATCCCTTTTAAATTGTCTATTATTGCCAACAGGTACCATCACCAAATCCCATCATGATGTCGCCTGCACCGTCCCAGATGGTTCCCGTCCACTGTCACTCACAAATGGTGTCCCAAAATCAGCAGATGCTATCGAACTGCTACCGCCCAGCGTCGCATAACGTATGCTACGCGCAGCACACGACCACTTGGGAGCCCAACGGTCAGATGCTCCAAAACCGTATGTGCCAAACTCAACCAGTACAAACCATGTGCCATATCAGCAATATCCCACACAACACCTACTGCAGAACACCTCACGTACAAACTCCAAGCAACTACCCCATCCCCTCCCACTGCAACAACCACGTGTACGCGTCGATGTGCACCTCCAACTACCATCCCAACGGTTGTCAGCAGCAGAAACACGTCAACGGCTACGGGTGCAACAACGTCTACAGTTGCGCGAGCGAGCCGATGGCGTCACCCGCCATGGCCACGCCGGCGCCCACCGACATCGTGAACCAACCGCAACAGGCGCAAATGGTGCGACCGTGCTCCCACGTCGACCAGCACTGCTACCAACAGCAACCCTACACCAATCAATGTCTTCCGAACAGCGATCGCCTGTACTGCGCGAACTGCAGCAACAAAAAGGCGAACGTCTGCCACCAGTGCTCGAACAACGAAATCCAATGCAAGGACATAACGCAATCGCAAATGTCGCCCAACGTCAACAAGGCGCCGCCCGCACTCCAACCGCTCGGCATGCGCCAGGACACGTACCAGCGCACCTTGGAGTACGTCCAAAACTGCCAGTCGTGGACGAACAACGCCGACGCGGCCGTCAGCAGCAGCACGCATCCGAAAGGGGGCTGCGGCGACGCCCCCTCCTCGAACATGGTCGTCAACGACATGACGTCCTCGCTAAGTTCGCTCCTCGAAGAAAACCGTTACTTACAAATGATACAGTAGAACTTTTTTGTGATACAGATTCGGCTTTAAACTTTTATAGTATAATTGTACAATTTTATAAATATATTTCTTATAGGTAGACGCAGAGCAATCAAGATCTCAGTGAAGAGTGCGAGAGGAGCCATTATTGTAACTGCCATCATATCAAGACAATAAGTTAAGCAACTTTTTATATATTTTAATTGTAAATAAGAATTAGCGTAGTGGAAATATTTTGTAATAAGCGATTGAAATTTATTTAAATAAAAACGATGCTTACAGAATAAATTTGGATCTCGCAGATTTATTTTTACTCGCCGCCGGCACCAAAGTTCAATCCCCTTCCCAGTTTCTCCCAAGTTTTTCAACCGTTCTGGCTCGATTAATCACAAAACCAACCATTTACGGATGAAACAAATTTCTCTTACCGTTGAAATTGTGAAAAATGTCACTTTTGCTTTTGTCGTTGAAATGACAGGTTCGAATTATTGCAAAAGATGTTGAATCATCACGCTCAGATTGTTTTAAATTAATTATCTCGGCGTCTTTACGCGAATGAGGAGTGGTTGTATCCTCTAGAGGTAAACCTATTTTCATAGGATTCCTTATCTGTCAACACGTCTCGTTTTAGGTTATTCCATATGTTTTACTTTAATTACCTATCCTTTCTTGTACTCATCGCCATCGGTTAGGTGAGAAATATTGTATCAGGAGAATATAATGTGCGAGGATGTGATTGAAGGTATAGCTAAGGTATTAGTGAGGTTAGGTTAGAGTACTAGATATATAATACAATAAACCTGCTTTACTTTTCATTTCCATGCTCCTGATATACTGTGCGACAAAAATGAGTTGCTGTCAAGTCACCTTTGGAACTTCTGTTTACATGGGAAATCGTATTTAACTTGAACTTCCAAAGACGACTCGATGGCAACTCATTTTTGATCGTCCGTTATTCAATTTGCTGTTTAAAGAGGTTTGATATTAGGAAGATATAAAATCCCAAAACTTTCTTGGTCTTTAATTTGTGCTATCCCTTTGGATTCTCGATTCTCCATAATGCTTTTGTAAGTTTGGATATCAGAAAGTGTGTGTAATTTTAATAAAACTATTTTTGTACTTGATACATTATATTCTCTGTTTCGAGGGCTTTTGATATCAGGCACATTCCTCTATTGGTACTATCCGATTTATTTTATTATTTATTTTTTATTATTTTTATTTTATTTATCCGATTTGCGAAAGTGCACGAAATACATTACTAAATAGCCGGACCTTCTCCAGTCCAGGAGCTATCTAACGTCCTGGATACGGTAACCTTAACTAAATAGATACGAAAAAAGTTACAAAGTAATAAATCAAAAAATTAATTTTGTACAGCGATTTCTTAAATTATCCTTATTGGTTGCATAATTACACTGATCACATTTAAAATTCTTGAAAGTAACGCGAAAAATGTGACGTTTTAAACTATCCTTGTCTTTAAGGCATAATTACATTGAATTTTTTTGCCAGTGTATTTGGTTTTACAGTTGTAAACACTCCAATATTGCCATTGTAAATAAACAAAATGGCGGTCTTAATTACAATGTGCTGCCAGCAGAGGTGTCATAATCTATAAATCACGAATAAAGTTTGACAACGTTGCATTTGCACACAAAAGGAACAGGGGGAACGTCTCGCGACAGTAATCACTTGGCTGCTACGCACATGCGCAGAACGGTATTTCTTTATTCACATTTCTAAATTTAAATTTAAAGTTTTGTGCATTAATGGGAAGGTGTAATACGCATGTGCGTAGCAGCCAAGTGATTACTGTCGCGAGACGAACGGAAAGCAACAACTTATGCATCGGTTTCATTTGTAAAATTTATACCTACATCTATAAATAGACTGTGAACGGTAAGGAATTTATATTGTTTAATAAAACTTTGCTAAAACAACTGATATGGACGACACTGATGTCATGCCACACATTAAAATAGAACCAAAACAAGAAGAAGAAATGCATTGTGATCTTCAAGAAAACATTTTTGTAAAGAACGAAGTTACAATAAAGGACGAAATTGTTATTACCACACAGTGCTCCAAAAGTAAAATTTCCAAAGGTTTTGAATGTGGCTTCGGTCAACACACAACAAATAATAAGCTGCAAGTTAAACAACATATTTTAAAGCATAATGTGGTAAAATGTGGTAATTGTGATTATGAGACAAATAACAAGCATTACTTTAAACGGCACTGCTTAAAACACACCGATTTTACCAATTTTAAATGTACTAATTGTGATTACCAAACAAATAAAAAATATTGCTTTAAACGACATGTTTTAAAACATACCAATTCTAAGAATTTTAAATGTGCCACTTGTGATTTTGAAACAAATGACAAACACTATTTTAAAGGACATCTTTTAAACCATACTGATTCTAAAGAGTTTAAATGTGCTAATTGTGGTTACAAGACAAATATCAAATTTCACTTTAAACGACACCTTTTAAAACATACAATTTCAAAAGATTTTAAATGTGCCCATTGTGATTACAAGACAAATAACAAATACTACTATAAACGACATCTTATAACATACCGATTCTAAAGATTTTAAATGTGCTCATTGTGATTACCCATCAAATGATAAATCCTACTTTAAACAACACGTTTTAATACATTCTGATTTTAAGGATTTTAAATGTGCTCATTGTGATTACAAGACAAATAACAAGTACTACTATAAACGACATCTTATAAAACATACCGATTCTAAAGATTTTAAATGTGCTCATTGTGATTACGAATCAAATGATAAATGCTACTTTAAACAACACGTTTTAAAGCATACCAATTCTAAGGATTTTTAATGTGCTCATTGTGATTACAAGACAAATAACACATACTACTATAAACGACATCTTATAAAACATACCGCTTCCAAAGATTTTAAATGTGCTCATTGTGCTTACGGAACAAATAACAAACAAAGTCTTAAAGGACACATTTTAACACACAAACTTTCTGGTAATGTGATAAAATGTACTAATTGTGATTACAAGACAAATAACAAACACAATTTTCAACGACACCTTTTAAAACACACCGATTTTAGAAAGTTTAAATGTGCCAATTGTGATTATGAGACAAATGTCAAACATCACTTCAAACGACACCTTTTAAAACATTTGAAGTCCAAAGATTTTAAATGTGCCACTTGTGATTACGAGACATATAACATGCACAATTTTAAACGACACCTTTTAAAACACACCGATTCTAAAAAGTTTAAATGTGTCAATTTTGATTGAGACAAACGTCAAACATCACTTCAAACGACACCTTTTAAAACATTTGAAGTCCAAAGATTTTAAATGTGACACTTGTGATTACGAGACATATAACAAGTACAATTTTAAACGACACCTTTTAAAACATACCGATTTTCTCTAATGTGACCGTTGCGGTTCTGCCTTTTAACGCACACAAACGTTTTTTATAAAGAACAAATTTCTCGGTATTATCCCAGGTATAAAAATAGATATTTGTTGGGCCCGTTCAAAGGCACAAGATGCAGTTTGTGTAACTCAAGATTTTTTTTAATGTTCTTCAACTTATAGCTGTTCGATTATATTACAAATAGATATTTGTTTAGTTACGAAAATGAATTGATTTAAAGTAATTTTTTAAAGATAAAGAAAAGTTTGTTTTCCTTCGTAAGAGTCCAATTTGTTCCGCCCCCTCGAGGTAGGTATATTTTTGACGGACCCATTTTGAAGCATCGGAAATCCGAATCGAACAAAATCTCGACGATTTCGGTCTGTAATCCCAAAAACAAACAAGTACGAGGAAGAGATACGATAGTGACGAGATGTCCTTACTCCTTCAACGACCCTGTATATTTCATTGTCGAATGATGCAACGAGTGAAGTAGTCGGAGATTGTAGGGACATGACCCACCACCGCAAACAACACACAAACACACACTCACTGGCAAAAAAAATTCGATGTAATTATGCCTTAAAGAACAAGGATAGTACGTCACATTTTATTGCGTTACTTTCAAGAATTTTAAATGTGATCAGTGTAATTACACAATAAAAAATAGGAGAAATACGTCATGCTCTGACACACTCCGCTTTGAATAACTTAAGCTATAATTGCGATTACGTTACAATTAATAGCGTTCCCTTAAATCGTCACAAATAGAATCACAACACATTGAAAAATACCTATTGTTTAATTTGTAGTCAGTGCAATTCAGCCATGAATTGTTAAGTCTGTTTTAAAGTATAATTAGTGGGTTTATACTTCATTATTATCGTTAGTTCATTATCAATAAATCATTGAGAAATAGCCAATAGAAACACAATTGCGTTGCTATCCAATGAAACCATATACCTTTGTTTCTATTGTCTATTTTCTGAATGATTTAATGATAAGTAACACGCTAAAACGTAATTATTTTCTTTCATACGTCACGCGACGTTTCAAGTAATACGATAGTGGATGTGTCTTTGCGCGTGTGGAGAAATTTGGCGCCACCTACGCTGTACAAAATTAATTTTTTGATTTGTTGCTTTGCTTTCTTGAAACTTTTTTCGTATTTAGTTAGTTAAGGTTACCGTATCCAGGACCTTAGATACCTCCTGGACTGAAAAAGGTCCGGATATTTAGCAATGTATTTCGTGCACTTTAACAAAATGAACACCTTACGAAGGAAAACAAACTTTTCTTTATCTTTAAAAAATTACTTTAAATCAATACATTTTCGTAACTAAACAAATGTCTATTTCTAATATAATCTAACGGCTATAAGTTGAAGAACATTTAAAAAAATCTTGAGTTACAAACTGCATCTTGTGAAATGGGCAAATTTGCTGCATTTGAACGGGCCCAACGAATACCTATTTTTATACCTGGGATAATACCGAGAAATTTGTTCTTTATAAAAACCGTTTGTGAGCGTTAAAAGGCAGAACCGCAACGGTCACATTAAAAAGAATCGGTATGTTTTAAAAGATGTCGTTTAAAGTTATGCTTGTTATATGTCTCGTAATCACAAATAGCACATTTAAAATCTGTAGAATTCAAATGTTTTAAAAGGTGTCGTTTGAAGTGATGTTTGACACTTGTCTCATAATCACAATTGGCACATTTAAACTTTTTAAAATCGGTATGTTTTAAAAGATGTCGTTGAAAATTGTGCTTGTTATTTGTTGTGTAATCACAACTAGCACATTTTATCACATTACCAGAAAGTTTGTGTGTTAAAATGTGTCCTTTAAGACTTTGTATATTATTTGTTCCGTAAGCACAATGAGCACATTTAAAGTCCTTAGAATCCAAATGTTTTAAAAGGTGTCGTTTAAAGTGAGATTTGATATTTGTCTCGTAATCACAATTAGCACATTTAAAATCTTTACATTTGGTGTGTTTTAAACTGTGTCGTTTAAAGTTGTTTTTGTTATTTGTTGTGTAATCACAATTAGCACATTTTAGCATATTACTAGAAAGTTTGTGTGTCAAAATGTGCCCTTTAAGACTTTGTTTATTGTTTGTTCCGTAATCACAATGAGCACAATTAAAATTCTTACAATCAGTATGATCTAAAATGTGTCGTTTAAAGTAGTATTTATCATTTGATTTGTAATCACAATAAGCACATTTAAAATCCTTAGAATCGGAATGTTTTAAAACGTGTTGTTTAAAGTAGTATTTATCATTAGATTGGTAATCACAATTAGCACATTTAAAATCTTTAGAAGCGGTATGATTTAAAAGGTGTTGTTTAAAATAGTATTTGTTATTTGTCTTGTAATCACAATGAGCACATTTAAAATCTTTAGAATTTGTATGTTTTAAAAGGTGTCGTTTAAAGTGATATTTGATATTTGTTTCGTAACCACAATCAGCACATTTAAACTCTTTAGAATCAACATGTTTTAAAAGATGTCGTTTAAAATAGTGTTTGTCATTTGTCTCAAAATCACAAGTAGCACATTTAAAATCCTTAGAATCGGTATGTCTTAAAACATGTCGTTTAAAACAATATTTATCATTTGTTTGGTAATCACAATTAGTACATTTAAAATTGGTAGAATCGGTATGTTTTGAGCAGTGCCGTTTAAAGTAATGTTCGTTATTTGTCTCATAATCACAATTACCACATTTTAGCACATTATGCTTTAAAATATGTTGTTTAACTTGCAGCTTATAATTTGTTGTGTGTTGACCGAAGTCACATTCAAAATCTTTGGAAATTTGAGTTTCGGAGCACTGTGCGGTAATAACAATTTCGTCCTTTATTGTAACTTCGTTCTTTACAAAGATGTTTTCTTGAAGATCGCAATGAATTTCTTGAACTTCTTGTTTTGGTTCTATTTTAATGCGTGGTACGACATCATTGCCGTCCATATCAGTAAAGTTTTATTAAACAATATAAATTCCTTACCTTTCACAGTCTATTTATAGCTGTAGGTACAGATTTTATAAATGACACCGATGCATAAGTAAATTATTCCTACTTTTGTGTGCAAATGCAACGTTGTCAAACTTTATTCGCAATTTAGATTAACAGTGACACCTCCGGTGGCAGAACTTTGTAATTAAGACCGCCATTTTGTTTATTTACAATGGCAATAATTGTTTACAACAAACTAAATACACTGGCAAAAAATTCAATATAAATGCGCTTAGTGGTTTGATTGTATATGGCAGGATAATTAAATATTGACTTTAAAAATAATTCATGATTAATCTGCAACCAATACTCCTCTTTTAAGCTCCATTTCGACTACGTGCTTCCACATTTTTCAACACACGCTGAAGTTCTGTCAAATTGTACAACATAACCTACAAATTGAGATTGCGCTTGGTTGATAACGTTATTGATGCTAAATATGGACGAAAATGATAAAATACTCATTAAAATCGAGCCAAAACGTGAAGAAGAAATCCATTCTGATCTTCGGGGAAGTATTTTAGTAAGCAACGAAGCGGTGGTTACAGTAAAGGACGAAATTTGCATTACTGCACAGTGCTCCAAATCGCTCGATGAAGACGCGCAACAACAAGCTGATTCTGGATGGAATATCGAAACTGAATCTCTGCGTATCGATCCTAAAGATTTTCAATGTGCTAAATGTGATTACAAGACAAATAACAAATACTACTATAAACGACATCTTATAAAACATACTGATTCTAAAGATTTGAAATGTGTTACTTGTGATTACGAAACAAATAACAAGTATCACCTTAAAAAACACCTTTTAAAACATATCGATTCTAAAGATCTTAAATGTGCTCATTGTGATTATAAAACAAATAATAAACAATGTCTAAAACGACACCTTTTAAAACATAACGATTCTAATGATTTTAAATGTGCTAATTGTGAATACCAGACAAATAACAAATACTACTTTAAACGACACCTGTTAAAACATGCCGATTCTAAAGATTTTAAATGTGGTAATTGCGATTTCAAAACAAATAATAAATATTACTTTAAACAGCACCTTTTATGTCATACTGATTCTAAAGATTTTAAATGTGCTCATTGTGATTACGAGACAAATATCAAAGACTACTATAAACGACACCTTTTAAAACATGCCGATTCTAAAGATTTAAAATGTGCTAATTGCAATTACGAGACAAATAACAAACAGTGCCTTAAACGACACCTTTTAAAACATACCAAATCCAAAGACTTTAAATGCGGTAATTGTGATTACGAGACAAATAAGAAACACCATTTTGAGCGACACCTTTTAAAATATACCGACATCAATTTTAAATGTGCTCATTGTGATTATGCAACAAAATATAAAGAATATCTTAAACTACATCTTTTAAAACATACTGATTTCATCAAAGATTTTAAATGTGCCAAGTGTGATTACGAGACAAATGACAAACGGTGCTTGAAACGACACCTTTTAAAACACATTGATTCCAAAGTTTTTAAATGTGCTAATTGTAATTTCGAGACAAATCATAAATACCACTTTAAAGAACACCTTTTGAAACATACGGATCCCAAACATTTTAAATGTGCCAATTGTGATTATGAGGCAAATAACAAAACCAGCTTGAAACGACACCTTTTAATTCATATCGATTCTAAAGATTTTAAATGTGCTAATTGTGATTACGAGACAAATAACAAACAGTACTTTAAACAGCACCTTTTAAAACATACTGTTTCCAAAGTTTTTAAATGTGCCAACTGTGTTTTTGAGACGAGTAGGAAATACTACTTTAAACAACATCTTTTAAAACATAGTGATTCTAAAGATTTTAAATGCACTCATTGCGATTACGAGACAATGAACAAACGCTACTTTAAACGACACGTTGTAAAACATAGCGATTCTAAAAATTTGAAATGTGCTAATTGTGATTACAAAACAAATGATAAATGCTACTTTAAACTACACCTTTTACGTCATATTGATTCAAAAGCTCTTAAATGTGCTAGTTGTAGTTACGGTACCAATAATAAATACTACTTTAAACGACACCTTTTAAGACATACCGATTCTAAAGATTTTAAATGCGCTAATTGTGATTACGAGACAAACCACAAACACTGCTTCAAACAACACCTTTTAAATCATAAAGCTTCTAAAGATTTTAAATGTGCCGACTGTGATTACGAGACAAACAATAAATACGGCTTTAAACGACACCTTTTAAAACATAAAGCTTCCAAAGATTTTAAATGTGCTCATTGTAATTATGGAACAAATTATAAATCCTACTTTAAAAAACACATTTTAAAACATACCAAGTGTAAAGATTTTAAATGTGCTCATTGCGATTATGAGACACATAACAAATCCTGTCTTAAACAACACCTTTTAAGACACACTAAACGTTTTTACAAGGAACAAATGTCTCGTTAAGTTATTATTATTATTATTATTATTATTATGTGTGTGGCTTCGTGAGGAGCGGTCTATGTCCTAATTTACGTTAATAACAATTCGAATGTTGACTAAATGTTTGTGGGCGTAGGCCTACTTATTTATTCATATAAAAAAAACATGTATAAATCAATCATACGCTACTATCTGTTGAATTAAAATAATTAAGATCGCAAAAAAATGCTTTTAAGACTTTGAATTTCTACCTATATCCTGTACTTGAGACTATGAGGCAAGCAAGGGACGCCGGACTTGAAGAGACCCAACCGGACTAGTATAATTCAAGGTGAGAATACCCAGGAATCCGTGCTGGATAATGTATGAACAAGCGGTTGGTGTAGTGGGGCCCGCCGATGACCTCACGGATATGTGAAACTAACAAAACTTCAAATATTATAATATTTCAATTAATCCGAGTTTGTTAAATTGGCTCAGCCGTTTCGAAGATACAGGGTGTTCTTTACGGAAACCTTTCAATACCCCCCACCACTTCATTTTTAGAGATACAACAATAATTGTTAAAGAAAGAAGGTTCAGATTATCGTCGACTTCAAAGACAGGGTATTTTTTTGTTAGGTTATTATAGCGCAGTTCACAGAAACATCACTTTTTTAGATTGTAGATTGCAGTGCCGCCCCCTAGTGGGCATTTCAGAAACTTAAAAATTTTTTTCCAGGTTTTTCTCGTGGCCGTTTTAGTAATAATTTTTTTAACGCAAGCCTCTACGATGGACAGGTTCCTAGATACAGTACCCCGCATTCTTATTTGGCCACCCTGTACAATAGAGGTACGCCACTGGTCAAGAAATGCAAACAGCTGATGGAAACAAAAAAAGTAAACACAGTTTGACAACCTAGAATATGGCCGCGACACGCAAATTGGCTTCGACGCACAGTGGATATCAGTCCTTGCATAGTCTAGTACCATACCATAACCTACAAATTGAGATTACGCTTGAACTGTCAACGCCCGGTTACAGAACCTAGGACTGTAAGACATTTGTATTGTTTAATAACATTCTTTATTTTTATAAACAAAACCATATTGTAACACTTTCTTGATATTGGTATTCATGCTAGATATGGACGAAATGCCACTCATTAAAATCGAACCAAAACATGAAGAAGAAATCAATTTCGGCCTCCAAGGAAATATTTTAGTGAGCAACGAATCATTGGTTACAATAAAGGATGAACGCATTATTGAGCAGTCCTCCAAATCGCTGTATAATGAAAAAGCACAACAAACTGATTGTGGAAGGGATATTAAAATAGAAACTTCCAATGACACACCAAATAGTAAGCTGCAAGTTAGACAACATCTTTTAAAGCATAATGTTTCAGAAGGCTATAACTGTGAACATTATGATTTTGGAACAAAGAATAAACAACTGCTTCAAGGACACATTTTAACACACAAACATAATGTGCTACAATGTGCTAGTTGTGATTACAAGACAAATAACAAATACCACTTTAAAAAGACACCTTTTAACACATACTGACGATAAGGATTTTAAATGTGCTAATTGTGATTACAAAACGAATACCAAATACCACTATACACAACACCTTTTAACACATAACGCTTCTAAAGATTTTAAATGTGCTTATTGTGATTATGGATCAAATAATAAAAGATATCTTAAAGAACACCTTTTAAAACATACCGTTTCTAAAGATTTTAAATGCGCCAACTGTGATTACGAGTCAAATAACAAGCAGTACTTTAAGCGGCACCTTTTAAAACATACTGTTACTAAAATTTTTAAATGTACTAATTGCGATTACGAGACAATGACCAAAAGCCACTTGAAACGGCACCTTTTAAAACATACCGATCGGAAAGGTTTTAAATGTGCTAATTGTGATTACAAAACAAATGATAAATACTACTTTAAAAGACACATTTTAAAACATGCCGATTCTAAAGATTTTAAGTGTCCTAATTGTGATTACAAGACAAATAACAAACATTATTTTAAGCGACACCTTTTAAAACATACTAATGTTAAAGATTTTAAATGTGCTGATTGTGATTATGAGACAATGAATAAACACCACTTTAAACGACACGTTTTAACACATAGCGATTCTAAAGACTTTAAATGTGCTTATTGTGATTACAAAACAAATGATAAGTACTACTTTAAAAGACACCTTTTATGTCATACTGAATCTAAAGATTTTAAATGTGCCAGTTGTAATTACGAGACAAATCATAAATACTGCTTTAAACGACACCTTTTAAAACATACTAATGTTAAAGATTTTAAATGTGTCAATTGTGATTATGAGACAATGAACAAATACTACTTTAAACAACACCTGTCAAATCATACCAGTTATAAAGATTTGAAATGTGCTCATTGTGATTATAATACACTTAACAAGGTTTGTCTTAAACGACACCTTTTAACGCACAGAAAGTATTAATTCTGTAGTATGTGGTTTTTTCATGAGAGGGAGGTCTTGCGTTTTCATAGCGCATTAGTCCTCCACCTTTAAGATTTTAAAAAATTTTTCCTGTATCAACTGATAATTAGAAATAGACATGTGTTAGGTTGCAGAAACTGATGATTTAAAGTAATTTTTTAAAGAAAGAATAAATTTTTCATTTACTTATCCGTATCGTATACAACGATTGACTTCCCTTCGTAAGGGTCCAATTTGTTCCGCCCCCTCGAGGTAGGTATATTTGCGAGTGCGTACGAGCGCTACCTTTCGCAATTCGCCTGTTTAACCAATCAATCTGATTAATGACTTGCGCCCCTCTATTCTATCTTTTCCCCTTAAATTCAATTCTAGGTATCAAGTATCAATTCCAGCACTTATCTTTACCCCTTGTCCTGTTGGTTGGATTCCTACTCTGTCTTTACCTCCTCACAATTTAATTAGATCCACGAGCGTTATTTTGTCTTGATAAAGACTTCCGCTTGAGCTTCGAATATAAGGTTGAATTATGTCTAGACGTTACGAATTTTTTTACTTAAACAGCGCTCACTAAAAACCACGTTTGCACTCGTTGCCGGCCCGAAGTCGAATCCCAAGAGAAGAAGGTAAATTAAAAAATTATAGAAAATTGAGAACGAAGTAAAAGATTGTTTCATAGCCTACTGTGACTTAAAGCATAGAGACTCTTTGCTTAAAGTAATAAAGTTTTAAAATCGCATAGAAAACCAATATGATTCATGGTGTGTTCCGCGTGACGCAGTTCAAAGGAAGAGGGGATTTCAACGTTGCCACTTTGCCTTAAAATCTATCATAACACATAAAAGAACCGCTATAGTTTAACACTACGTAGCAGTTTATTCGTGCTAACATATCGGACGTTAGATGGCTCTGCTTCCCCCAGAGTTGCCAACTGTAAGTATATAGGGCAAGTCATGATTCTAGTACCGAATTGACCTTAAGACTCTTTTTGAAAACGTAGTAAAGGGAGAAGTTCACCATAAAAATGTTGAGAATTTAATCAATTCGCTTATTTTTCTTTGTAATAGATTTATTAAATCACGTTTCAGTCATGAAATTGCTTATTTTAATTACACTAAAGAAATATAACTAAAACAAAAAAAATACTAAAGTTAAAAAAGTGCATACGATGTAACGATATAAAAAATAAAAATATTTGTTGTCGCGAGTCACATTTAATTTCTAAAGTACATTGTGTTAAAAATAACACTTGGGTTTTTAAGTGGAGTATCGCAATGATCACACTTGGGAAGTACCGTGTGTTAAAAGATGACGCTGCAAACGACCGTTAGTATTAGTGGCATAGTTGCACTGATTGCAAGCGAAATGTTTGGACGTTCTCTGATGATGTTTCCAATCATTCTGATTATCAGTGCTATAATTGCACTGCTTGCAAGTGTAAGGTTTGAGAGCCACGTTGTGCGTTAAAAGGTGGCCCTTCAAGTTACCCTTAAAATTCGTGGCGTACTTGCACTGATGGCAATTGAAAGCTTTGGAACTGTTGTGTCTTAAAATATGCCGCATTAAAGTAGTCTTGACGTTTGTGGTATACTCACAATGGTAGCAACTCAAATTCTTCGAGGCGTGTCTTAAAACATGATTTTTTAAATGATCCTTGTTGTCCGTGGAATAATTGCACTGCTTACATTTGAAGTCTTTGAAAATATTATGTGTTGCCAAATGAAGTCTTAAAGTGACTTTGTTATTAGTTGCGTAATCGCAATGGTCACATTTAATAACTTTGGAATTATTGTGCGTCGTAAGATGATATCTTAAACAATCTTTCACATTTGTGGCATAATCACACTGATTGCACATCAAACTTTTGACAGCATGACACAGTAAAATATGATTCTTTAATTTATATTGGGCACTTGTGGCAAAGTCACATTGATCGCAAGCAAAATTCTCGGAAGCGCTGTGTAGTAAAATATGACGCGCCAAGCTATCCTTCCTATTCGTGGCGTAATTGCACTGATGGCAAATGAAATGTTTGAAAGCTCTCTGATGATGTTTCCAATCCTTCGGATTATCGGTGGAATAATTGCACGGGATGCAACAGTAATGTTTGGGAGCGTTATGTGTCGAACGATGATTCTTTAACTTGTCCTTATTATTGGTGGCGAAGCTGCACTGAGTGCAAGTGAATTTTTTGAAAGTGTGATGTTGATAAAAATGGTTATTTAAATTTGATTTCCCCGCCGTTGAATAATCGCAATAGTCACATTTAAAAATATTATGCGTTTTCAAATGACGCTTTAAGTAAGTTTCACGATGCGTCACGTAATCGCACTGGTCACACTTAACATCCTTGAAAGCGTTGTGTGTTAAAATGTGATTCTTTAAACACTGCCTAGAATTCGTGGAATAATTACATTGAGCGCAAATATATTTTTTCGAAGCGGAATGTTTTAAAACATGCCGCCTGAAATTTAGTTTGGTTTTTGTTACGTAATTGCACTGCTCACATTTAAAGTCGTTGGACAAGCTATGAATCGCCATATGGTTTTTTAAGTAACTTTTCTTATTTGTTACAAAATTGCAACGGTCACATTTTATATCTCTGGAAGCATGTGTTAAAAGATGTTGCTTTAAAAGTTGATCAGTTTTTGTGGCGAAAGCGCATTGGTGACATTTAAAGTCTTTAGAACTTTTATGTGTTATAAAATGACGCCTTAAATTAGTCTTAATGTTTGATGTATAGTTGCATTGGTCACACCTTAAAAGGTTCAAGAAATTGTGCCGTAAAATATGACGCTTTAAATTATTTTTCTTATTCTTTCCGTTTGTTGCGCAATTACATTGACCACAGTTTAAATATTGACAAGAAGAATGCCTTAAAAGATGACTTTCCAAACTATCCTTTCTATTTGTGGCAAAGTCGCAATGATAACAACTGAAAGGTTTTGCAGTGCTGTGTATTAAAACATGGCGCTTCAAATGACTCTGATTATTGCTGCCATAACTGCATCGATTGCAAACGAAACGCCTTGTACACTTTTTTAAATGAACTTCTAACCATGACTTATTTGTCGTGGCATAGCTGCAGTGGTAGCATTTACAAATGTGGTCCCCGACTCCGTTTCGAGAAAGTAAAACTACGCACCGCTTAAAATTGACACATTTCGGGAAATGCTCACTAAGTCTTTGCTTACATGTGGTAGGGCACGCCACACATTTAATCGAAAGGGAACCGCTACGGACGCCGTTTCGTTCTTCTAAAGGCAATTCGTACACGTCATCCTCCAGCAGTTGGTCGTTCCCTCGGTCGTTCCCGTCCGAACGATCAGCACAACGTTCCTGCTTTATTTCGGCGGACGCCTCATTTATAAAATCCAGCGTCTCCAGAGAGGTGCAGACGTCGGCATCCTGGTTGAATTCCGTCTTCATGGTGATATCATCGTGGGTGACCATGTCGCTGATTAATCAGATAAAGGTCTTACTATCTACAGAAGGTAAAGCTTCACTTACCTGGTGGTACCCGGTTTCGGTCGAGGCGACCCACAAGTCCGGTAAAACAGTTAAACGATAAGGTGCAGAAAAACGCGGGTAAATTCTATGCAAAAAGTTAGGTTATATCAACTGGCTGTAGCTCAAGTACCGGTAACGGTCACTTACACCCAGTGGCGTGTTTTTAAATTTCCGATAAATCAATTGCAACAGATCATTTTGTTCTAATTACGGTCGGTTGCCGTTACCGAGACGCGTTATTTACTCTTAGGAATAATTTTCTTTAAAATAATTCAATGTAATGGTATAAGTGGCGTGAATGTTTTGTTTTGCGATACGTTAAATTTGTCGACGGAACCGAGTTGAGATTCATTGCACTTAAGCCCTTAAAACATGCAGCAATGACGTCATCAGTCGTGCGTTTTTTTTTGCGATTTTTAGTTAAATAGGCCGCGAAAACGAATGACGTACTTATTTTCCTTATAATGGGAATTTTCCGCCATTTTAAAAAATTAAACGTCAAAGTGACGGACGAGTCCATGTCGCGAAAAACGAAGGTGGGTCCGCGATCGTAGCGCTACTTTTGCGAAATCATGAGGAACGGACGCGAGTAAACTGACGAAATTGCTTTTTGGAGCTTCACGGTAGGTAACAATCATCCCCGACGCTTTTTAGCGCCAATTTCCTTCTTAAAACATATCACCGAGTTTTAAATGTGCGTAAACTAAGTTCTAGGGAGTTCACTGAAACCAAATCGTTAATAGAAATGCATTGACACCAAAATTACAGGATTTCAATACGACTTTCTATACAGTTGGTAGCAGTGCTTGTATGTTGTAGTTCTAATTGGTTATGAAATTATAACCTCACTTTCATCTTAATGTTTATATTTACGATGAAAGTAGTAGTAGTAGATAGTAGGCTCTAATACGATAAAGACAGCTTCATATGTACCTAATTACTAATTCCATATAAACCAGTTTTGTCTTAACTTATGTTTGCAAGTAGTTATAATCCAATGTGAATCTGTGGGTGGTCTGATGTGAATAAATGTAACAAATGGGAGCGTTGGTCAGGGACGGACTTAAGAAATTAAAGTTGGCAGTTACAGATTTGTGTACTATGGGCTTTAATATTAATGAAAATTAGACCACGCGAAACTATCAATTAATTGTAATTGGAAATTGAAATAAGTTTGCTAATTACGCAAGCTACTAGTGAATTACATTAACTTAGCCGAAAGGATTAATTAATGAGTATGCATTGAAGTGCACTGGTTCGAGATTGGTTGTAAATTGTTTACGATGGCCGATACAGTAAGGTCAAAATGTTAGTTCTGTAAGAAGCAGGCCTAGGCTGAACTACGCCTATTATATTACAGACATTCTATCAGTGGAGCCAATAGAGCCTCCAAAATTTAATTATGTGGACCAACCCCTAATATACCAGTTCGCGTTCTCGTAGTTAATCAATCCCGAGTACTGTCATTTTGCGCGCGCTCGTTAGACCGAAGTTAAAAAGAGGACAGAGTCCCCTCCCGGATCCACACTTATCGGGAAACATAAAATGGCATACAAAGCCAATTATTATATTACTAAAATCGTCGAGAATCCTTTCGGATTTCTCTACTCCACGCGCCAAACTTTTCGACGGGTAGAAACCATGGAGTCTAATAATCACCCGCCTAGGATGCTTGGCTTCGCCACGAAATTGTGACTACTAAGCCCCACCACCACGACAAGGTGCATCCAATGGTGGGGGACAACGGACCACAGTTGACAGTTCAGTGAAATGATGCCAAAGATGACCCATTCACTACTTAGGATTTACTCAAACGCCGATAACTGCTTATCAGCCGTCCGCCAACTCCGAGGGAAGACGTAACCGTGGGAAGACCCAATTGGCCATTATCTGTCGAGACGAGCACATCTCATGGAGGGAAGCTCTCCCTGCACTGAGATTCGATATGAATATTAATCGCAATGCTACGCTAACTTCACACTACCAGAACACGGAAATAAAGTCAACCCGGCAACGTTTGAAAATGGCCACCCGAGTGACTATCACACATTAAAATAAAATGATCAAAATTTATATGAATGTTACTTCTGGGACAAGACCAAGTAATCAACATCAATAAGCATAAATTAAGCAAGCATTACACCAAAAACGTAAACAATTACAAACAACAGCATAACGATATCACATATGTGATTCTGCATTGCGGTTAAACCAAGTAAATTTCAAAAACAAAGATTCAAACACACAAAAAATATAAAATGTGGCATACAAAACACAAATTTGATATAAAGAAATGCAAAAATTACTACCTGCATTAAATAACACAAAATAACAACAAACATTTATGGAGCGACGCGTTCACGACCGCCATTCAAGACAAGATGCCAAACGTAACTCCCGCGACCCGTTCGTGCTTTCTAGGTGGCGCAG
This sequence comes from Photinus pyralis, assembly GCF_008802855.1. Classification (NCBI taxonomy): domain Eukaryota; kingdom Metazoa; phylum Arthropoda; class Insecta; order Coleoptera; family Lampyridae; genus Photinus; species Photinus pyralis. The sequence goes on along the minus strand of NW_022170878.1, from coordinate 5,655,169 downwards.
GCAGCTTTTCCCCACCTAGAAATTGCATGGTTGCCAACTCTCAAAAATATATGTATCGTCGTAAGTTGCATATACAGGGTGGAACCTCTCAAAGTTAACGATACTTGGTCCGAGACCAAAACCAACGATTTTTCGGTTTTGGTTTGTTTTACTTTTAAGAATTTACCCATACTAGTTTGTTTACGTTGCTATTGAATAGAAATTTTTATGCTTTCACATTGGTACAGATGTAAAGACAATTAGTAGGCGAACCCAATTTTACTTTTACTAGGTTAAAGTCATTCGAGTTATTGAGTCATTTTAAGTATTAGTTGCAGTTCTCAGTATACGATTAGCCTCAGTGTCAGACGTGTCAGCAGTGTCTGCGCGATATTTTGTGCAGCGCGATCATTACTCACGATATTTACTGAAGACCTACTGGCGCCTATTCAGATTACTATTACTATTTTTCCCTTTTGCTTGTAGTTGAGAACCCCGACCCACCGTAACATAGTCCACATAGATTTGATATGGCGTCATTCTTCACTGAGTTTGTCTTTGTTGAAAATTCCCCTAGGTCCAGGTGCATATTTGTTGGTATATGAAGTTCTTTATCTACGGGAAGTTGACAAACGGCCCAAAAGGTACGGTCCGTCCCTGATCGCAAACCGTAGATATCAGTAGATAGGTTTGCATTTGGATATCGATCAAAGTTCATGAGTATGCGTGCTGTCTTTCCTGACAATGTTACTTTCTGCGTCGGATTTTATTTCTATTTGGATTTGTTTTACATTGACCAGCTATTAATTTTTATTCGATTGTTTAAACTCATTTAGATTGATTAGCGACTTCAATTCTTTCTGTATGAATCTGACTAACTTTAGTCTAAGGTTACCGTACCCAGGATCTTCAGATACTTTCTGGACTGGAAGATAAAGACAAAGGCATAGCGGGGCAGTAGTATTTTTGCGTCATTGCGAAGCCACTGGGCGAATCGCTGCAAGTGGTGAATCAGTTAAGGCAAAAAGGGAAATGATCCGCTGTAAAACGGTTGCGCGGATCGGCAATCTAAATCGACCATCTATGAATTCTCGCGTAAAAAAATTTTTAGTGAAGCGATATATCGTAAAATAATTCAGTTAGGTCGTGAAACAGTTGGACCACTTGGTACGTGCTGCGTGAGTGAGTATGAAGAGTAAATCAAATTTTGAACGTTCAGTTTAAATAAAAAGTTGCAAAGGGAACCAAATCGCTAATTACAGACAGCGGAACTCGTTAAAAGTTCTAGCTTTAAGATTGCAAATTGTCTTTTAAAAGAGGGGGTAGAAATTGTTACTGTTTAACCAGGGATTAGAAAAGAAAAGGGGTGGCCACTTTGTTAGGCGGTACGTGACTCTGTAACGGAATTTTGAGTTTATAATTGTAAATGGAAGTAGAATTTGACTTTTTCTTGAATGTTGTTTAATATATGGAATTATTTTGACGATTTTGAGTTTTCTTGAGAACTGCAAGCAAGATGATTAATAAGGAGAATCGTCTATTTTTATTTTCAAGTAAATGGAACAGGTTCACTTTCCTTAAATGGTAATTTCAACTAAAATTACTGTTTGGGCATATTGATTAGAATTTAATGCACGCAATAGGTATTTCCATTGTTAGCTCTGTATTATTATTACTCTGTTTTATTAGGTAAGTACTATAGCTTGGTGGAAAATTATAGGCTCAGTTCCAGAAACACTAAAATGATTACTAAAATCAATAATCAATTGCATAGAAAGGTCTCGCTCGAGTTTTACTTTACCTCGCGTCACTTGTAAACGTTCTTGAAGCAACTCCAATCTGTGTATAATGAAAGGCGATATTCTATTTTGTGTTCTTTTCGCAATTTTTCAGCGTTCGATTCACAGTTCGCAAATCGGAATTAGTACGTCGTCAAATTTGGTCGAGGAATGTGGAGCGAAGGTTATCGAAACGATTTTTGGACAAGAACCGGTTTACTTCATTTACTATAAAAACATGAACCATCTTTTACCGTTCCATGTAAGTAATCCCAAGATTCTTGTTAACACCATACGCATGTGGTCTCACTTACGCTCTCTCAACAATTTCGTAATTCAAGCTGCCAATTTGAGCGTATTTGAAGAAAGCATGGCATTGTTGAACTTGGTTGAATCTAATGTGCGCAATGGACGATTTGTAGTGATAACTGATCATCGGAATTTAGCGAAACCCGTCTTCAAGTGGTATTGGAAGAACAACATCGTTTACGTCGCAGTGTTGACTATCGACGTCAAAAAGTCGCTCCTATTTACGGGAGATCCAAATGACGCGTTGAATGGTTGCGGACGCAAATTAAACGTGATCCACAGTCAAAGTTGTACAGGCTCATTTACGAACACATTTCCTAAAGCTACCAGGAACTATAATGGCTGCCCTGCGACTGTCGGCATCCCCATTAAATCGCGGTACGAGTTTGATCCAAGACCGTACACCTTGAATGTTGTCCAGGCAGTATTAAACATTTCTTTCGTCCTTGTTCATCACAACACCACTTTACTAGATATGCCTGAACCCTGGCCTGAACTATTGAGTGATTTACCCCTGACGATTTTTACATTTCAAAATGGTCGTACCAGTCATGTGTACGCAAGAGACAACGTTGTGGTCGTTGTTCCTCCAGCAAATAAAATATCGTATATTGAGGTTCTGATAGTTGCTTTCAAGAAAGAAGTTTGGGTATCGATTCTTCTGACTTTTGTGTTATTCGCCATAGCTTGGTACGTTATCTGTCGATTTAAAGCGAGATTTAGTACTATCATAGTGAACACTATCAGTATCACACTCTCTGGCAGTTCCAACTACATTCCCATCAGTTCAACTGCAAGATTCGTAATCATGTGTTACATCATATACAGTGTACACATACAAACCGCGTACGTTGCGGAACTAATGCGGTTGTTGATGTCGCTACCAACGGAAAAACACATTGAGAGCTTAGACGAGCTCTTGGGGACGAATCTTCAAATTCGGATGGATGTTGAGTCTACATTAATGTTTGATATATTTCTGTTTAACATACCAAAATATCACGGGTTAGATGAACGATTTCTAGATAACGGTGACCCGCACAACTTAACAGAAAGCTGGTATGCTGATAAAAAATTTTCATTCTCTATACTTCTAAAGACCTTACAATCGATTGAATTGCAGCTGAAAGTGTCGCCTCCACCTTATTTTGTTGAGAATGAACATTTTAGGACTATCACGAATGTATTTTTGAATGTGAAATCGGCTGCCTTTATTGACAGTATGGACGAGATTATTGATAGGCTGACGGAAAGTGGATTCTACGACAAGTTGGACCAAGATAGAAAGTTCGACGCAGAGGAGAAGAAGAGCAAATTCATTTCTGAGGAAGAAGTGGTGGCTTTTTCTTTTGAGCACCTCAGCGGGGTCTTTGTGATATTCGGTTGTGGTTTATTATTATCAACTTTGACGTTTTTTGGAGAACTAATTGTGCATCGTTTTACGAAGTGATCTACTGCCCATTGCATTTTAAATTGTGGTTTGTTCACTTAAATTTTAGTGTGGAAAAATGTATTTGCGTGTAGACAGCACAAATGTTAATAAATGAAAGCTTCAAATTATTTAGTACCAATTAAACAAAAGGCACTGTTACGTTACCGAGAATTTGTCTGCCTGAAAAATAAATTAAGATTAGCAAATATTACAGGGATATAGGAACTATCCTCTTTCAACCCAACTGGTTACGCTTCTTCCAATACTTTCAGGTAAATGTATTTTACGTTATTAGAATTAAACTTGGCACCCCCTAAGATATTCAACTACCCCGACTGAATACAGAAGGAAAAGTGATGTTGAAACTTGTACGAACTGCCCAAAATTCAAAATGGGCAAAGATAATTCAGGACACTGTAGTGTACTTCACCGCAAAGTTCGACGCTAACTTCACACTACAAGAACACGGAAATAAAGTCAATCCGGCAACGTTTAAAATTGCCCACCCGCATGACTATTCCCTCCATAACTAAACAAGATCCCTCTTAAATTTGAAAAGTGCCACGCCATCAAACATCTAAGGCAGGGTCCCCTTACGTTAGTTGTAGCATAGTGAAAGATCTTTACACTAAGGTTGTAGACAACGCTTTGACCTGGAGCACAGATAGGAAAGGAACGTAAAATAAACACTCAAATTGTGAAGTTTGTTTAATAATGATCGCAATTATTATGATTGTGAAAGTTCGGAAATTAAAGTCGAAATAAATTACATTGCAAAAATAAACTTTTGAAAATGCTAGTTCACCGAATCAAAATAGAAATAGGATGGAAAAAAAGAACAAAAAATAGCAGGTAAACTTCAAGAGGTAACATATAGGTTAAAAACAAGTTTTGGGAATTATGTGTCAGGTAAGCAGGTACCAAGATTCTAAGAAAGGGTGAAATACACAGGATGTGACTCATATTTGGTGCAATAAAGTCCTTTTGTTAAAAGCAAGATGGAAAATTACATGGCCTTGTAGGCAAATTTAACTAAAAACAAGATATGTGGAAATTATTGAATCGCCACTCATTTATCGCACATAGATTCTAAACTGAAGAGCTTTGATTAGCTAATCCCGCTCCTGCAAGATAGGTAACCCGCCCCTGGTTTCGGGATTTCGAGCCTACAGTTGAATGTCGAAGACAATCACGGAATTAGGTGTCGTAGCTCAAATGGTTACAGTTTTTACCACCCCCGTGACTGCTTCATTCACGGAGAACACTTGTTAGTTACAAACAACAAGTCAGTACATACATCAAACGAATCGGTAATTTCCACATATTAAAATAAAAAGATCAAAACTTATATGAATGTTACTTCAGGGACAAGACCAAGTAATCAACATCAATAAACATAAATTAAGCAAACATTACACCAAAAACGTAAACAATTACAAACACAAGGATAACGGTATTAAATATGTCATTCTGCATTAAGGTTAAACCAAGTAAAACACGTTGACGTCTCTTATCTGGAAGACTCTTGAGTATCTAGAAGTATATAAGTAAGTTAAAGAGTTGTTCGTTCATGAATGCTTTTAATTACGTATGCAGCAATAAATATAATGACAATTAATTCTAGCTAAAATGAGTTGCAAACATTATGTCGAGATTCAGTACACTGCACTTATTATCTACAAGATCATGTCAGTCAGTCCATCAAAAGCTACAATATAACAGTATTAAGTAAATAAGTGGAGTTGGTAAATTATGAGAGTGGTTCTGTGAATTGTTGCACTTTGCACGTACTGTGTGTTAGAAGATGACGCTGCAAACGACCGTTAGTATTGGTGGCATAATTGCACTGGTTACAAATGAAATGTTTAGATGTCCTTTGATGATGTTTCCAATCATTCTGATCGTCGGTGCTATAGTAGCACTGTTTGCAGGTGTAATGTTTGAAAACGATGTTGTGTGTTACAAGATGAATCTTCAAATTACTCTTACAGTTTGTTACATATTGGCAGTGATGGCAGTTGAAAGGTTTGGAATTATTGTGTCTTGAAATATGCCGCATTAAACTAGTCTTGACGTTGGTGGTGTACTCGCAATGGTAGCAACTCAAGTTCTTCGACGAGTGAGTTAAAACATGATTTTTTAAAGACTCCTTCTTGTTCGACGAATAATTACACTGATCGCATTTAAATCTTTGGAAAATATTGTGCGTTGCCAAATGAAGTCTTAAAGTGACCTTGTTATTTGTTGCAAAGTCGCAATGGTCACATTTAATAACTTTGGAATTATTGTGCGTCATAAGATGATATCTTAAACTTGTTTTGACATTTGTGGCGTAATTACACTTGTGACACTTCAAACTTTTGACAGTATGACATGCTAAAACATGATTCTTCAATTTATATTGGGCACTTGTGGCAAAGTCGCATTGATCACAAGCAAAATTCTCGATGGTACTGTGTAGCAAAATATGACGCGCCAAGCTGGCCTTCATATTCGTGGCGTAATTGCACTGTTTGCAAACGAAATGTTTGACAGCTATCTGATGATGTTTCCAATCCTTCCGATTATCGGTGGTATAATCGCAGGGAACGCAAGTGTAATATTTGGGATGTACCGAATGATGACGCTTAAATTTGCGCTTGCCATTGGTGCGGAAGTTGCACTGATTGCAATTGAATTTTTTCGAAGCGTGATGCTGATAAAAATGACGACTTAAATTTGATTTCCCCGTCGTCGAATAATCACAATAGTCACATGTCGAAATGTTATGTGTTAGCAAATGACGCTTTAAGTAATTGTGACGGTTCGTCACGTAATCGCACTGATCACACTTAATATCCTTGAAAGTGTTGTGTGTTAAAATATGATTCTTTAGACACTCTCTAGAATTTGTGGAATAATTACATTGAGCGCAAATGTATTTTTTGACGGCGGAATGTTTTAAAACGTGACGCATTAAATTTAGTTTGGCTTTTGTGACGTAATTGCACTGGTCACATTTAAAGTCGTTGGACACACTATGCATCGCCATATGATTTTTTAAATAGCTTGTTCTATTTGTGACAAAGTTGCAATGTTCACATTTTATATCTTTGGCAGTATGTGTTAAAAGATGTTGCTTTAAATAGTGCTTTCTGTCCGTTTCATAATTACATTGACCACATTTTAAATGGATACAAGAATAGTGTCTTAAAAGCTGACTCTTATTATTGGTGGAATAAGTGCACTGATTGCAAACAAAAGGTTTCATTGTACATTTTTTCAAATGAAGTTGCATTATGTGACTTTCCAGCCATGACTTATCTGTCGTTGCATAGCTGCACTGGTAGCATTTAAACACATTCGAAATGTGTGTCTTCGGAATTTGGGTGCCATTTTGCGATAGTAAAACTACACACTCTTTAACTTTAACACAATTTGAGAAACCCAGTCTTCCTTTACATGTGCCTTCGTCAGAGCACGCTTCGCATTTAATCGAAACTGAACCACTACACACTTCCTTTTGCTCTTCTAATGGCAATTTGCACTCGCCATCCTCCTGCAATTCGTTCCTCCCTTCGAAACCATCGGCACAATATTCCTGCTTTATTTTGGTGCACTCCCCATTCACATAATCCATCGTCTCCAAAGAGGCGTAGATTTCTTCTTCATGGTTGAACTCAGTCTTAATAGTGATATCATCGTGGGTGAACATGATGGGGTCGGTAACTGATCAATAACATAAACGTCTTATTATTTCCACAAAATGGTTGTTCACTTACCTCTTTGGCACCTGGTTTCGGTCGACCTACACGTCTCGAAAAACGGTTAAACAGACAAACATAATACAGAACAACAATAAAGGTGGTAAAAAATCAACGCCGTTAGTGTGGTTAACCATTGGCTGTATCACAAATACCGATAACGGTCCCGATTGTCATAGACAACTGCCAGTGGCGTAGGCGTGTTTTTTTCATTTGCAACAATTCCGCTTACATTTGAAAAGTGGCACGTGATCAAACATCTAAGGCAGGGCCCCGTTACATTAGTTGTAGACAACGCAATGACCTGAAGCACAGTAGGGGAGGAACGTAAAATAAAACACTGAAATTGTGAAAAGTTTGTTTAATAATGATCGCAATTATTATTGACTGTAAGAGCTCGGAAATTTAAGTCGAAATAAATTACATTGCAAATATAAACTTTGAAAATGGTGGTTCACCGAATAAAAATAGAAATAGGCTGCGAAAAAAAGGGACTTACCAATAAAAAAACCAGCCGTCAAATTAATATCAAATTGTGTTGTAAAATTAATTGTTTGTGATGATGTGAATGCGTAACATAAAATTATAACATCACAAAAAGTAGCAGGTAAACTTCAAGAGGTAACATAAAGGTTAAAAACAAGTTTTGGGAATTATGGGTCGGGTAAGCAGGTACCAAGATTCTAAGAAAGGGTGAAATACACAGGATGAGACACATCATTGGTGCAACGAAGTCCTTTTGTTAAAAGCAAGATGGAAAATTACCTGGCCTTGTAGGCAAATTTAACTAAAAACAAGATATGTAGAAATCATCGAATCGCCACTCATTTATCGCACATAGATTCTAAACTGAAGAGCTTTGATTAGCGTAATCCCGCTCCTGCAAGATAGGTAACCCGCCCCTGGTGTCGGGGTCTCGAGCCTACAGTTGATTATCGTAACTCAATTTTGACTACAGTTTTTACCACCCCCGTGACATTCATTCACGGAGAAAAATGTTAGTAACAAACATCAAGTCAGTACATACATCAAACGAATCGGTAATTTCCACATATTAAAATAAAATGATCAAAAATTATATGAATGTTACTTCAGGGACAAGACCACGTAATCAACACCAATAAACATAAATTAAGCAAGCATTAGACCAAAAACGTAAACAATTACAAACAATAGTATAACGGTATCACACATGTAATTCTGCATTGCGGTTAAACCAAGTAAATTTCAAAAACAAAGATTGAAACACACACAAAATATAAAATGCGGCATACAAAACACAAATACGATATAAAGAAATGCAAAAATGACTACCTGCATTAAAAAACACACAAAATAACAACAAACATTTATGGAGCGACGCGTTCACGAACGTCATTCAAGACAAGATGCTAAACGTAACCAACGTTCGTGCTTTCTAGATCGCGCAGGCAGCTTTTCCCCACCTAGAAATTGCATGGTTGCCAATTCTGAAAAATGTACGTATCGTCGTACGTTGTATATACAGGGTGGAACCTCTCAATTGTATCTGATGCTTCTGGGATCACTCATTCTTTTGCCTTTATTTTATAGTGGGCGGAGTGTTAGCAACTTGCTACTCTTCCCACTCAACCCACTATACAATCACGAACAGCCATGCCTTACCTGGGATTCGAACCCAGGACGCTTGTAGCCAAAGTTAGATCTACTAACGTAAGCTCATCTGATCTACGCAAGTCGGCATTACACTCTGTATAAAGACTAAAAAGCAAAAACTTAGTAGTTCCGTAAACCTCTCGTACTAACGTGCGTAGTTACGGTAGGTATAGTTGAGAAAACAATGAAGAATTGTTGAGGAAAACGTGTAGAAGATGAAGTAAGGCGTGAACAACATGTGCAAAAGGTGGGGAGACCGTGATAGAGATTTGAAGCAAAGAGCGCACGGGATGAATGGGTTCAAAAAGGGTTTAAGGAGGCGAGAATAACGCGCGTGAAATATAAATAGAGGTTTGATTGGGCGTGCAGGCGATGTAAAGGCGGCTCGGAATGGGAGTGAAGCGGACGTACAGGTTACTCATGAAGGAAGAAAAGAGACAATCTCAATGACAATGTAAACAAAATGAAGCGAAAATGAAGGTGCGTGAAGACAAGAAAAAAGCTTGAAGGATGTAAGATCTATATAACACGTCTAGGAGGGTGTGAACCAGTTGAAATGAGACGGTAGGTCAGTGATAGAGTCGTTTGAGGGGGGAGAGGCGGAGATCTAAAGTAATGTGAATACAAAGAAAAATGTAAATGGGTCTTGAAGAAACCACGCCAGAAAATGGTGAAAGGGGAAACGTGGAAGATGGTCCGGAGATTGGAAAAAATTGTTACGCAGTTTAGAAAACAAGTAACAAGGTTTTCGCCCTAAGGCGGATAGGTACAACGCATGAGAGGTTCCACCCTGTATATACAACTTACGACGATACATACATTTTTGAGAGTTGGCAACCATGCAATTTCTAGGTGGGGAAAAGCTGCCTGCGCCATCTAGAAAGAACGAACGATGGTTACGTTTGGCAACTTGTCTTGAATGGCGGTCGTGAACTCGTCGCTCCATAAATGTTTGTTGTTATTTAATGCAGGTAGTAATTTTTGCATTTCTTCTCGTATTTGTGTTTTATATGCCACATTTTATTTTTTTTGCGTGTGTTTGAATCTTTGTTTTTGAAATTTACTTGGTTTAACCGCAATGCATAATCACATATGTGATACCGTTATGCTATTGTTTGTAATTGTTTACGTTTTTAGTGTTGTAATGTTCCTAGGGGGGGGGGGGGCTATCAAGCCGACACGGAAAACGTTGACTTACCCTATACTTACGGTTGGCAACTCTGGCAAAAACTACAAGCAGAGCCACCTACCTTTCAAGTCGAAACGATGGTAGTCTCGCGGCACTTTTGAATTTGGATGACAGTCGGCTCGATATGGGTGGCACGAATGGACTCCTACGTTGTGTAGTCGGTTCTTTTATGTGTTGGGACGTGAGACATAATCGGGAAGGGAATTAAATAAAAGACAGAACTTTTGTGCGTAAGAAATGACAAGATCAAATAAATATATTAACGCACACACAAGACCATGCCAGGGAAACCTTCTACGGGACTAAAACCCTGGCACAGGCCACACAAATACATGAAATAAATCACCTACAGCAATAAAATGCAAGAGAAAATACACATAAATAAAACATCTCAAATGGTATTATAAAATCAGATAATCAAATCAAATGCAATTAAACAAGTTCATAAAATCAAAATACACAAGACATCATAAATACAGTGGAAAACATGATAAATCAATTCAGTACAAAAACACATCAAAATACCTGTACGATCAATAGAGATAATACAACTCATCAAATAAACAAATTCCATGTACATAGGAAACATGTAAATGGTGTGGCTCTACTCCATCCTTCAGTTAACATAATTTAATTTAACACGAAAAGTACATGTGAGAATGCCATTGGTCAATAGCAAGTATTCATGTGAAAATCGATTATCGCTCAAACAGAACATATTTTAAATAGAGGAAATGTTACTGAGAGGGCCCCCATCTCATATTGCGAGACACAGAAATGCAGCCTGCATGAGCCGAGCAGGTAACAGATACAGCGAAAGATCTAACTGCATTAGGTACCTACTCCACGGAGACAGAATAACCCACTCGCACACGCAAACATCGAAACATCAAATAAAAGAGCCCCCCTTTCGTATAGCTAACGCACAGAAATGCAGCGCGCCACGAATCAGCAAGTAACAGATACAGCGAACCATCAAACTGTATTAGGTACTTCCCTCACGGAATAGTTACGGGTCAATCGAACAGAGCAACATCACACCGATAATCAACTCCTCATGAATAACAGAAATAAATTACTTAATTAAACAAAATAATGGCATAATCATCTGTACAGTATTACAAACAGGATTCATCTAACGGTACACGAAACAAAAGCATGGAGTACGCCATGATTCAGATATCGTAGTTTTTGCAAAATCAGCAAAATGTAAATAATATCAAATTGAGGCAAGAAATTCAATGATTAAATATCTAGTACAAGAAAGAATAAAATGGTTACTACCTGTAAATACACCTTCAAAACACCATCACCAAAAATTATCAAGAATAATAAAAAAACCCGGGAAAGCGTGTGTCTTCCGTCGGCCTCGTCGCCATCTTCTTTTTTCATTCTCCTAGCTTCGTTACGAAAATCCCCTAGTATTCTGCATCTGCGCAAAACGGTCGTTGGTTATATACAGACCATATTATATTTTTGTTTCAGTTGTAAACGTGTGTTGCCTAACCATCAGGGTGGATTATCACAGTGTAATGCTTGCTTAATTTGGAAATTACCGATTCGTTTGATGTATGTACTGACTTGTTGTTTGCAACTAACCATTTTCTCCGTGAATGAAGCAATTTTTTTTTGGGTTGGATCCATCGTTCCTCGAAATGGGGGTTGAAATATATTGTGTGAGGTTTAGAGAGTTTTGATCACACAATATGTGAATGAAGCAGTCACGGGGGCGGTAAAAACTGTAGTCAAAATTGAGTTATGACACCTATAATTCCGTGATTGTCTTCGACATTCAACTGTAGGCTCGAAACCCCGAAACCAGGGGCGGATTACGTATCTTGCAGGAGCAGGATTACGCTAATCAAAGCTCTTCAGCTTAGAATTTATGTACGGTAAATGAGTTACGATTCGTAATTTCCACTTATCTTGTTTTTAGTCAAATTTGTCTACAAGGCCATGTAATTTTCCATCTTGCTTTTAACAAAAGGACTTTATTGCACCAAAGATGAGTCGTATCCTGTGTATTTCACCCTTTCTTAGAATCTTGGCCTGCTTACTTTACCCATAATTCCCAAAACTTGTTTTTAACCTAAATGTTACCTCTTGAAGTCTACCTGCTACTTTTTGTGTTGTTATAATTTTATGTTACGCATTCACATCATTACAATTAATTTTACTACACAATTTAATATTAATTTGACGGCTGGTTTTTTTTATTGGTAAGTTCTTTTTTTCCCAGCCTATTGCTATTTTGATTTGGTTCAAAGTTTATTTTTGCAATGTAGGTAATTTATTTTGGACTTAAATTTCCGAGCTTTTACAATCATAATAATTACAATCATTACTAAACAACCTTTTCACAATTTCAATGTTTTATTTTACGTTCCTTCCCTACTGTGCTTCAGGTCATAGCGTTGTTTACAAATAACGTAAGGCGGTCCTGCCTTAGATGTTTGATCACGTGCCACTTTTCAAATTTAAGCGGGATCTTGTTTAGTTTTGGAGGGAATAGTCATTCGGGTGACCATTTTTAAACGTTGCCGGGTTGACTTTATTTCCGTGTTCTTGTAGTGTGAAGTTAGCGTAGAACCTGGGGGGGATAAGTACACTACACTCCTTTCAAAACTATAAACGTAGCAGTGTTTTATTCTAGTTTTTTGCGACAGCTCGTAGGATTTTCCTGTACCAGATCCGTCCATACCGTGTCTGGGAATTCAACTTACGAGTTTAAACCCCGAGAAAATTAGCGTTCGCATTGGACGATCCAACAACCGGGAATTACTCTGGGGTAGATTTTATACTGCGCCAAGAAATTAACGTGAAACTGATTTCGACCACCTGCAATTTTTCTCAGAGGTTTTTATTTATTGGCAAGACACCTCTAATAACCGCGCGAGGGGCTGCGTATTAGTTGAAAGAAATATGGTACGCAACGGAGAGAACTTGAACGTTTCGATCAAAGTTTTGCGACCTTTAAATTCAAAGTAGGTATAACTTAATTAGAAACCATTGCGATAAATACGAATCATAGCGGAAGTTGTGACCACGCGAAACTAGAAGAACGGACGGTCGCGACTAATTTGGCGCAGATATTTTTTACGTTACATTGTACGCTTATCGTCGGATTAATTAACTTTTTGAGCGATCGAGTTTCAGCTGCAAATCAAAGCAGCCATTCATTTTACGAGACCTAGGATTCTGTAGAGCGACTGTATCCTTGTTAATCAATTGGATCAGTGTCGAGAATCAATACTTCGAGCATGGACACGTATTCAATAATCAAAATAAATTAATTATCGTACAAATTTAGTACTAGATTTTGGTAGTAAGTTGTCGACCGCGACATTAATAAGTAATAACTAAATTAGTAAACTTATAATTAACTTAAAAACAACTCGAATAAAAAAATTAACATTAGAAAAGTAGATATTTACTTTACAAAATTCCCGAAACAAAACAATGCATTTCCGTATTGTGTATGTAACAAAAAAGAAGCAAGATACATAAAACATCAAAGTAAACATGGTTGCAATATTGATGGCAAGCTGGAATTGTTGACTTCACAGCATTGGCTTATCGAATTAAATATACGGCAGGTAAGTGACAATAGGGAATTGAAATAGAATTTCTATAATCATGGAGGCAGTACAAAGGACCCAAAATGGAGGCCTATGTGCGCGAGCGGAAGTTAACAAAAACAAAAAGATTCAATTAGTTTTTATTTATCCAAAAAAAAAATGGTCACAATTCAGACCTATGTTTTAAAATGTGGTGCCTTAAACTCCACTTTCTATTTGTCGCATAATTGCACCGGTCACATTTTAAGGCTTTGAAAGTGCCGTGCGTTAAAATATGTGCCTTTAAACAACCCTTGTCGTTTGTGGCATAGTGACACTGATAACAAACGAAATCTCGGGCACCGCTGTGCATCACAAGGTGTCGCTTCAAATGTGACCTTTTGTTCGTGGCATAATTGCACTGTTCGCACTTAAAGTTTTTGGAAGTTTGGTGCGTTAAGAGATGTTCTCTTAAATGTGACTTGTGATTGGTTGCGTAATAACATTGGTCACAATTGAAGTCTTTCAAAAGCTTGTGTGTTAAAAGATGTTGCTGCAAGTGTAACTTAATATTGGTCACATAATTACACTGATCACATTGTAGCTCTTTGGGTAGGTTGTGTCTTAAAGAATGCTGTTTTAAATGTGACTTGTCAATTGTTGCAAAATTACACTGATCACATTTGAAGTCTTTCGAAAGGTGGTGTCTTCTCAACAGATGCAGCTTTAAATGTGACTTATTGTTTGTCGCATAATTACACTGATCGCACTTGATATCTTTTAAAAGTTTGTGGGTTAAAAGATGATGCCTTACAATGTGTTGCTTTAAATTATCCTTCCTATTTGTCGTGTAATTACACTGATAACACTTGAGGTCCTTCGACAGCTTATGCGCTAAAAGATGTCGTCTGAACTTTGAGGTACCGTTTGCTGAATAGTCACACTGACCACATTTCAAAAGCGCGATCTCTGAATTCTTCTCGGATGGTTGGTCCTTCAATTCGGTCCCGGTGTCCGAATGAACGGCACTTGTATCTTCCCTCTTTATTGAGGCGGATGTCTCGTTAACAAAATCCATTTCTTGAAGGCTGGCATTGATTTCCTCTTCACGGTTCGGTTCAATCTTAACCAATGAAGACAGTTCGTGAATGGACATGGTTTAGGAGCTAACGGGGAGATTTTAGAACAATTCCACTCATGCGGGCTCAACTAAAAAGTTCGTTAAAAACTGATGGAGGGGAAGTTAGCAACTTAAAGAACAAGTTCATCGGTGTTTACTGCACCGCTAGAGCTTGATTTTAAAGGTTGTTCTTAGGGTGCGTTCTGATCACTTTATTCTCTAAAGCGTTCGTTTATTGGTGCACCAGACCCAAGGTTAGTACACCAGACCACCGTATTTATTTCTCGTTTTTTTTTAT
Organism: Photinus pyralis; assembly: GCF_008802855.1. NCBI lineage: Eukaryota > Metazoa > Arthropoda > Insecta > Coleoptera > Lampyridae > Photinus > Photinus pyralis. Next base: position 5,640,129 of record NW_022170878.1, on the reverse strand, counting down.
TACAAAAATAGTATTTTACATTATTAGCCAGGTAAGTGAATTTTTACTGGGGATAGAAGTTGAGCACTTTTTCGTGTTTTGATGTTCTTTAGGTACATGCAATTTATCATTTTACGAGTTGGTTTGTTTAAATTGAATCGTAGATGTGTTTTATACTAAAATGATTTATCTTTGTAATTATGCTGTTATTTGTATTTCGTTTTGGAGGTAGGTTATACACTTGCTTTTTTTGAGCCCGGAAAAAGAATTGTCTGAGATCGACCGGGAAAAAACATTTTCTTATAGAATTTGGCTCGTAGAATCCATAATTTCTAACAGTTCCCAGATCGGGCTACTAGATCAAAAGTTACAGCCCTTTGAATTTTCTTTCGAAATTGGTTTCTAGTCCATAATTTTTGATTGAGACGTCTAATCGAAAAAGTACGAATCGTTTTGGATTCTACGCACCAAAATTAATAAGAAAAAGTTTTTCCCCGAGAAATTTTGTAGTCGATTTTTGGTAAAAAAGGAAGGTTATACACTGCCTTTTTTTGAGCCCGGAAAAAAAATTGTCTCAGATCGACCGGGGAAAAACATTTTCTTATAGAATGTGGCCTGCAGAATCCATAATTTCAAACAGTTCCAAGATCGGACTACTAGATCAAAAGTTACAGCCCTTTGAATTTTTTGTCGAAATTGGTTTTTTGCCCATAACTTTTGATTGAGACGTCTAATCGAAAAAGTACGAATTGTTTTGGATTCTACGCACCAAAATTAATAAGAAAGTTTTTTCCCAAGAAATTTTGGTGTAGTCGATTTTTGGTAAAAAAGGAAGGTTATACACTGCCTTTTTTTGAGCCCGGAAAAAAAATTGTTTCAGATCGGCCGGGAAAAAACATTTTCTTATAGAATGTGGCCTGCAGAATCCATAATTTCAAACAGTTCCAAGATCGGACTACTAGATCAAAAGTTACAGCCCTTTGAATTTTTTGCCGAAATTGGTGTTTTGTCCATAACTTTTGATTGAGACGTCTAATCGAAAAAGTACGAATTGTTTTGGATTCTATGCACCAAAATTAACAAGAAAAAGTGTTTTCCCGAGAAATTTTGGAGTAGTCGATTTTTGGTAAAAAAGGAAGGTTATAAACGCTTGCTTTTTTTGAGGCCGGAAAAAAAATTGTCTGAGATCTACCGGGGAAAAACATTTTCTTATAGAATTTGGCCCGTAGAATCCATAATTTCGAACAGTTTGAAGATTGGGCTACTAGATCAAAAGATACAGCCCTATGAATTTTTTTTCGAGAGGGAGGGGGGAGATCACTACAGATTGGTCGGAAACTATATGCCTATAAAACGACCCGAAAGTGCCCAAGATGATCAAAAAAAAATCTGGAAAGTCTTCGCATGTTTTGCAGAAGTTCCAGAACGCGTTTGGAAGACTTTTTCCAGTTATTAAAAACCCGCTGCAGAGCTAGATGAGACCTAGTTGAATTATTCATTTTGGGAAATCTAAAAATTTAATGGGAAGCATCCCAAGGCCGTGTAAAGTGGAAGGCCTAAAACTTGCGAAGAAACTCTGCCAGATTCCTTTCCGGAAGATGCGAAAATCTGCAGATATCCGACCTACTGTGGGTCAAGGTAGCCGGCAACCACGCCGTCGTTGATTAGTCACCTCTTACGACATGCAGTCTTGCTGCAGTAGGGTTATTCTAAATCCCGCCCCTACACGGGTAAAAAATGCTTCAAATATTTCAAGATCTTTAGCCCATAAGATCTTCATTGTTCTGCATTTCCTCGAGATTCTATGGATAGGCGAGAACAGTGATGGTCGAAGAAGACTAGAGAGCGTACAAGAGATGGAGGAGCGCTGAAGGGTTGGGAAGGCTGAAGAGGGGCAGGTAAGGCTAGGAGAAGGCAAGGTATGAGTCTGGAAAAGGCAGGATAGAACAGGACGAAATTAAAAGACGGAAGATGGCACAAGTCAGTAAAAATTTAAAAAATTCTTCTCAAACTTCATTTTTACAACTAAGTCAACGTAATTAGGGATCTTTTCAATTTTTCTCTCTGTCGCCTTTTCTTTTCCCCCGTTTTTCGTTTGGTGGTGGCGTCTTTAAATAGCTGAATACTCTCGCGGTCCTCTATTTCCTTTTGCATCAATTGTAAGCCGTACAAATTGTAACCGACCATATCCTGCAAGACACAAGTTATTACCAGACAAGAACATTAACAAACGTAACCCTACTCGTAACTCCTCCACCTTTACCATTGCCAACTTGTTCAGCTGTCGTAAATTGGACAGGAGGGCGTGATTCGCTACGATCGGCGCGTGGTGTATCTTCAAGAGGAACATCGCTATTTTGCATACGAGCTCGTTTTGGTAGTTGTTTAGTAGTAGGGAGGGAAGCATTTCCAGTATTTTACACACTGATGAAAAGGGCAGCAGGAGGAGGGATTCTTCCAAGTCGCTGGAAAAACAATTAAAGTCGCACTAAATGACGGCTAACCCTCACCTGGCGCGTATTCGTTTAAGAACCTCGAAAAGGAACTCGTGATTCGCCGTCACTCCGTAAGCCTGCATGAGAGGATGCGGCTGCGGTAACGGGAGAGTCTGAGACGAGTTCACCTGCAGCGCGGCGTGTTCGTCCAACTGCTCCTGGTACTTATCAATTATTTCGAGACACTCCAAGATGCTCTCGGCGCCCTTTTCGCTACCGATCGTCTTCTTCGACGGTAAATTGAGCCCCGGTTGTCCAGGAACAGTCGTCTGCTCCCCAGTCGCCAAACCCTCCCGTTCGGCCCTCTCCTCCTCCTCTTCGTCCTGCAAAACCAGGGGCTGATCGGACTTTTCGTACAGGCGCAAAACGCGATCGGCACCCGAAGACACGACATGCTTCCCACCCGGGCTGACGGCCAAACTCCACGCCTCTCCGACGTGCCCCTAAAACTGCGCCGTGAGTACGCCAATCGTCACCAGCCTCAACTCACCTGCAGCGTGATTATTTTGTTGTACGTGTCCGCATCCCACTCCTTCACCTTGCCGTCCTTGCCGCACGTGAACAAGTAGTGGGTCCGCGGCACGAACTGAAGTCCGGTAATCGAGTCGTCGTGTGCGAAAATGCTCTTGTGACAATCGCCGAAATCCATGCCCCATATTTTCAGATTGCGATCGGCCGAACCGGTCGCGATCAAGGTCGAATCGGACGAGATGTCCATGCAGAGCACGGGCAGCTTGTGACCGTACAGCGACAGGTAAAACTTGAAGGAATCGGCGAAGAAGATCTTGACCGTCGAATCCAAGAGGGCGACGGCGACGAACTTTCCGTTCGGCGACAGTCGCACGCAGAGCACCGCGTCTTCCAACTTCAACGTGCGCTTGTGCAAAAGTGAGAGCACCTTGGCCTTGCTCTCCGTTTTGATATCGGCGATTAACTCGAACTGCCAGAATTTTACCGTCTGATCTCCGCCTCCCGTAACGCATCCACGCTACAAAAAAAAATGCAATAGGTTATTTCCACATTAGATAGTTCTGGAAAACTGGGAGTGAAATGTGAAAAAGAATCCGGAAACCACATGGGTACTTCTACAATTATTGATTGTAGAGACATCTGTTGAACATCATTGAACTAAATAAGTAGATGTATAATCAAAAGTTTTGTGGATCCCATGGAGATCCTTGAGGAACTCCCCCACTCATTCTTACCATGTCGGGTTGCAAACAGATAGACCACAACTCGCCACTATGCGCGGGTATCTCCTCCAAGACGTCTCCGGCCGCGATATCCATGATAACCAATCGTCCATCTTTGAGACCGGCCAAAACGTGTCGATCCCCCGGAACGAACATCGTGCACAACACGTACCTGAAAGAAGTTCTAAACAGACGAATCGCCCGAGCACCGTCTTACCCGACTTCCACGGTCCGCACGCACGCCAAAGTCTGTCGGTTCCACATTTTAATGGACTCCCCGCTCCCGGAAACGATCGCCAAATTATCGCTGCTAAAGCTGAGCGAACGCACTTCGCTCTGATGTCCCAAGTTCTCGATCGAACGCAGACACTGCGCCTGCGCGTCCTTGACGTGCACCTTCAGCGTATGCAGCGACATCGTGTTGTTCGCGAACGTGACGAGAACGCGCAGCTCGCCGCCGGTGCCGATCGCGAAATGGTGATGTTTCGGCTTGTGCGGCAGCTTCAACGAGGTTAGCCGTCGGATCTCGTCGCGCGAGCTCAACTCACCCTCGCCCTCTCCTTCCGCCTTCTTTCTCTCCTTTCGTAATCGCTTTTTAAAGCGAGCTTTCGCCTCGTCGTCCGTGCAGAAGTAAAATAGTTCGATCTGCGCGTCCGTACCTTGACAGCCGAGAATTTGCGTCGACACGTCCGTCACCATCGAGGTGACGCGACCTCGGCCCGCCCGCAGTAACGAGCACGCCTTGTGACACTGAAGCGGATGCTGCAAAGACTCAAGTCAGCGAACCCAACCTAGCGTCGCCCAGCTTACCGAGCAGTCATCGTTTTCGTCGAGGGTCGCCAGCTCCAGCTGCGCGGATATGTTTTCGATCTTCGGCTTCTCATCGCCGTTAACATCGCGAACTGACAGCTTCCACACGCGCAGCTCGGCGTCTCCCGAACCGGTGACGAGATACTTATCGTCCTTGACTAACGTCAACGCCCAAACCTGCGGTTTGCAAGTGACGCGAGAGTTGACTTAGCCACCGAACTTACCTCCGTGTGGTGTCCCACTAACGTTTTAAAACAGTACTGAGTGTCCAGGTCCCAGAACTTTACGAAACTGTCCTTCGCGCCGGAAATGAGGACCGGCTGCTGTGACATGAAGGTAACTTGGGTAATCGGTCCTCGGTGGCCCGATAATCGGCACAATCCCGCTTCGGAGACAGTATCCCAAACAATGACGTCAGTATCCTATAATGCACACCTTCAACATTTCCGAATAGATTACCAATTATTCCACATTACAAAAACATGCCCTAGACCTTTCCCAATATTTTCAAATACAGTCGACATTTAAAAATCATCGGACATTCGCAAAGACTTTGACAATTTCTTACACATTTCAAACATTTTGAAACTGAAATGAAATATTCAAGGAAACTTTGACAAATCGTCAATGTGAAGGTTGCCGAATGTGCAAGGTAATGCTAAGCCGCCGGGAAGTATGAAGTGCGCTGTGTGTGTGAGGTGAGGCGGCGCAGCTGCCGAAACCGAGCGTACGACCTGTCCAAGAAAACATTGACTTACGTAGGAGGTTTGCGGAGTGCGTGAGGTGAGGCGGCGCAGCCGCACCTAGCTACTGTCCCATTCAAGGAAACATTCAGAGATAGACGGTATGAAGCTTGTATGTCCCATTGAAGAATATGAGATTAAATCGTTCAGTACAATTTTTATAATCGAATTCTTTAAGTCTAAGGAATTTTTTTTTGACTCAAATTTTAGGGTCACTTTTATTAACATTCTAACCATAAATGACAAACAATCAAAAATAACACAATGTGGCTAATAATCCACAGTGAAAATTGGACGAATTAATTTGAACACGTTTGAACACTAAGCATTGTTTGACATTTCACATGAAACGATTGTTTCCAAAGCCTACCACACCTAATGACAAAAAAAAAAGAAAATTTCTTTAAAAAAATTCAGAATGTTAAAACCTGACCCCAAAATTCCAATCTACATTCATTTCTGCTAGAAACCTTTATTTTATTTCTCGATTTTGTATCAGGAGAATACAATGTGCGAGGAGGAGGAGTATCAGGTGGCAAACTCAGTACAAGTTTTTTGACTGTCAAGAGAACATGATAAACGAGAAGGTCTTTTTTCATCAACTGCCTTTTTCCAATGTTGTATTAGGAAAGTATAATGTGCGTGGAAGTTTCCCCGCTCCTAATCCACGAAGTATTAGTTGGCAAACCCTCCCAAAATTTTGTTTACCTACCAGGAGAACATGATGGACGAGGTTTTTCAAACATTAAAAGAAAAATTTTAACGCTTTGCTCCGGTTTAAATTTCCCTTAATCTTGCGAGGAGGTGTTCCTCCTCCTAGTACACGGAGTATCGGTTAGCGAAATCTTTGAAAATTTTTCTGACTAGCAGGAGAACATGATAGACGAAGAGGTCTTTTTTTATCAACAAAAAAGTGTTTTTTTATTCCAATCTTATAATGTAAGGTAGCAGTAAAATTTTTCTGGCTAGCAGGAGCACATGATGGACGGAAACGAGGACGGGGAGATCCTTTTCCATCAAAGAGTGACGTGTTCCAACGCTCTACTTTGGATTAAATTCTTTCTTCTTTCTGGTATCAAGAGAATATAATGTGCGAGGAAATGTTTCCGCACATGATACACGAAGTAACAGTTGGGAAACAATTTTTCTGCCTACCAAGAAAACATTTCTGTGATATTGATAGTTTGTCCACTGTACCTCTTAATATAATCAAAGTAGCGTATTTTTTGTACAGCTTTTTAGATCGGCAAAGAATTATTTAGTTGTAAACCAACATCACCTAAAGTGTTTTGTTCTACTGAATTTCTTATTTCAGAAATTTTTGTATCAAGTTCACAGAAGTTCACAATTGGCCAATACGGATAACATTGCGCGAATTCGAACACTGAAAGTACAACCCTTATATGAAAATTTAAAAATCATTAATTTAACTCAGTTAGAAGATTCCGGTACGTAATATTGAATTTAAATGAAAAACTTATTACCTTCTTTTACCCGAGTTCATACACGACTGTTCGGCAAAATCATTAAAGTAAAACGCCCCCCCCCCCCCTGAAAAACAGAACAGAACAGAAAAATTCGCTTTACCTCACTCAAACAGTTTCTAAAACTACCCCTTGGGTCGTCCAACCTTGGAAAACTGAATCATCCTCCATTTAGGATTTGTGGAGTGGAACCAAAAACTGTCGACGTTAAATTCTGCCTCGTAGCCGGGAGGTTTTACTGTTTGCAAAATCCCAAAGAATGCTCGATGTTGCATAAACCAAATGACCGAATTAAATTGAATAACATATTTCTTTTGTTTAATTTTACAAGGCCTACCTAAAAGTGTTGGGTGCTTTTCTTTCTCGCCATCGACAAATACCGGAACGCGATTTTGAAAAATGGTTTTCACTGGCCTCTTTGGATGTTATTTGGCTACTTTTTCATAAAGAAAAAGTCATATCATTCCATTGGGTTTTTTAGGATTTTGGGTCATAGTGTCAAAACTAGCCCCCTGGCGAAGAAGGATTCAACTAAATTAACTATATTTTGGTTGATTCTTGTTGCCCAAGGAATGCTCTGTTCAACGATACCAAATTTGTTAAAATTGGTCAAACGGTTAAGAAGTTAAAGCAGGTTATTGCAAAAACAATTGAACGCCCCACGCCATCTTTGTTTTTGAAATAACTGAGTTTTTGTTTTTACGAAAATGATAGATAAACTGGTTCTCTTTAAAAATGTGAAAAAAGAATGTTTAGTTTATTACGCGAAATTTAAAGAAAATGCAATTTTAAAATTTAAGATGGCAGTTACACCTTCTGGTGGTCATTTTTAGAACTTGAAAATATAAATCATACGACGAACGGTTCCCGAGATATGGCCGAGGAACAGTCTTATTGGGTCACCCGGTACTAATGACTCAAAACGTAGGGGTCTACGCAATTCGATTCTCGCGCATTTACAGGACCGTTGGCACATGCCTTGAATTCATCTGACACGACGAATGACAGGCGCTCGATCTCGACGGCTGCGCCGCCTCGCCTCGAACTATTTTTTAATGTTGGGGGAAGCGCGTAGGGGTCTTTTTGTCTGCGCATGCATAGTCTATTTTTTTACGTGTGTTTAATTTATTTTTTATGAAACAGCTTCCAGTAAAATGTCCGTCCATAAATAAAAGTTTGGTCTGCGCATGCGCGATACATTCACATGTTTATGACAAATAATAATCCAAAATGGCTTCCAACTGAGCCCAACTTCGATTCCTCTATTACAGCATTTAACAGTTTTCTCAATCAAATTGGATAAGATCAAGATTTTGGACATCTCCATTCCAAAATGATCGCAAAGACTGAGCACGTTTCAGTTTTCTGTAATGATTGTATATACAGGGTGGTGCATCTAAAATAATCCACACTTAATCACTGTGAAACAATGTGATATTGTAATGCAGTGGGGGGAAAAAGAGATGAGAAACAAATGATCTACTTTGGATTTGTTTTTTTGGGGGACTGTACACCCCTCTTTAGAGAAACAAATAAAACTCATTGTCAAATTGGTGGTCATATACCTAGTAAAAAATGCATTAATGGTCACACACTAATTAAAGGTGGATCATTTTAGATGCATCCTGTATAATGATAAACTGCTTAAGTATCTGAAGTGCTCATCAATTCTGTCAGTGACTGTATACAATTATTGACAATGACTGGCCTCACCTTTGATCCCGATGCTAGCTTATGCCCATAGGTGTCGTAGGCCAACGTAGTAATTTCAGAACGATGCCCCGAGAACACGCACACCACCTCGGCCGTCTCCAAATCGTACACCTGCACGATACCGTCCGCATAGCCGACCGCCAAATTGCGTTTGTTGGGGCTCGCGCAGAGGAACGTGGCGGGGCTCTTCTCGCCCAGCAGCACCTGCGCCTAAAAGCGGTCGGTTTGACAAATCGAACGCAAAGCCAAAGTGTTACCTTCTCGCCGAGACGTAGATCGAAGACGATTACGTGCTCGCACGCCCCGACGGCGACGTATCGTCCTTCCTGTCCGTTTAACGCGACGAAGACAGCGTTGCAATTCGTGCTCGTCACTATGTTGAAGTTTCCGGCGGGCACGTAACGCAAATATTCTTTGGTCAGGCCCATTATTTATGGAAGTTGCATTACAAGTTCTTGAACATTCAAATTGTAAACACGTTGTTTACGTTTCGCACATGTCATAACCTAAAATAAGATTCTTTGGAAGTGGTTCTTGTAACTACAAATATACAGCAGAGAGACCATAGGCGTAGTTGATACAAATTACCAACCAGTGCAGCACATGAAAGTCGAGGATGCTGAAAAATTCTCAGAGGAAATTTAGGATGCCCAAAAAACTGAAGAAAGCGACGCAGACCGTAGTGAAGGTAGCAGCCGAATTAATGTGTGGCAACAGTGTGTAGTCACAGCAAACAGGTCACTCCCCTGAATTTGGAACACGTGTTTTCGTATAATAATTCGCTCCTGTACCTTTAGGGCCATTTTTAAACACCTTCCTAAAATAGACTTTCCATTTTTTTTTATTTTCTAACAGGGCATTACAAATTGTGTATCAATGGTTTAATGCCGTTTTGAGAGGAATCTCCAATACGTGTTTTCGTATAATAAATCGCTCCGGTACCTTTAGGGCCGTTTTGATAGGAATTTGTAGGTACTGTATATATAGGAATGTAGTGAACCTAGCAGTCGATTTAATTGAATTTCTACACTTTAGGGATGTAGTGAAGCTAGCAGCCAAAAAGTAAAATTTCTATTCAAAATAGGGCGTGGTTTTCAGGGGAGTGGCCTGTTTACTGTTACACACTGTTGCCACATATTCATTCGGCTGCTACTTTCTGACTGCTACCTTCACTAAATAATAATAATAATAATAATAACAACAAATGATACAACATATTCTACAATCAGAGATTCACCTCTGAAGCAAACCACATTATCACCACCCATTAGTATTCAACCCAAACGCAAAAGCCTAAACAGCACTTTAGACTCACAACATGACACACAACATACTGTAATATCTCCACCCTTAACTCAACCAACCACACAAACACAACTTCCTGAACAAACAAACGCAATAAATACAAGTAACGCAACACGCACTACAAAGACGCCCTCACCCACACGGCCTAGCACAGCTAAAAAACACAATACTCTTTCTTCTCAGAAACACACCACGTTATCACAAACACAACCCACTCGTACTCAACCCAAACGCAACAACCTTAACAGCACTACAGGCTCACAAAATACTGTAATGTCTCCACCAATAACCCATGCAACAACAGAAATACAACTTCAAGAACAAAGAAACACCATAAATACAAGTAACGCAACATGCACTACAAAGACAGGTCCATCCAATAAAGTTACACGCCCTAGCACATTTAAAAAACACAAAACTCCTTCTTCACAGAAACACACCACATTTTCACAACCCACTCGTATTCAACCGCAACGCAAAAACCTTAACAGAACTACAGGCTCACAACATACTAAAATATCTCCACCAAAAACCCAAGCAACTTCACAAATACAACCTCAAGAACAAAGAAACATCATAAATAAAAGTAACGCAACATGCACTACAAAGACAGGTCCACCCAATAAAGTTACACGTCCTAGCACAATTAAAAAACACATAACTCCTTCTTCATGAGTGATGTTTCGCAAAAACTTAACTATAAAACGGTCCATCAACCAAGAACACCAAACACAAAAACAAGTTAACAAAAATGTGAAAATGAAACTCAAATAATAAATGTAACAGCAACACAAAAAACTGCAATAACTCCACCACATTGGAGCAACCTCAAGTAAAAGACCGCGTTTGTGAAACACCAGGCTTACAAAGATTTTTGATAAAAGCTGGCAACACCACGTTGTTTTGCCACTCGTATTCTTCCAAATGCAAATACTTATGAGCAATAAACTCCAAGTCCTTTGAAATTACGTAAATTGATAAGATGGTGTACAGTCTGTACGTCGTACGGAAAGTAATTTTATTATAAAGATACTGTGGTTTATGAGTTAAAACGATTTGATGACACATATACAAAAAGTGAAGGGAACGGCGATTTTCCATATTCAACCACTTTATTTCAGACATCTTATGGGAGACATGATCAAATTTTCTCAAGCCGAAAATGAACCGTAGACAAGAATTTTGCACTCGTTGTAGTCTTTTCCTGCTGGTTCCATCCAAGCAAGGTCCATACACACAATCTGCATAATTAAAATGAGATAGAACTAGCACATTCATTAATTTTACTTTGGTATCAAAGTTAAAGTTGTATCTGTGGATACACAAAGATTTTAGACTGCTGAAAGCGCGCTGAATGCATAGATTTATATGACTTTTAAAACGAAGATCGCTATCCATGATTAGTCCTAAGTTCTTGTGTTCCGTTTTTATTGGAATGACGTGATTGCCAACATTTAGATAAATCTGCTGCTGAACATTGTTTCGGTGGTGAGCCTTTCCGAACCCCAGCGCTACAGATTTTGACGGATTAATAATCAGGGAGTATTTTGTGGATGTCTCAAATAAGTTATTTAAATCTCTGGTAAGTTTATTTAAAGCAAGATCTACGTCAGAAGGTGGAAATGAGAGATATAATTGTGTGTCATCTGCATATAGGTGATGTTTGCATGTATTTATGCAATTTGGTAAGTTAGCAGTGTACATAGTGTAAAATAAAGGGCCGAGTATGGAGCCCTGTGGAACCCCCGAATAAATTTTCCTTTCTGACGACAGTGAGTCTTGAATTTTTACTCTTTGAGTTCTATCTGTTAAAAAGCTAGTTACTAATTCCAACGCGTCTTTACTAAAACCAAAAAAATGTAAGATTGAAATTAGCAATTCGTGATCCAACATGTCAAATGCCTTAGAATAATCTACCAGGACATTAACAGTGAGCATGTTGTTATCGGTTGCTGTAATGATATCGTCCACAATGCATGATAACGCTGTAGAACAACTATATCCAGTCCTAAAGCCCGACTGCATAGGCGGTAAAATGTCGTTTTCATCCAAAAATTTCCTGATTTGTATTTCCATTGCTCTTTCTAGCAATTTGGATAACACTGGTAGAATGCTTATAGGTCTGAGATCTTGTAATGTGCGAACATTTTTACTTTTAGGTAAAGGAATCACGTGTGCTACTTTCCAAGCATTAGGAAAATAGTTTGTCTCAAGGCAGCAATTAACCACATGCAGTAGATAAGGCGACAGAAAGGGCAGACAAACAGTAATCATTGAATTACTCACCCCGTCAGCGCCTACAGAGTTTGTCGTAATTTTTGAGAGTATCATAGCAATATCCGATTCACTAATGAGAGTGAAGCTAAAAGGATTTAAGTCCTTGAGTTTACAATTTGTATTATAAAAATTTAACAATTCTGGATCAGGTGAAATTTTATGAGCGGTAATAGAGTCACAAAAATGGTCATTAATAAGATCAGGGTCATTAAAGTCAGAAAGCAAATAATTTGTTTTGTTTGGGAAAATGTTCATGTCTCTCAGTACCTTCCATAAATCGTTTTTATTTTGCCCGGTCGCAAACGTGTGGAAATAGTGACGCTTAGATTGTCTAACAGCATTAGTGCATAAGTTACGAAGTCGCTTGTATTCATTCCAAGAGCTAGTATTTTTGTCATTTTTGAACTTCGACAGACTTTTATCTTTTGAATGCATAAGGGCTTGTATATAGTCTGTCAGCCAAGGTGTTTTTGGTCTAGTAAGTCGGACTTTCTTAATAGCATATTTATTAAATAGATATAAAAGGTTATCGCTTAAAAAACGTACTTTACATTCCACATTTCTTAAATTGAACAAACGATACCAAGGCAAGACCTGTAATTCTGCAACGAATTCATCATATTTAAAATGTTTAAAGTCGCGATATACTTTATATGTGCTTTGCTTCGTGAGATGGTTACATGATAACGTACACCAAACGAGTGAATGATCTGAAACCGCATCCATAGGCAAAACACCGCACTCCTTTAAAAGATCCGGATTAGAGAGGATAATAAAGTCAATAAGAGTGCCCTTTTTTTCTGTCACCATAGTAGGCTCTGTGATTACCTGCATACAACCATAGGTATTTAGCAAATCTAAAAACTTTAGAGATTGAGCGCTCTCATCCAATAAATTTATGTTAAAATCACCAACACATATTAGATGCTCACAGGCAGGAACCATCAAAGAAAAGGTATCCTCCAACGTGTCGCAAAATTCTGGAAAATACAAACGGTTAGCTCTGTATATAACTCCAACTGCAACTCGACTATTACGAATTTTTAGCATTAACCACAGTTGCCCAAAGTAAATATTACTTTCTGTCTCAATTATTGTAAAATTTAGGGTATTTCTCACATAAATACCTGGCCTAAATCCAAGACTAAGGAATTCAAAGAAAAAGAAACCGAAGAAGGGGAGGAAGAATAGGAAAGCAAGGAAGTCTCCAAAATGTAATTGGCCGAAGGGTCAGTATAGAAAATGCACCAGCAGTATATGAATTGCACCGTCATTATGTCAATTGCTATACATACCCCCATACCCCTCATTTCTTCACTGTTTTCAGCTTATAGTTGTTGAAGACCTAGGACTGTATTGAAGATGTCTCCAACCATTAAAACCGAAGTGAAACAAGAAGACGAAATCGAAGTAACCCTCCAAGAAGATGTTTTCATAAACAACGAGATCCTGGCATCGGTCAAGGAGGAGCCAACTGTGATCAGTGATGATGGTTCCGACTTCGATTCGGAACACAACCACGCACGCAGAGATCAAGAGGGTCAGTTTAATTGCTTTCGTTGCTCTTATTCGACCGACAGTAAACACAACATGAGACGACATTGCTTGTTAAAGCACTCCGCCGCCAGTATGAAATGCGACCGGTGCGATTTCACGACGAAATACAAACAAAGTTTAAAGCGACACCTGCAAACGCACGCGGTACCGAAAAGTTTCAATTGTGAAAGGTGCGATTACACCACGTGCAGCGAGGCGGTTTTGAAACGTCACCTCTGGAGGCACACGGTTCGAGAGTTTAATTGCGGCAAGTGTAATTTTGGTACGAACGACAAGTCGGATTTGGACAAGCACCTGTTGAGGCACGCGATTTCGAAACGCTTCGAATGCGACCAGTGCGATTTTTCATCGAGCTACAAGCACCACCTGAAACGGCACGCCGTAAAACACGACGATTCCAAGCAATTCAAATGCGGTGCATGTCATTACATCACAAATAACATGTTGCATTTGAAAAAACACGTTCTAAACCATACGGCATTTAAAGAGTTTAAATGTGACCGGTGCGATTACGCGACAAACAAAAAGATACTCTTACAGCAACACCTCGTGGTACACAGAACGACTAAAGATTTTCAATGTGACCAGTGCGATCACGCGACCAACAATAAAAGCCAGTTCAGACGGCATCTTTCGATGCACAGGAACGATCTCGATTTTAAATGTGACAAGTGCGATTATGCAGCCAACGATCGCTCTTACCTAGCGAAACATCTTCTAACGCACAAAGCTTTGAAAGACTTCAAGTGCGAGAGGTGTGATTATTCTACTCACTGCAAGCAATTGTTACAACAACATTGCGTGATGCACAAACAGATTAAGGACTTCATTTGTGCCGAATGCGGACACGCTACTCACAATAAGAATCATCTTAAAACGCACGTCTTGATACATCGAGCCGGTGGGACTTTCCAGTGCGACAAGTGTCATTACGCGACAAACAACAAAAAGTACCTTCGACAGCATATGTTAAAACATACTTTGGCCAAAAACTTTAATTGTGACCAGTGCGATTACGGCACAAGTATTCACTCGCATTTTAAACGACATATTCTAATACACAAAGTTTCTAAAGATTTCACGTGTGACCTGTGCGATTTCGGAACAAACGACAAGTCGCACTTCAACAGGCATCTTTTGAAACACAAAACTTCCAAGGAGTTTAAATGTGACAAGTGCGATTACGCCTCAAACGATCACTTGCGTTTCAAACAGCATGTGCTGGTACACGCTGCGATCAAAAACTTCAAATGTGACCAGTGCAATTTTGGTACTAATGACAGATCTCATTTCAGACAACATTCCTTAACCCACAAGCTCATTAAGGATTTCAAATGTGACCTGTGTAGCTACGCGACGAGTAACAAGGCGGTTTTCAATCGACATCTCCTAGTCCACAAATCGGTAAAAGATTTTAAATGTGCACAGTGCGACTACGCAACGTGCATCCGAGCATCTTTGGACCGGCACATCCTAATCCACAAGACCCCCGCCGATTTCAAATGTGACAAGTGCGATTACGCGTCAAACGACAAGTACCATTTTAAACGACACTTGCAAACTCACAACGTGTCGAAGACCAAGGATTTTAAATGCGACCGGTGCGATTACACAACCGTTCACAAGTACAATTTAAAGCATCACACTTTGATTCACGGAGCTCCAAAACATCTCAAGTGTACCCACTGCGATTACGCCACCAATCGACCGTCGAACATCAAACAGCACCTACTCACGCACAAGGTGGGCAGCGAATTTAAATGTGACGCTTGCGATTACGCGACGAACAACAAGCACATCTTCAAGCGACACTTACTTACGCATAAGGTGACCAAGGACTTTAAATGTGACGAGTGCGAGTACGGTACGAACAATAAGGCGCTTTTAAGACTGCACCTTTTCAAGCACAAACCCGCCGATCTCAAGTGCGACGCTTGCGATTACGCGACGAGCAATGAGAGATACTACAACATTCATCTGTTAACGCATCGAGCTCTCAAAGATTTCAAATGTGACTATTGCGATTTCGGTACGAATTCGAAGGCGCACTTAAAAGGTCATCTTGTGAAGCACAGATAATGTGACATTGAATGATTTTAATTATAAATAATTTTAAGGTAATAAATGGCGAGTCGTCAAAAACAAAAATATTACTTTCGAATTACAGAGGTCGTGACGGCCTTTTGAGCTCAGAAGGGCGCTTTTCTGCCTTATCTGTAACAGATAACAAACGAGAGGGGTAGTGAATAGCGCGCCACTGCGCCTCAAATATTGCTATAGCAATGTCTGGCACTCAAAGAATCAATAATTCAATTTAGGTTAACAAAACCAAAAGCAAATCGACAACGAATCGTCCAAAGTCAAATTCACAAGACCAATCTCTCCAAAAGGTTTCTTTAATACTTGCAGTTAGACAGGGCCAAAATTCAAGTGTAGTAGGTTACCAGATAATGTATGTCTCACATAAGATGGCGGTGGAATTTTCCAATGGAACTTCCTTGTGCAATTCTGGAAAAAACCGACAAGGGATATCGATGTAGATGGCAATAATCAGGACATAAATGAAGAACAGAATAATCCAGCAATAGATCATTATTCAAAGTCAAACGTAATACGCAAATGGTACATTCCGTAAACGGCCTTAGAACTTGTAAATACAACCGCAAAGCGAATTCTATGAAGCATGGAAAAATCACAAGAAACAATCTTCAGAGAAGTATACTATGGCCACGTAAATCCCTGAACAGGTAGACTAAAAAAATGAGTAAAAATACTATGGCGCGTATCTTCTTCTTTACAAGTAACGATCGAATCTGGTCTGTTCAGGGAATAATTGTAATACGCACACAAAGAAGAAAAGAAAATCACGGAAACATCTGCATGAGCTCTAGCGGCGTAAATAAAGAACTATTGTAAATGAAACCTATAATACTCAACTAACGACATCTAAACTAAACGAGTTTACAGAGGAAATAATACATAGATGGCGTAATAATATCGGTTAAATGGAATTTTAAATTGTTAAGAATGTTGGAATTTCAAATAAATGCTTTTGGCACACTTTCAGATCCTTTTTAAGTTTACAACATAAGTCGGAAAATTCGTAATGAAGTCGAAATTTCCAAGAAATGGAAAGTGGGAATTTCTAAAATTATGCCCTCTCGTCCTTGCAACATAAAGTCGGAAGGAAATTTCAAATTCAAGTTAGAATTTTGGAGGGTACATAGCGTCATGCAGACGTTCTTTAGGTCTAAACACCAAAATTAATGACGGGACACCATACATATGAGAATTTCAATTTGTTAAGTGTAAATTTGTGGGATTTTTATGAATAAACACAAATAAGTTGGTTTATTGTATTTGAATTTGTTATCCCAGTGTCTATTTTCTCCTTTTAGAAATTGCGTAATATTTTCTTGTTTAAATTTAGTCGCTTTTGTAAATTGTTTATTTAGATTTGTGGATTTAATGGTAAAACGTGAAATTGCGTGTTAAAATGTGTCGTTTGCGATAAGGACTTTTCATCAAACCAAATTTAATTAACGTACGTGTTCTTCTCGCTGTTAGACGATGCAGGTGCGCGTTATTTCGGCGCAAGTGAGCACCCGCATTTCGGAATTAAAGCCGGAATTTCCTAATTTAAGTCGCTAATTTCGAATTTAAATTGGAATTACTGAGTGTACATACAGGAAATTTTGTGTTCAGGTCGCCAATTTAAAAAAAAATGGTTTGGCTCGTCTACGCACTCGTATCTAGTAATTAAAGCCGGAATTTCCTAATTTAAGTCGGTAATTTCGAATTTAATTTGGAATTACTGAGTGTACGTACAGAAATTAATGTGTTCAGGTCGCCAAATTAAAAAAATGGTTAAGTGGCTCTTCTACGGACTTGTATTTAGGAATTAAAGCCGGAATTTCCTAATTTAAGTCGGTAATTTCGAATTTAATTTGAAATTACTAAGTGTACGTACAGGAATTAATGTGTTCAGGTCGCCAATTTAAAAAAAAATGGTTAAGTGGCTCTTCTACGGACTCGTATTTAGGAATTAAAGCCGGAATTTCCTAATTTAAGTCGGTAATTTCGAATTTAATTTGAAATTACTGAGTGTACGCACAGGAAATTTTGTGTTCAGGTCCCCAATTAAAAAATTGGCTAAGTGACCCTTCTATGCTCCTCTTAAAGAACATCTTGGTACCGTATAGACACTTTTAGATCCAGTTTGGAGAAGGAGGTTTCTATACTCGTAATGTTTGTTTTCGTTCTAACTTTCGGTGTGGTTTTACCTGCCTAATTGATTCGAGAGGAAATGAAATAAATGTTATTGCGGGTAGTTAATCGCCCGATCTTATTCTTGCCCTTGGTTTCGAAGACCGCAGTGAAGGTGATAAGATTGGAGGTAAATTTAAGTAGCTTGTTTTTCGATGTCCGGCTTCGATTTGGGCTCGCGAAGCTGAATCGTGAAGAACACCTGCACTAAGAATGGCGACGTCTTTCGAAGTGACTCTTCTGAAACGACCGTAAATGGAGATGGTATCACTGACCAGGTGGATGGAGCAAGTTGCTGAAATGAGAATTGCAAGATGACCTCTAGACGAAGAAGGTAACCACCAGCTTCTCATATTTTAAAAAATGTATGCTCTAGAACTGATGCCGGAAACTCTCCACCATGACTGCGTTAGGAGTCATCAATACCAACTTTTTGAAAATTAGGACTGCTCGTAAGATTTGGCCAAAACGTCTCAAGTTGGGATTCTCTCACGGAAGCGTTTGGAAAACAACATTAAAATCAATTGCGGTCTTATCAAATAAGGAAACGTGAACCTGTAGGTAGGTACGCGATAGTTAAAGTAATTGCCTGAGTAATGATTTGTAATTAAAGTTTGCGAGGATTTTGCGGTCTCTGTATACTTGATAAATGTGAATCGGTCACCGAATAAATAATAGGGAATACCCTCTTTGTCGCTTAGTTGTTTTTCGACCATTCCCGAAGAACCACATCGTCGCCATTTTCACCGATTCTAAAAAGGTAGGAGTTGATAGTATGCTTTTGGGGGGCGCTTTTTTGTGAATTTTTGGAATTGCCCACGACAGTTTTTGGGTGCTTAAGTCGTTTTTTATACGCTTTAAAGGCTTTTGTAGGAAGTGTGCTAACATCCTTTGTGGTTTGACGGTTTTGTGCGCTATCTATTCTCTCCCTTTTATCGTCACAGTCTCTGGAAATCAATGTCAGAACTAGCGAGGCTTATGAAGTAAAAATTTCCTTTTATTGTTGTTATTTTAGTCAAAGTAAACCCGAAATGTTATATACAGGGTGTCTCATGACGAAAACCGGCTATCAATATCGACCCTAAGCTTATTTTTTTTAATAGAACACCCTGTATATTTTAATTAAAAAAGATAGCATATACCGACGATATTAAAAAAAGATTCAAAAGATCAATCTCGATTAAACAACATGAAATTTTTTTGAATTTTTTAATGTTATATTTTTGAAAAGAGAATTTAATATGATATGTTTTCAGATTAAAATATACAGACTGTTCCATTTAAAAATGAGGATAGGTCCGCTAACTTTTTTACCTGACCCCGTATGCTTTTTTTTGATAACGGAAGAACATTATAAAGAAACTTTTGTAATATACGTTTTTCTGTATCTCTTTTAACTAAAAAAATATAGGGTCATTCTGAAATTGACAATTTTTATGGTTTTTCCTCGTATCTATTAAGTGAGCGAATATTTTCTAATTTTGATGTTACCATTTTAAGCTTTACCCAAAAAGAGCACATTATATATATGGGACACCCTTTACAGTGTCTTATACCTAAATTAGCTATTTTTGAACCCGCAGAAATCGATTGGCGAAGGTTTGACTTCCTTGTTTCTTTTAATTGTCGGGTTAGACGAGAAACATACGGACAAACAGACAGACGGACAAAACACACAAGGGAAATTTTTTTCTTTCGAAAAAATCCTCTAGACATGGCAATTATGGTTGGTCTGCAATCTTCATTTTTCAAATATGTCAAAAACGGATAAATTAAAAAAATACAGGGTGTTCATAGGGTCAACAAACTCCCATTTTCTGATTTTTTGGGAAAGATGCGTTTGATTCTGACAAAAACATATGATTTCTATAGTTTTTACGAAAATTAGTAATTATACGGATGTCACTTATACAGGGTGTTCATATGGTCAATAAGTTCCCGTTTTTTTCCATTTTTAAGGGATTTTGAGGAAAAGTGCGGAAAAAAACATAGGAAACCGCGTTTAATTTTAACAAAAAAATAGACGATTGTAACTACCGTTTTTGACAAAATTAATAACTACACGGATTTCTACAGGGTGTGCATAAAGTAAAAACCAATTTTTCGATTTTCCGGAAAATCCATTAGAAAGCGCCTTTGATTTGGACCAAAAATTAGTGATTTTAGCTAGGGTTTTTGAAAATGTAGTAATTACGCGGATGTCATTTCTACAGGGTGTTCATAAAGTAATAATAAACACCCATTTTTCAATTTTTGAAAGTTTTTGAGTCGTTTTCCGCACAATCCAAAAGTAAGTAAGCGCGACGCTTGATTTTGACAAAAACGGATGATATTAGTTAGCGTTTTTGGGAAAATTAGTAATTTCATTAGTGTCGCTCGTACAGGATGTTCAATAACTGTTCATAGTGTCAAAATCGTCCAATTTCCCATTATTTTCCGGAAAAGCTCAAGTCGCGTTTGATTTTGACAAAAACATATGATATTAAGTATTTCTAAGATATTAGTAATTGTACTTACAGAGTGTTCATAAAATCAATGAACTCCTTTTTTCCGATTTTCAATGATTTTGTGGCATTTTCCGTAGTGTCCAAAAGAAATCGCATTTTAATTTTCACGAAAACGTAGGGTATTAATTAGCATTTTGGAATAATTGCGCTAATCTCACTTCTACAGAGTGTACATGAAGTCAATGAACCGATTTTAATCGTTTTTGGGTCATTTTCCGGACAATCCAAAGCAAGTCGCGTTTGATTTTGACCGAAAAGGAATGATATTGATTGGCATCCTCCAGGAAATTAGTAATCGTATTGGTGTCGCTTCTACAGGGTATTCATAAAGTGAACAAACCCCCATTTTCCGATTTTAATAGTTTTTGGGACATTTACCCGACAATCCAAAAGAAGTCGCGTTTGATTTTGACGAAATATTGATTGGCATCTTTCAGGAAATTAATAATCACAGTGTCACTACTACAGGGTGTTCACAAAGTCAACAAACTCCCACTTTCCTATTTTAATAGCGTTTTTCCGTACAATACAAAGAAAGTCGAGTTTGGTTTGAACAAAAAAAATTGATTGGCATCTTTGAGGAAATTAGTAATCGCATTGGTCTGTTTTTTACAGGGTGTTCATAAAGTCAATAAACGCCCATTTTCCGGTTTTTATCAGTTTATGGAAGATTTTCGAGAAAATGCATACGAAGTCTCGTTGGACTTTGATGAAATATATGATTTTCTTAGCGAAAATTAGTAATTACACGGATGTCACTTCTACAGGGTGTGCATGGGGTCAATAAGTTCCTATTTTGTTCATTTTTAAGGACTTTTGGATTAATTTCCGGAAAAAACCAAAGGTAGTCGGCATTAATTTTGACAAAAATAGATCACTTTAGATAGCGTTTTTAAAAAATAGTAACTACACAGATGTCACTTCTACAGGGCGTTCATAAACACCCATTTTCCGATTTTTGAGAGATTTTGAGGCGTTTTCTGCACAATCAAAAAGAATAAGTCGCTTGATTTTGAGAAAAACGGATGATATTAGTTAGCATTTCGGGGGAAAATGATAATTTCATTGTACAGGATGTTCAATAACTGCTCATAGAGTCAATAAACGCCAATTTTCCCATTTAAGAACATTTTTGGGACATTTTCCGGAAAATCCTAAGGAAGTCGCGTTTGTTTTGACAAAAACATATGATATTAAGTAGCATCTTCGAAGATATTTGTAATTGTACTGATGTATTTTCTACAGCGTGTCCACAAAGAAGTTAGTTGACTTTTCCCAAATGCAGTGCACTAACCACGTATAATTATTTGACGAAATTTGTTCAGTTCGTTCTTTAATCACCAGATGGCGCTCCTCGACACCGGCATGGTAAACCTCTACCCGTTGGAGAACGCCGTACCGCACAAAACGGACAAATACGAGCTGGTCCACCAGGACGATCCGACGCCGGTCCTGCGGCGCGGCTTTAAGTTCTCGATGGTTCTCCGCTTCCGCAATCGAGGTTACGATCGAAGCCGCGACGTCATTCGTCTAGTTTTCAACTTCGGTACGTTCCCTCAATCCCAGTTAGTCGCTGAATCGTCCACTTCCTTTAGGTCCGCGAGCTCACTCGATCAAGGGGACGAAGGCGATCATTCGCGTGGAGCCGCGAACGAGAGAGCCGGCGCAGGACAGGAAGGAGTGGTACGCCGGAATCAAATCCGAAGGTCCCGACAGCGTGACGATCGAGGTGATGGCCGCGGTCCACTGTCCCGTCGGCAACTGGAAGCTGCAGGTCGAGACCGGCGCGTTCTCGACGACCGACCGTCGCGTCTTCAATTACGACAAAGACGTCTACATCCTCTACAACCCTTGGTGTTGCGGTAAGTCGTCCCCTACAACTCCCGCGCTTAACCGCCGCCGTACCCGTAGAGGATTTGGTCTTCATGCCCGAAGAGCGATTTTTGGACGAGTACATTTTGGCGGACGTCGGAAAGATATGGGTGGGCCCGTACGGGTCAAGTCGTGGACGCGAGTGGGTCTTCGGCCAGTTTGACAAGAGCGTACTTCCGGCCGCCATGCTTATGTTTTCCAAGTCTGGCTTCTCCGACACGAGCCGCGGCGATCCCATCAAATCCACGCGATTAATCTCGAAGATGGTGAACAGTAACGATGACGATGGCATTTTGGTGGGGAGGTGGGACGGCGATTACGGCGACGGTACAGCGCCGGCGAGCTGGACGGGCTCCGTTCCCATTCTGGAGGAGTACCTGCAGAACGAGGAGTCCGTGTGCTACGGACAGTGCTGGGTGTTTTCCGGGGTGACCACCACGAGTAAATCGGGCGTTGGCGGCCGACGCGTTAACTTCTCTATTAGTTTGCAGAGCGCTTGGGATTCCGTCCAGAGTCGTCTCCAATTTGGTGTCGGCTCACGACACGAACGCGAGCCTCTCCATCGACAAGTACTACGACACGAACGACGAGGAATTGGACTTCGATCCGACGAACCCCACCGGCGAGGACTCCATCTGGAATTACCACGTGTGGAATGACGTCTACATGGCGAGACCCGATTTGCCAACGGGTTAGGTTTCGTAAACTCCAAAAAACGCCATTGAACTCTTCTTGTGTAGGGTACGGAGGCTGGCAGGCCATAGACGCGACGCCCCAGGAGACGTCAGATGGCGTCTACCAGTGCGGTCCGACTTCTCTCGAGGCGATCAAGCAGGGGAAGGTGGGGTTCAACTACGACGTCGCCTTCATGGTCGCGTCAGTGAACGCAGATTTGATGCGCTGGAAGGAGGACCCCAACGCCCCGATGGGTTACGCAAGAATCTACTGCAACAAATACCAGTAAGTTCCCCCGTTACAAGCGACGACTGAATTGCTCGACTTCCAGTATCGGACGAATGATTCTGACCAAGAAGCCGTTTTTGTTCGACCCCAACGGCGACAAGGATCGCGAGGACATCACCTTGGAGTACAAGGCGAAGGAGGGTACCGAATTCGAGCGCGTCTCCCTGATGAACGCGGTCCGAGGACTGAAATCCGCGCAAAGGTGAGTCTGGCGAATGAAAATTGATCTGCTCACCTTTCCCGATTGCAGCTTCTTCAGCGTGCCGGAGAACATCAAGGCGGATGTCGACTTCGACCTGGTCGATTTGGATAAAATAAAAATCGGGGAGGACTACGAGATTGTGGTCAACATCAACAACAAAAGCGACGAAGTTCGGCACATTCGAGCGGTTTTATCCTCGTCCAGTGTCTTTTACACTGGGGTTAAGGCAAAGCTGATCAAAAAGGCGGAGGGAAGCTTTAGCGTGCCACCAAGATCGAGTAAGTCTCAACGGCCAATCAAATTTGCATTTCACTCTGTTTCTCAGCCGAAACCATGCGACTGGAAATACGAGCGGACGATTACCTGAACAAGCTGGTGGAGTACTGCATCATGAAAATCTACGCCATAGCTACAGTGGACGAGACCAAAGAAACGTGGGCCGACGAGGACGACTTCCAGGTGGTCAAGCCTACAATTCAAATTCAGGTACTTACCACGCCCTCTGCCAGTAACCGTTACGTTCGCCTTTCCCCAGATGCCATCGAAAACGATCCCGATTAAGAAGCCGGTCCTCGTGAAGCTGTCCTTCGTCAATCCGCTAAAGAAGCGGCTGACCAATTGCAAATTCCAACTGGCCGGGCCGTCGCTGGTGAGGAACCAGGGGATCGGCCACAGAGACGTCGGACCCGGCGGTCTCGTCGAGGTCGAGACGCAGATGGTACCGCAAGTGGCCGGCGAGCAGACGATCGTCGCCACCTTCGCGGCGAGAGAACTAATGGACATCACCGGTAGCGTAAAGGTCGACGTGTACGATGACGAAGATTAAGCTTGTTTGTGTTAACGCCGTACTTTATTTATTGCTTTTCAAATGTGTATTTAAAATCTCACTTTTAATAAATACAATAGGCATGCTGCAGGTATTTGTTTTAGTGGGAAGGTACGTATAACCCAGGGCCGTGGTACCTTCCTTATTTCTTCCAGGGGTTGGTACCGGAACCGAAAAGTACCGGTACCGGAAGTCTTTGCATTTATAATAAGCGCTTCATTTGGAACCGATACCGGTACCCTTATTATTAGTGCCAAAGAACCGGTATTTTTCGGTTCTCTCTCTCTCTTGTAGGTAGAATAGACACGTTAAAATCAAAAACAGTAAGAGGGTTGAAGAGTGTACGAGGAAAGAAATAGATAATGTACAAACCGAAGAAAAACGGAACCGGAACCAAAACCGAAAATTACTGAAGCGACAGATCCGGAACCGAAACCTATATTTCATATGGGTTCCAACCCCTGATTTCTTTACGACTTGTTTACTCCTACTCCTTCACTCGTCCTCCCTTGAGTCGTCATTCTCACATCTCTCACACCCACTCCGCCTCGTTTCCGTTCACGTATGTACCTGGTGACCCAATAAGACTGTTCCTCGGCCATATTTCGAGAACCGTCCGTCGTATGAAAATTATTGGGTAAATCGGCCATGAAGAATCGCTGGAAAATATTTTCAAGTTCTAAAAATGACCAACAGAGGGCGTAACTGCCATCTTAAATTTTAAAATTGCATTTTCTTTCAATTTCGCATAATAACATAACATTATTTTTTCGTATTTTTAAAGAGAACCAGTTTATCTATCATTTTCGTAAAAACAAAACTCAGTTATTTCAAAAACAAAGATGGTGTGGGGCGTTCAATTGTTTTTGCAATAACCTCCTTTAACTTCTTAACCGTTTGGCCGATTTTAACAAATTTGGTATAGTTGAAAAGAGCATCCTTTGGGCAATGGGAATCAACCAAAATATAGTCAATTTAGTTGAATCCTTCTCCGCTAGGGGGTTAGTTTTGACACTATAACCCAAAATCCTAAAAAAATCAAAAAAATTAAAATTGAATGATATGACTTTTTCTTTATGAAAAAGTGGCCAAATAACATCCAAAGAGGCCAGTGAAAATCGTTTTTCAAAATCTCGTTCCTAACTTCAAATATTGGGAAAATGCCCGCCAATTTAAAAAAAATGGTTAAGTGGCTCTTCTACGGACTCGTATTTAGTAATTAAAGTCGTAATTTCCTACTTTAAGTCAATAATTTCGAATTTAATTTAAGTATACGTAGAGGAAATTTGGTGTTCAGGTCGCCAATTTAAAAAAATGGTTAAGTGGCTGTTCTACGCACTCGTATTTAGTAATTAAAGAAGGAATTTCCTACTTTAAGTCAATAATTTCTAATTTAATTTGAAATTACTGAGTGTACGTAAAGGAATTAATGTGTTCAGGTTGCCAATTTAAAAAAAATGGTTAAGTGGCTCTTCTACGAACTCGTATTTAGTAATTAAAGCCGTAATTTCCTACTTTAAGTCAATAATTTCTAATTTAATTTGAAATTACTGAGTGTACGTACAGGAATTAATGTGTTCAGGTCGCCAATTAAAAAAAAATTGTTAAGTGGCTCTTCTACGTAATCGTATTTAGTAATTAAAGCCGTAATTTCCTACTTTAAGTCAATAATTTCGAATTTAATTTAAAATTACTGAGTATACGTAGAGGAAATTTGGTGTTCAGGTCGCCAATTTAAAAAAAGGGTTAAGTGGCTGTTCTACGCACTCGTATTTAGTAATTAAAGCCGTAATTTCCTACTTTAAGTCAATAATTTCGAATTTAATTTGAAATTCCTGAGTGTACGACTGTACGTACAGGAATTAATGTGTTCAGGTCGCCAATTAAAAAAAATTGTTAAGTGGCTCTTCTACGCACTCGTATTTAGTAATTAAAGCCGTAATTTCCTACTTTAAGTCAATAATTTCTAATTTAATTTGAAATTACTGAGTGTACGTACAGGAATTAATGTGTTCAGGTCGCCAATTAAAAAAAAATTGTTAAGTGGCTCTTCTACGTAAACGTATTTAGTAATTAAAGCCGTAATTTCCTACTTTAAGTCAATAATTTCTAATTTAGTTTGGAATTACTGAGTATACGTACGGGAAATTTAATGTGTTAAGGTCGCCAATTAAAAAAATGGTTAAGTAGCTCTTCTACGCACTCGTATTTAGGAATTAAAGCCGGAATTTCCTATTTTAAGTCAGTAATTTCTAATTTAATTTGGAATTACTGACTCACCTCTGGTACTTTGGAGCATTGGAGAGAAAAAAAGTTGTAAGTAATACCTATATTTTTAGACATTGTGACCGGGTGACCCAATAAGACTGTTCCTCGGCCATATCTCGAGAACCGTTCGTCATATGACTTTGGGGTAAAACAAAATTATTGGGTAAATCGGTCATGAAGAATCGCTGAAAAATATTTTCAAGTTCTTAAAATGACCACCAGAGGGCGTAACTGCCATCTTAAATTTTAAAATTGCATTTTCTTTAAATTTCGTATAATAAACTAAACATTCTTTTTTCACATTTTTGAAGAGAACCAATTTATCTATCATTTTCGTAAAAACAAAAACTCAGTTATTTCAAAAACAAAGATGGTGTGGGGCGTTCAATTGATTTTGCAATAACCGTTTTTAACAAATTTGGTATGGTCGAAAAGAGCATTCCTTGACGAGAATCAACAAAAATATAGTTAATTTAGTTGAATCCTTCTCCGCCAGGGGGCTAGTTTTGACACTATGACCCAAAATACTAAAAAAATCAAAAAAATCAAATGGAATGATATGAATAACATCCAAAGAGGCCAGTGAAAACCGTTTTTCAAAATCTCGTTCCTAACCTCAAATATTGGGAAAATGAGATTAATTAATTAATTAATACTCATGATTAAATTGTATCTTATTTGACGTATTTCCGGTATTTGTCGATGGCGCGAAAGAAAAGCACCCTACACTTTTAGGTAGGTCTTGGAAAATTAAACAAATGAAACACGATGCCTTATAAAATAATAACAGCCGTAATTTGTAAATTGTTCTGCTGTGTTTACATTCAGAAAGTGCAGTTTTTTGAATTTGTAATCTTTTCTAAAATGCCGATTTCTAACCGAGAAGCATTTAATATGCTGGCGATATATTTTAAGTATTTTCAAAATGCGATCATCGCTGCCCACATCTTCTATTTGCGTTATCCGAATCGACCACGAACCATCGCCGCCAGCATATAAATACTTCTTGGTTAGAAATCGGCATTTTAGAAAAGATTGCAAATTCAAAAAACTGCACTTTTTGAATGTAAACACAGCAGAATAATTTACAAATTACGGCTGTTAATATTTTATAATGTATCGTGTTTCATTTGTTTAATTTTCCAAGGCCTACATCAAGTGTAGGGTCCTTTTCCAAACAATCTTTCGCGTCATCGACAAATACCGGAAATACGTCAAATAAGATACAATTCAAGCATTTTTATTTATTAATTAATTAAGCTAATTTTCCGAATATTTGAGGTTGGGAACGAGATTTTGAAAAACGGTTTTCACTGGCCTCTTTGGGTGTTATTTGACTACTTTTTCATAAAGAAAAAGTCGTATCATTCCATTTGATTTTTTTAGGATTTTAGATCATAGTGTCAAAACTAGCCCCCTGGCGGAGAAGGATTCAACTAAATTAACTATATTTTTGTTGATTCTCGTCAAGGAATGCTCTTTTCGACCATACCAAATTTGTTAAAAACGGTTAAGAAGTTAAAGCAGTTATTATGTTATCAAAAATCTCTAAACCTTCCCCATATAGTTTTATTCGTTGAAGTTTTTTAAAAATAACAGCGACTATAGTTTCGGCGTACTGCCATCATCAGGCGATGTGAAAGTTAACAGGAAAACGGTAAATTACAAACGTTGAAGACGGATAAGACGAACATGTTGTTTTTTTTAATTATAAACTGGCCGAAGCCAAGTGAAGAACCTGAAGGGTGGTTAAAACGGAAAGGTTGTCCTAAGTTTCAAGACGAATTAATTATCAAGCCTTGTTAAGACAACCAACCGGGGGGTTGAATTTTTACATTAAAGTTTAATGTAAAAATTCAACCCCCCGGTTGGTTGTCTTAACAAGGCTTGATAATTAATTCGTCTTGAAACTTAGGACAACCTTTCCGTTTTAACCACCCTTCAGGTTTTTCACTTGGCTTCGGCCAGTTAATAATTAAAAAAAACAACATGTTCGTCTTATCCGTCTTCAACGTTTGTAATTTACCGTTTTCCTGTTAACTTTCACATCGCCTGATGATGGCAGTACGCCGAAACTATAGTCGCTGTTATTTTTAAAAACTTCAACGAATACTATATGGGGAAGGTTTAGAGATTTTTGATAACATAATATATTTCAACCCCCATTTCGAGGAACGATGGATCCAACTCAAAAAAAAAAAAGTTAAAGCAGGTTATTGCAAAAACAATTGAACGCCCCACACCATCTTTGTTTTTGAAATAACTGAGTTTTTGTTTTTACGAAAATGATAGATAAATTGGTTCTCTTCAAAAATGTGAAAAAAGAATGTTTAGTTTATTATGCGAAATTTAAAGAAAATGCAATTTTAAAATTTAAGATGGCAGTTACGCCCTCTGGTGGCCATTTTAAGAACTTGAAAATATTTTCCAGCGATTCTAATAACCGATAATTTTTTTACCCCTAAGTCATACGACGAACGGTTCCCGAGATATGGCCGAGGAACAGAGTCTTATTGGGTCACCCTGTAACAACAACATAAATTCAATTATGTAGGTACCCCAGATAGGTGAATTGCGTTAAAAAGATAATAGACATACATTTTTGCAAATCAAAGTTCAATTAGACACAAAACGAAGGGGTAATAATTAGATGCATGATTGAATTTTCCTTAGAAGCCAGCCTTTCTACTTCATGGAGGTTTTAACATTCACTTGGTAAGTAAAACGTTCTCACCAAGTCACGCTTAACAACAATGACAGAACTGTTATCTAAAGAGCCCTTGAGATAATCAAAAAAAGAATGGGCGAGCACTTGAAATCACTTTTCGTTCGTCCACGGTCATGGCTGCACTTACAAGCCTTCTGGTGTTGCTTCTTCTCGCCAAACTTTCGAGTAAGTTCCGATCCGCTTATGTTACGGCGTGAACCGCTTCTCCGCAGGCCCCTTGCAGTACATTCCGGCGAACAAAATCATCGAAGTCGTGCAGGAAGGAGAGTACACGTTTGGGGTTCAAGAAGAACTGGAGGATCCATTGATCGAAACGTGCTACTATGAGGCCGACACCGGCCAGAAGGGCGTTTTCGACATACAGCCTCCGTCCAGACGCTCGCTGGATCAGAGAGCGGAGATATTCAACATAATCACCACGCTCGGTATTAAGGGACTGTGCCAGATACAGGTGATGAAAGTCGACGATAAGGGGCCGAACAAGTGGATGCTTACCCCGGCGTACTTTGACGAGGAACAGAACGAAATTAAGATGGATACCATTGAGTTTTCGGTTCGCTTTTATTGTAAGTGGAATTTTTAAGGGCGGAAAGTCCATTCTCGTTGTAGATAAAACCGGCATTCTGAGATCGGTTGTGACCATTTTGGATGGAAGCGGCTTCTTCAACCATTTGATTACGCCCGAAGGCGTGGAGCTAGAGAGTTGCGAGCTGAAGGTAAACGACATGGTGATACCCTTGGATCTGCAAGGTGCGGATACCGTGAAGGGTGCAGATATCACGAAGAACATTCAGGCGTTGGGGCACGGCCTGTGCGGATTTAAATACACTAACGGCCTCTATGATGAGGTGAACAAGCTGATGTGGACCTTAACCGCGAAGAGCAAGAAGGGGAGGTACTATCGTAACGAGTTTAAAACAAGGGTCAACAGTAAGTTTGCGCTTTGAGTTTTGAGGGTGCTCAACAATTGATTGCAGTCGACAGCGGTTTGCACCACCAAACTAGGTACGTGGTTTTGGGAACCGCCGTGACCATCCGCTGCGGCGTCCCAATAACTCAACCGTTTTGCGCGCTCTACAACCCGCAAAATCAAATGATAATAACCGAAGATTGCAAGTACAGCATCAGCTCGTTTGCGTTCCACCACCTTGGAACGTGGAAGTGTTACAGCGGCAGCGATGACGCTCTCGAAACTGCGGAGTATACGGTCACGTACCAAGCGAGGGACGACCTAACCGTTCTACCGATAGTAGAAGAGACGACAAATGCACTGCGAGTGGGTTGTAGAGTTATAGGCGGGAGCGGTAGCCTCTCAAAGTGCACCCTCACGGCACCGAACCGAAGACCTTTCAATGTAAGGTTGGGAACCGCAACCGATCGCTACCTGACGCTCGGCACCGATTTCAACAAGGGCGTTTGCGTCATAGAGGTCGGGAAGTTTTACCTACCGCTCAAAGCACGTTAACGCCCTCGCTGTTTCAGATCCAAAAACCTCTGCTAAGCTTCGAACACGGCTATTGGAGTTGCAATATGATCGGTCCGAACAGGATTAAATACGGGGGAACGTACTTAAAAGTGGGCAGGGCAAAACGTGAGTACTCAAATTTCATTGGACATCACGTACTGCCCTGCGATGACCCGAGAACAAACTTAAGTCAGGCATTAAAAAAAATGCGTGTCTAAGTCGCTCATTAAGTAAAAAAGTTCAAGTTTCATTAGAAAATTCCAAACAGTTCGTGCGAAAAATGAGTTGTCGGAAATCGACTGCGATTTTTGAATATATTTTTACCCTGTAAAATCCAAAACAGTAGCAATCGTCAAGGCTCAGAACGCTAGAAGAAAGTCACAAACAAACCATCGATTGTCTTCCAACAAAAAACTGCTCGCGAATTTGCAAAAAGTCAGAAATACACCCTATCAACCTATACATTGTTAAAAACAATAATTGATAACAACCCAGTCGAAGACGAGCTGAGCACAACCGAGGACACAAACCTCGGCATCAGAGTGAAGATGTTTGCTATGGTAACTTTTCTTAAGCTGAACTTCTACTCTGCCTAGGTTTGTGTCTCTAAATTTATAATTTTTGAGCCTATACTGTCAAAAATCGTAATTTCAGAGACATTGCCGAGCGAGCCGAAGGCGAGTTCGGCACAAACCTAGGCAAAAATGACGTTCAGCCTAAGAAGTAACCCTAACAAATCTAAACTTTGTTAAAATTGATGGCAATCGTGCCGAACACGAGTCGAACCTAACCTAGGGCACAACCCTTGGCAGAGTTTGGTATGGTAACTTTTCTTAAGCGGAACTTTTACTCTGCCTAGGTTTGTGCCGAACAAGCCTACGGCTCGCTCGGCAATGTCTCTAAATTTATCATTTTTAAACAAACCTAGTTTACCTATGCTGTCAAAAATCATAATCCCAGAGCCATTGCCGAGCGAGCCGAAGGCGAGTTTGGCACAACCCTAGGCAGAGATGAAACTCAGCCTAAGAAGTAACCCTAACAAATCTAAACTTGGTTAAAATTGATGGCAATCGTGTCGAACACGAGTCGAACACAACCGAGGGCACAACCCTAGGCAGAGTTTGGTATGGTAACTTTTCTTAAGCGGAACTTTTACTCTGCCTAGGTTTGTGCCGAACTCGCCTACGGCTCGCTAGCCAATGTCTCTAAGTGTACCATTTTTAAGCAAACCTAGTTTGCCTATGCTATCAAAAATTGTAATTCCAGAGGCATTTCCGAGCGAGCCGAAGGCAAGTTCGGAACAAACCTAGGCAAAGATGAAGTTCAGCCTAAGAAGTAACCCTAACAAATCTAAACTTTGTTAAAATTGATGGCAATCGTGCCGAACACGAGTCGAACCTAACCTAGGGCACAACCCTTGGCAGAGTTTGGTATGGTAACTTTTCTTAAGCGGAACTTTTACTCTGCCTAGGTTTGTGCCGAACTCGCCTACGGCTCGCTCGGCAATGTCTCTAAATGTATCATTTTTATGCAAATCTAGTTTGCCTATGCTATCAAAAATCGTAATTCCAAAGGCATTTCCGAGCGAGCCGAAGGCAAGTTCGGAACAAACCTAGGCAAAGATGAAGTTCAGCCTAAGAAGTAACCCTAACAAATCTAAACTTTGTTGAAATTGATGGCAGTCGTACCAAACACGAGTCGAACACAACCGAGGGCACAACCCTTGGCAGAGTTTAATATATTAACTTTTCTTAAGCTGAACTTCTACTCTGCCTAGGTTTGTGCCGAACTCGCCTACGGCTCGCTCGGCAATGTCTGTAAATTTATCATTAAGCAAACCTAGTTTACCTATTATGTCAAAAACCGTAATTCCAGAGGCATTGCCGAGCGAGCCGAAGGCAATGTCTCAAAATATATAATTTTTGGGCCTATACTGTCAAAAATCGTAATTTCAGAGACATTGCCGAGCGAGCCGTAGGCGAGTTCGGCACAAACCTAGGCAGAGTAAAAGTTCCGCTTAAGAAAAGTTACCATACCAAACTCTGCCAAGGGTCGTGCCCTAGGTTAGGTTCAACTCGTGTTCGGCACGATTGCCATCAATTTTAACAAAGTTTAGATTTGTTAGGGTTACTTCTTAGGCTGAACGTCATTTTTGCCAAGGTTTGTGCCGAACTCGCCTTCGGCTCGCTCGGCAATGTCTCTGAAATTACGATTTTTGACAGTATAGGCTCAAAAATGATAAATTTAGAGACATTGCCGAGCGAGCCGGAGGCGAGTTCGGCACAAACCTTGGCAAAAATGACGTTCAGCCTAAGAAGTTACCCTAACAAATCTAAACTTTGTTAAAATTGATGGCAATCGTGCCGAACACGAGTCGAACCTAACCTAGGGCACAACCCTTGGCAGAGTTTGGTATGGTAACTTTTCTTAAGCGGAACTTTTACTCTGCCTGGGTTTGTGCCGAACTCGCCTACGGCTCGCTCGGCAATGTCTCTAAATTTATCATTTTTGAGCCTATACTGTCAAAAATCGTAATTTCAGAGACATTGCCGAGCGAGCCGAAGGCGAGTTCGGCACAAACCTTGGCAAAAATGACGTTCAGCCTAAGAAGTTACCCTAACAAATCTAAACTTTGTTAAAATTGATGGCAATCGTGCCGAACACGAGTTGAACCTAACCTAGGGCACGACCCTTGGCAGAGTTTGGTATGGTAACTTTTCTTAAGCGGAACTTTTACTCTGCCTAGGTTTGTGCCGAACTCGCCTACGGCTCGCTCGGCAATGTCTCTAAATGTATCATTTTTAAGCAAATTTAGTTTGTCTATGCTATCAAAAATCGTAATTCCAGAGGCATTGCCGAGCGAGCCGAAGGCAAGTTCGGAACAAACCTAGGCAAAGAATGAAGTAACCCTAACAAATCTAAACTTTGTTGAAATTGATGGCAATCGTACCAAACACGAGTCGAACCTAACCTAGGGCACATCCCTTGGCACAGTTTGGCATGGTAACTTTTCTTAAGCCGAACTTTTACTCTGCCTAGGTTTGTGCCGAATTCGCCTACGGCTCGCTCGGCAATGTCTCTAAATTTATCATTTTTGAGCCTATACTGTCAAAAATCGTAATTTCAGAGACATTGCCGAGCGATCCGAAGGCGAGTTCGGCACAAACCTAGGCAAAAATGACGTTCAGCCTAAGAAGTAACCCTAACAAATCTAAACTTTGTTAAAATTGATGGCAATCGTGCCGAACACGAGTCGAACCTAACCTAGGGCACAACCCTTGGCAGAGTTTGGTATGGTAACTTTTCTTAAGCGGAACTTTTACTCTGCCTAGGTTTGTGCCGAACAAGCCTACGGCTCGCTCGGCAATGTCTCTAAATTTATCATTTTTAAACAAACCTAGTTTACCTATGCTGTCAAAAATCATAATCCCAGAGCCATTGCCGAGCGAGCCGAAGGCGAGTTTGGCACAACCCTAGGCAGAGATGAAACTCAGCCTAAGAAGTAACCCTAACAAATCTAAACTTGGTTAAAATTGATGGCAATCGTGTCGAACACGAGTCGAACACAACCGAGGGCACAACCCTAGGCAGAGTTGTATGGTAACTTCGTCTACTCTACCTAGGAAACACATGAATTTCTTATCGTTTTTAAGAAAATTGGTAATTACCTACACGGCTGTCACTTCTACAGGGTGTCCACAGGGTCGATAAGTTACTATTTCGCGTTTAATCTTGACAAAAATTGATGATTTTTAGTTGACGTTTAGGCAAAAATTAGTAATTACAGATGTCACTTCTACAGGGTGTTCGTAAGGTCTATAAACACTCATTTTCCGATTTTTAAGTGTTTTTGAGGCATTTTCGGGAGAATCGAAAGGAAATCGCGCTTGATTTACGAGATAAAAGCGGATGATATGAATTATCATTTTAAGGAAAATTGGTAATTGTATTAGTGCCGATTGTACAGGGTGTTTATCTGCTCATGAGTCAATAAACTCTCACTTGTCTATTTTAGGCTTTTTTCTGCAAAATCGGACGTTGGGTTTGATTTTGACGAAACATATGATTTCACGTATTTCACATATACAGGACGTTCATAAAGTCAATGAACACCCACTTTTCGCTTTTTAAGAGGATTTGGGGCATTTTCTGGAAAATCCAAAGGAAGTAGCATAAGATTTTGAGAAAAACATATGATATTAATTAACATTTTGAGGGCAATTAGTCTACTGTCGCTTGTACAGGGTGTTCATATAGAGTCAATATCCAGAAAAAACAAAAGAACTCGGCTATTTTGTCAAAAACAGGCGATTTTAGTTAGTGTTTTTGAAAAAAATAGTAATTACCCGGATGCCACTCCTACAGGGTGTTCATAAGGTTAATATAAACACACATCATCCGATTTTTAAGGGTTTTCCGGAGCATCCAACAGCACTACTCCTTGATTTTGACAAAAACGGATGATAATAATTAGCATTTTTAGGAGTCGCTTGTAAGGGCTGTTCATTTTTAGAGTTTTTTGAGGCATTTTCCGCAAAATCCTAAGGACTTTGGTTGCTTCATTAGTGTCGCTTGTACAGGATGTTCAATAATTGTTCATAGAGTCCATAAACACCCATTTTCCCATTGTAGAGAATTTTTGGGACATTTTGCGCAAAATCGTAAGGACTTTGCGCTTGATTTTGACGAAAATATATGATATTAAATAAAATCTTCCGATGTATTTTCTACAGGGTGTTCATAAAATCAATGAACTCACTTTTTCCGATTTTCAATGATTTTAGGGGCATTTTCCTTAGTTTCCAACAGAAATCGCGTTTTAATTTTCACGAAAACGTAGGGCATTAATTAGCATCTTTGAAAAAATGAGTAATTGCATTGATCTCACTTCTACAGGGTGTTCATGGAGTCAATGAACCGATTTTAATAGTTTTTGCATCATTTTCCTGACCATCGAAAGGAAATCGCGTTTGATTTTGACCGAAAAGTAAGGTGACTTTTCATAAGCTAAACTTCTACTATGCCTACGTTTGTGCCGAACTCGCCTTCGGCACGCTCGGCAATGTCTCTAATTTTATCATTTTTAAGCAAATCTAGTTTACAGGTGTTGTCAAAAATTGTAATTCCAAAGGGATTGTCGAGCGAGCCGAAGGCAAGTTCGGCACAATCTTAAGAATAGTAGAGGTTCAGCCTAAAAAATCACTCCAGCAAACCTAGGCTTTGTTAAAAAATGATAATTGCAAAATTGATGGCGATCGTGCCAAATGCGAGCCGAACCCAACCGAGGGCACAGCCCTTGGTAGAGTGGAGAGGTTTGTTATGGTAACTTTTCTTAAGCTAAACTTTATGCCTAGGTTTGTCTCTAAGTTTATCATTTTTAAAAGCAAATCTAGTTTCTAGTTACCCTCACCAAGACCGCTTCTTCGACGTGCAATTGAAATTTATCCTCCAGTTGCTTTCTGCACGGACCGCCAATAGAATCCCCGCTGAGTTACGGCGTGACTTTCTTGTCCCCTATCTTAGAAATGCTGCGAAAATCTGATTTCTCGCTCTTGGCTTAATTTCTATCTTCGGAATCTGCCGAGTGGGCGGTTCAAACTTTCAAAATGCAAAACGCGGCAGCTTCGGCACCGCGTTAAATGCATCTTTCCCACTATTTACACTCATATTTATAGTTACAGTTGAGTATCTATACTTGCATTTTTACCAAACTGTACAATTTTCTGCATTCGGAAGCTAGTTACGTCCTCATCAAATCCTTAAAATCAGTTTTGATTTAGATCCTTGAAATTTTTGATAGTTCGCAAAGCGCAGCACGTGAAATCAGACAAAAGGTGCCATTCTACTAATGCTAATCTTTTTTTTGGCGTTGCATAGCCCCTACCTACACAAAACGCTCAACAGTCGTCACGGAGTTGAATAAGACCCTGACCGTACACTGCGAAGTGCCCTACACCACTGACTATTGCTTTATAATATCGCCCAACGGCACCAAATACACCAACGAAGATGATGTCCGAATCAATTTGGGACAGTGCTCTTTCACAATCCAGCAAACCTACCCCTCGGACAACGGCACCTGGATGTGCACCTACGCGCGCAAAACTGGCATCCCCAACGAAAACATAATCGTCGAAGTGGTGGTCAGCGACATTCTCCGCGCCTATCCTAACATCGAGGTCGACGCCGGCAACAACGCGCAGCTATTGTGCAACACGGTCGGAGTACCGCTCGCCTACTGCCAATTCACGGCGCCCAACGGCACTATCTACCACGTGAGGAAGGAGGACAGCACGACAGAGTACGTATGACTTTCCGGCGGCTCAACCGTTCTTATTTCCGCTCGGCAGCCTTCGCTACTACGGGAAAGGTCTGGAGCGCGGGGAGTGCGGCATTTCGCTAATCAAGGCCAGAACCGAGGACAGCGGTCCGTGGCGCTGCGCCGTCGCGCTCATCCGCGACGAGAAACGTACGGAAATCGCCGCCAACGTGATGCTGACCGTCGTCCCGCCTTCAGGTGAGATTGGACCGAAATCTCATTTTCTAAACGGCAGTTTTTAGAGATTAACGTCGCCGGTTTGGGGATAGGGGTCGCCGTTGCTCTGCTTGTGGTCACGGGCGGCGTCGGCTTTCTAGTGTACCTCAGGTGGAGGCGGAGGCGACACCAGGTGATTGAACTCGGCGAAGATATAGAAATGCGAAGCGACACGATTAGTAATTCAAGCTCGGAGAGTCGACATTAAGTTTTTATCTTTTCTTTTATTACATTGTCTATCGATACCGATTGTTCTATTGATAAAGTTTGAAAGTCAAGTGTACTCTCCTTGAGTGGATGACAATGAAAGATTTATACGCATCGGTAAAATGCAGTCAAGGACAAATGTACCTAAAACAGGATGCAGAAGAAGGGGTTTCTAAAACTGCGGGGGCCTCATTCACTGGGGACTAGTACCAGTAAAGCGAAGCGCTTTCTGGATTCGCCCCTAGGTACCGCTTGAACACTTACTCCTTAGCAGCTTTGAAAGGTTTTTAAGAAACTGTAAGAGCTTTTAATACTCTTGCGAGTGTACAGGGCCTCCCAAGTGCGCTCACAGGCCTTTGTAAGTTTGTAAAAGTTGGCAACAGGGTCCAAAAGCCCTTCCAAAGGCTTCAGATGCCATCTAAAAAATCTCAAAGCGTTGGAGAGGCTTAGAGAGTATACGGTTTTTAAAAGTCTTCGTAATTCATTAAAAGTGACATGTGTTTAAGAGACTTAACGGCTCTTTGGCAGTACTTAAAGAGTCTCCGCAAGCTTTATTTCAGCTTCACAGCTGATCAAGAGCTTGTAATGCAGTAAATGCAAAAGTAATTTAAATCTCCACGGGAACGGTTACAAAAGTGATCAGTTATATACGATAAATAGCTTGCTTGTACTGTCAGCGGTTGACATACGTACAACGCATAGGCCCAGCGTATACGATTGTAGTCTTGAAGTATCCGGTTGAGTGCACTTATATACAGTGTGTTCATTGGGTCTGGTAAATGTCATGGCGCCAAACGAGTGCTTCGTTACACAGCCTCTTCTCTCTCTCGTTTCTTGTACGCCT
Organism: Photinus pyralis; assembly: GCF_008802855.1. Taxonomy (NCBI): domain Eukaryota; kingdom Metazoa; phylum Arthropoda; class Insecta; order Coleoptera; family Lampyridae; genus Photinus; species Photinus pyralis. Next base: position 5,601,890 of record NW_022170878.1, on the reverse strand, counting down.
ATCCAGTACGCACAAATACACAATAATTTAGCCCTGGACAGGCGCTTATTGCCAGTTGCACACCTTTCGTGAAGGTAGGGGAAACAGCTGGAGGAAGTAAGCTAAAGCTTCTAGAACGTTCGAAGATTACAATTTTCAAAAACGCCAGTCTCTTGTTTAATAAAGACGACAGATTTCTCTGCAATTGAAGAGAAACCACAGTTTTTGGATGCAGTAAAAAAATAAAACCTATCACTCCACCACTGGAAGTGAGACGTGACCAACCTGCAGTAGACACTTCCCGGTACTTGAGATACAGTCAGAGCCCCAGAACAAAAAACTTAGAAGGGAAACGTAAACGGGAACAACTGAGTACAAATATAATTAGTTTGGAGAACATTCAATAGATGGCGCATAGTTAGCGTTCGTGTTAAAGTTACTAAATCTAGTGACTTTAGTGCGTGTGCGCCATTATGACAGTTGAATTTTGAATTTTGATTGACGGCTTATTGTACTTTAAGTATAATTACTATTCATTATTACAATGAATTATGCATATACAAGTCGAGAACGTAAATGTTGTGTGACAAATTGTGAAGACGTTTCCCAAAAATGGAGCCCGAAGTTTTTAAGAATTGGTTTAGAATATAATGTGGAAGAAATTTACACAACAGTTTTTGGTTTGTGAACGTCATTTTTCTGGCTGCCCTTTAGAACCTGGAACACGAAGAGATTTAAAGCGTGTGGCAGTTCGCACATTATATTTAGCAGGTAACACTAATTGAATTGTAATAAATTGCTACATGTTTTGTTTTTAGAGCGATCTCGAGAGCATCATACAGTAGAGTTCCATGACGTTGATCTTGTATCTTGTATAATCATATTAAATTAAATATAACTCCTTGATTGGATTAATTGGAGTTGTTACTTATAAAACAAGTACCCTGTACTCTTTGAAGGCCCTGACTGGTGAGGTGCATCCGCATTAAACTGAATTCATTTGGATCCCTAACAAACAAAATTGGACTTCACTGGCTGGATTCATTTACCTTTTAGGTTTCAGCTAGTCAAATCCAATGTTATTGTTACAGATCCGGAGAAATTAGTATAATGCGGACGTAGCTTACATTTTAATATTTAAATTTGGCGCCATTCACGCAAAAGCTGCTGAGAACATACACGAGATGGCGCGTCATTTTTACATTACATTACAGTTTCCATTCTAAGTTTGTTGTTCTATGGTCAGAGCATTTTACGTCTGGAGCTAGTTAGTGGATACAAAAAATTGTAAATGGACGGAAATGATGTACCACTGATTAAAATCGAACCAAAACAAGAAGAAGAAATAAATTCCGGTCTTCAAGATAACATTTTGGTAAGCAACGAAGCGTTGGTTACAATAAAGGAAGAAAGTACCAATACTGCACAGTGCTCCAAATCGCTCAATAATGAAGTACAACAAACTGATTGTGAATGGAACATTAAAACTGATATTTCTGATTTTCAATGTGACTTTGGTCAATACACAACAAATAATTCTAAAGACCTTAAATGTGCTAATTGTGATTACAAGACAAGTAACAAATACTACTTTAAACGACACCTGTTAAATCATAACGATTCTAAAGCTTTTAAATGTGCTCACTGTGATTATGGAACAAATAATAAACAATGTCTTAAATCACACCTTTTGAAACATACCAATCCTAAAGTTTTTAAATGTGCTCATTGTGATTATGGAACAAATAATAAACAATGTGTTAAATCACATCTTTTAAAACATACCACCAATTCTAAAAGTTTTAAATGTGCTAATTGTGATTATGAAACAAATTACAAAACCAGCTTTAAACAACACCTTTTAAATCATACCGATTCGAAACATTTAAAATGTGCTAATTGTGATTACGAGACAAATTACAAAAGCAATTTTACACGACACCTTTTAAATCATACCGATTCTAAAGATTTTAAATGTGCTAAATGTAACTACGAGACAAGTAACAAATATCACTTTCAACGACACTTTTCAAACCATACCGATTCTAAGGATTTTAAATGTGCTCATTGTGATTATGGCACAAATAATAAGCAATACCTTAAATCACACCTTTTAAAACATACAGATTCGAAAGATTTAAAATGTGCTCATTGTGATTATGAAACGAATAATAAACAATGTTTTAAATCACACCTTTTAAAACATACAGATTCTCAAGAATTTAAGTGTGTTAATTGTGAGTACAAGACAAATGTTAAAGTCTATTTTAAACGACACCTTTTAAGACACACAAACCCTTGTAACATTTCTTATTAAGTATTAATTCTGTAATATGTGGCATTGTGACTTATGTAATAACATTTGAAATGTTGTCTAAATGATTCTTTTTATTGTAGACAGCCATTTCATAATTTATTTGCGTCGTTAAGAGGAGTAAAAGGTACATGAATTGTAGGATATGCGTATGGGAGCTAACATACAAGTAATCTATTTTTTCTCTCGCTCTAAGACCTTAAGATTTTTTTTTTAATTTTTAATTTCGGCATTTGCTTAGTTGTGGAACTCATGTCATCATTAAGATAAGTTGTCATTTATAAATTTTTCATTCGCGCAAAAAAAAATAATAAATGCCACTGTCGGCCCACTATTCGTCACCGAAAATGACTGCAGCAGTTCACAGAAACTAGGTTTCCAAACAAAATTTATTTTTACAAACAATTATTAAATCTCAAGCTCGGCTTGCCTAAATTATACGAGACTCTAAACTTACCGGGTTCGTAAACGCACGTGAAAAATACACATTCATGTTCTTCCAACCCGACAGACGTGTTTTAAAGTCATTGTACAATTTCACCAACCTTTAAGTTAGGCTGTCATTCTTTTTAATTGTGTAGAAAAAAAAGTGAAAAGTGTAAAAATGTTGTCTTGAATACAAGATTACGGAGTAGAAAAAGAATAAAAATGATAAAAACATCTTGATTTAATTATTTACGTTGGTTGATGGTAGTTGGTACTACTGAGTTGATGTAAAAATTTCCAGAAAAATAGAACTAATCCGACAAGAAATTGATCAAGTTATTGCATCCAATTTTGTGTTTACCTTGTCAAAGCGACTTGAGCAAGAAATTGATCCATTTTTTGTTGATGTAAAACCAGCTTTAAGAGGATTTGCGTGCCAGTGCTAACGTATGAGAATGAAGGAACTGCGTAGGTACGTTTTTCGTACCACAATTTAAGCAAACGCTCATCGTAGTTAGGCGTTCCCCGACTAAGTAACACCAGAGCAGGGATATTTGGAATATTGATACGCCACTGGAGTTAGAAAAGCTTCTACTTGAGCCACAGAAAGAACAAAAGCTTATCTACTTGGTCCAAAGCAGAGATAGACACATCTATATCTCTGGTTCAAAGCTATAAATAGACTAATGGTAAGAAATCGTTCCAATAATTCCAATATTGATTTTTATAAACAAAAATTCTAACAAATATTTTGATAACGTTGTTGATGCTAGATATGGACGGAAATGATGTCATTAAAATCGAACCAAAACAAGAAGAAGAAATCCATTTAGATCTCCAAAAAAATTGTTTAGTAAGTAACGAAGCATTGGTTACAATAAAGGAGGAGGTTACCATCACTGCACAGTGCTCTAAATCGCTCGATAATAAAGAAATACAACAAACTGATTGTGGATGGAATGTCAATACTGAAATATCCAATGATTTTGAATGTGACTTGGATCAACACACAAGAAACACTAAGCTGCAACCTAAACAACATATTTCAAAAAATACTATTTTAAAAGAGTTTACCTGTGTTAATTGCGATTATCGAACAAAGAAAAAACAACTGCTTCAACAGCACATTTTAAATCACAAACATAATGCGCTACAATGTGCTGATTGTGATTACAAGACAAATCGGAAAAACAACTTCAAACGACACCTTTTAACACATAAAGATTCTAAAGATTTTAAATGTGGTAATTGTCATTATCAGACAAATTACAAATACTGTTATAAACAGCACCTTTTAAAACATCTAGATTCTAAAGATTTTAATTGTGCTCATTGTGATTACACGACAAACAGTAAAAGATACTTAAAACCACATCTTCTAAAACATAAAGATTCTAAACATTTTAAATGTGATAGTTGTGATTATGAGACAAATTACCAAAGCAACCTTACACGACACCTATTAAGTCATACCGATTCTAAGGATTTAAAATGTGCTAAATGTAATTATGAGACCAGTAACAAACACCACTTTAAACGGCACTTTTTAAATCATACCGACTCTAAAGATTTTAATTGTGCTCATTGTGATTATGGAACAAATATTAAACAATATCTTAAATCTCACCTTTTTAAACATACCGTGTCTAAAGCTTTAAAATGTGCCCATTGTGATTATGAAACTAATAATAAAGAATCTCTTAAATCACACCTTTTAAAACATGCCGCTATTAAAGATTTTAATTGTACTAATTGTGATTACAAGACAAACTGCAAAAAAAACTTTACTCAGCACCTTTTAAAACATATCGATTATAAACATTTTAAATGTGCTGATTGTCATTACGAGACAAATTACAAAAGCAACTTTAAGCAACATCGTTTAATTCATACCGATTCTAAAGATTTTAAATGTGCCCATTGTGATTATGGAACAAATATTAAACAGTATCTTAAATCTCACCTATTAAAACATACCGATTCTAAAGATTTTAAATGTGCCGATTGCGATTATGGAACAAATAATAAACAACGTCTTAAATCGCACCTTTTGAAACATACCGGCTCTAAAGATTTTAAATGTACCAATTGTGATTACAAGACAAATTACAAAAACAACTTTACACGACACCTTTTACAACATAGGTACTGATTCAAATGTGTTTTTCTCAGATATTTTCATTTGTAAATAAAGATTTCTTTCAAATGAATGATTCCGTAATAACAAAATAATTATATATTACTGAGTGAGTGGTCGACCAGTATGACCCACACAAAAATGTCAGATTTAAAAAAATGGGATTCTCTACTATTCGTCACAGACTATGACTGCAAATGATCGAAAGCAAAAACAGAGGCGAGATAAGAGACGTCCGAAGAGGACCAAATATATATTCTAGTCGCGAAAATTAAAGTGAAACGGAAGGGGAAACATGCTTGAGATGTCCATATCTCTTCGAGTACCCTGTATATTTAATTGTATGCAACCAGTCAAGTACTTGGATATTCTGGGGACATAAGCCACCGCCGCCGCGTTCTGTTAATTGTTTTTGCTGCCTGCCAACGAGACTTCATTTCCAGTTGTTGTTTGGGTCTTTATATATAGTTTACGAACGCTTTATCGGAAACCTTGCATTTCGATATTCAGATAGTTCTGCCTTGTATTGTATATTTTGAGTTAAGCGAAAAACCAAAGGGAACGATGGAGGATAATATAAAAAAATAAAACTTATCGATGCGCCACTGGAGTGAGACGCTTTTACCTACACCGGTCCTTGAGCTACATCCAGAACTTTGTCTACGTCTGTACCTAGACCTATAAATAGACTGACTCCAAAGAACAAAACACGTAACGGCATTAATGCTGGATATGGACGGAAATGATGTCGTGCCAATTATTAAAATCGAACCAAAACACGAAGAAGAAATCCAATCCGATCTTCAAGATAACATTTTAGTAAACAACGAAACATTGGTTACAATAAAGGACGAAATTTCCATTACTGCACAGTGCTCCAAATCGCTCGATAATGAAGTACAACAAACTGATTGTGCATGGAATATTAAAACTGACATTTCCAACGATTTTCAGTGTGACTTTGGTCAACACACAACAGATAATAAGCTGCAAGTTTTAACGCGTAATGTTTTAGAAGTCTTTAACTGTGCTCATTGTGATTATGGAACAAAGAATAACCAACTGCTTCAACGGCACAATTTAACACACACGACGCGTAATGTGCTACAGTCTTTCAGTTGTTCTGACACAAGTTACAAACCCAGTTTTAAACTACACCTTTTAAAACATACCGATTCTAAAGATTATAAATGTGCCCATTGTGCTTATCGAACAAATAAAAAACAATGTCTTAAATCACACCTTTTAAAACATATCGATTCTAAAGATTTAAAATGTGCTCATTGCGATTATGCTACAAATAAGAAACAATATCTTAAATCACACCTTTTAAAACATATCGATTCTAAAGAATTTAAATGTGTTAAATGTAATTACGAGACAAGTAACATATACCACTTTAAACAACACCTCTTAAAACATACTGATTCTAAAGATTTTAAATGTGCTAAGTGCGATTTTAAGACAAGTAACAAATATTACTTTAAACAACACATTTTAACACATACCGATTCTAAAGATTTCAAATGTGCTATTTGTGATTATAAGACTAATTACAAAAGCAGCTTTACACAGCACCTTTTAAATCATACCGATTCTAAAGATTTCAAATGTGCTCATTGTGATTATGAAACAAATAAAAAGCAATGTCTTAAATCACACCTTTTAAATCATACCAGTTCTAAATATTTTAGATGTGTTCATTGTGATTATGGAACAAATAGAAAACAATGTCTTAAATCACACCTTTTAAAACATATCGATTATAAAGAATTTAAATGTGCTCATTGTGAGTATGAAACCAATATTAAACAATGTCTTAAAACACATCTTCTAAAACATACCGATTCTAAAGATCTTAAATGTGCGCATTGTGATTTCGGGACAAGTAACAAATACTACTTTAAACGACACCTTCTAAAACATGCAGATTCTAAAGAATTTAAATGTGCTAATTGTGATTACAATACGAATTACAAAAACAGTTTTACACGACACCTTTTAAATCATATCGATTCTAAAGAATTTAAATGTGCCACTTGTGATTATGAGACAAATCACAAAACCAGTTTTAAGCAACATCTTTTAAATCATACCGATTGTAAAGATTTTAAATGCGGTCATTGTGATTATGGGACGAATAATAAACAATGTCTTAAATCACACCTTTTAATACATACCGATTCAAAAGCTTTTAAATGTGTTCATTGTAATTATGGAACAAATAAAAAACAATGTCTGAAATCACACCTTTTAATACATATTGATTCTAAAATTTTTAAATGTGCTCATTGTCATTATGGAACAAATAAAAAACAATGCCTTAAATCGCATCTTTTAAAACATACCGATTCTAAACATTTTAAATGTACGAATTGTGATTACAAGACAAATTACAAAAATAACTTTACACAACACCTTTTAAGTCATACTGATTCTAAAGAATTTAAATGTGCTAAATGCAATTACGAGACAAGTAACAAATACCACTTTAAACAACACCTTTTAAAACATACCGACTCTAAAACTTTTAAATGTGCCAATTGTGATTACGAGACAAATTACAAAACCAGCTTTAAACAACACCTTTTAAAACATACCGATTCTAAAGATTTTAAATGTGTTAATTGTGACTATGAAACAAATTATAAAACCAGCTTTAAACAACACCTTTTAAATCATACCAACGCCAAGGAGTTTAAATGTGCTCATTGCGATTATGAAACAAATAATAAACAATGTTTTAAATCACACCTTTTAAAACACAACAGTTCTAAAGATTTGAAGTGTGCCCATTGTGATTATGGAACAAATAAAAAGCAATGTCTTAAATCGCATCTTTTAAAACATGCAGATACGAAGGTTTTTAAGTGTACTAATTGTGATTACAGGACAAATTACAAAAAGAACTTTACAAGACACCTTTTAAAACATTCCGATTCTAAAGAATTTAAATGTGCTAATTGTGATTACCAGACAAATAGTAAACTCTATTTTAAGCGACACCTTTTAACGCACGCAAACCGTTTTTACAAGGAAGAAACTTCTCTTTAAGTTTATTAATTCTGTGTCACATATTTTTGTTTACAAATGTTGAAAACACATTTCGCAATATGCAGTGGTTTTTTTGGTATATAGAATAGAATATGCATAAGTATATGGAATCAAACATAACTTAAACGTATGTAATTTTCTGCTTTAATTTTTACCTATTATGCGAGCTGTTAGAATTAAATTTGCTTACATGTAAAAACTATGTCGATTTAACAATTTTGTAATGATAAAGAAATAATAGGTATTTATTTATAAGGATTTTCTTGAATTTATTGTTTAATTAGTGAACAACGAAGTCAATATTTAGTCTATTTGGCAATTATGTGAACCACCTGGTCGTCCACTATGACCCTTAAATGTCATGTAGAACTGCAGGAAAATAAATGAGACTACCACTTCACTATTTGTTACTGAAAATGACTTCAAAAGGATATTAAAACTTGGTTAAACATTTATTTTCGCAATTTTATAAATCGCATTAGGAAGTCTCTTCTACATGAAATGCATTGGTGATTAGTCGGCTTTCTCTAGTCCAGAAGGTATCTGAAGGTCCTGGATATGGTAACCTTAGACTACATTCCGGCATTTACGGTCACTACTTTAAGTCGTTTACACGAGCTTATTGCTACTCACACAGCTTCATTGCCTACACTTCACCTCTTGGAGGAAGAGCACAAACGCTCCCCGTAGAAGGTAAACAAATCGAGTAAATGTGATTAAAATTACGCCACTCTTTTTGTTCACTAGAGACGAAGGATTTATTCGCAAGAGAGGATTAAAGTTTCGTAAACTCATCGCTCCGCCACTGGAAGTTACGTTGAGCATGAAAGTGAACACTTGTCGGTACTTGAGATACAGCCAGAACATTTTGTGCAACTGTACCCAGAGACTAGTAGCACAGCTTACTTACTATCCAGCTGCACAACTCTCTTGGCGGGAGCGGTTTGCGCCGATCTACGCGCGCAGTGCTTATGCCCCGCCTCTTGGGGTAAAAGACTGCATTGCCTGTTTTGGCGTGCAATCAAGCCCAGTGTTGCCACGTAGTAAATCAGATTTACTCACACTCACAATTGCTAAAAGTAGACATAACAGGCGCTTTTTTCAGTTTCAATTAGGCAATAAAATTTATTAAACACTTTCATTGCAATATTACGTAATATTGTACAGCAAATTCTAAACGTTCACATTACAATACAGCACAAAAATCACCTACTACGGTACTGTGAAGCGACCGTGCGATGAAAATTCGTTTAATCCGGCCCCGACTTTTACCCCAAGCGCGAGAAAGTGCGCACCATTCTATCTCGCTTGGTTGTGGACCGCCAGATCAAAGGCGCCGCTCGAGAGTTGCGGAGCTGGATAGTAAGTAAGCTGTGCTAGTAGTGGCTGGTAAGAAATTTGCGTAATTGTTTCTTGATAACGTTATTGCTGCTAGAAATGAACGAAAATGATGACGCCGTTCCACTTGTCAAAATCGAACCAAAACAAGAAGAAGAAATCCATGCCCATCTTCAAGATAACATTTTAGTAAGTAACGAAGCATTGGTTACAATAAAGAACGAAAGTACCAATACTGCACAGTGTTCCAAATTGTTCAATATTGAAGAATTACAACAACAAACTGATTGTGAATGGAATATTAAAGTTTCTAATGATTTTTTTGGTGACTTCAATCAACAAACAACAAACAGTCAGCTGCAGGGTCTTTTGAAGCATAGTGTTTCAGGCTATAACTGTGCTCATTGTGAATATGGAACAAAGAATAAACAACTGCTTCAACGGCACATTTTAACACACAAAAGTTATGCTCTACAATGTGGTAGTTGTGATTACAACACAAATAGTACATCCTACTTTAAAAAACACCTTTTAACACACAAAATTTCTAAAGATTTTAAATGTCCTGATTGTGATTATGAGACAAACTACAAATACTACTTTAAGCAACACCTTTTAAATCATACTGATTCTAAAGATTTTAAATGTGAGCATTGTGATTATGGAACAAATGTAAAACAGTGCCTCAAAATACACATTTTAACACACAAACTTTCTAGAAACGTGCTAAAATGTGCGATTTGTGCTTACGAGACAAGTAACAAATATCACTTTAAGCGACACCTTTTAAATCATGCCCATGTTAAGGATTTTAAATGTGGTAATTGTAATTACCAGACAAATGTTAAATCCCACTTTAAACAGCACGTTTTAAAACATAAAGATTCTAAAGCTTTTAAATGCGCCAATTGTAATTACAGGACAAACCACAAATATTACTTTAAACAACACCTTTTAAATCATACTGATTCTAAACATTTTAAATGTGCTAATTGTGATTATGAAACAAATTACAAACCCAGCTTTAAACAACACCTTTTAAAACATAAAGTTTCTAAAGATTTTAAATGTGCTAATTGTGATTACAAAACAAACAACAAATACTACTTTAAACGACACCTTTTAAATCATACCGATTCTAAAGATTTTAAATGTGCGCATTGTGATTATGGAACAAATAGCAAACAGTGTCTTAAAAGACACATTTTAAGACACAAACATTCTAGTAACGTTCTAAAAGGTGGTAATTGTGATTACGAGACACGTAACAAATACCACTATAAGCAACACTTTTTCAAAGATTTTAAATGCCCTAATTGTGATTACCAGACAAATGTTAACTCCCACTTCAAAAAACATCTTTTAAAACATACCGATTCTAAAGATTTTAAATGTGCTAGTTGTGATTACGTGACAAATTACAAACCCAGCCTTAAACAACACCTTTTAAAACATATGGTTTCTAAGGATTTTAAATGTGCTAATTGTGATTACGAGACAAATATCAAAAACCACTTTAAAGAACATCTTTTGATACATAAAGATTCTAAAGATATTAAGTGCACTAAATGTAATTACCAAACAAACAACAAATACTACTTTAAAAGACACCTTTTAAAGCATACCGATTCCAAAGATTTTAAATGTGTTAAATGTAATTACGAGACAAGTAACAAATACCACTTTAAGCGACACTTTTTAAATCATTCTGATTCGAAAGATTTTAAATGTGCTAATTGTGATTACCAGTCAAATGTTAAATCCCATTTTAAACGTCATCTTTTAAAACATACGGACTAAGGATTTTAAATGTGCTAATTGTGATTACAAGACAAATGGCAAAAACAACTTTCACCTAGGACTGTTAGGTGCACACTAAAGTCCAATGTAAAAAATAGAACGCGGCAACACTGTAAAAAAACAGAGTAGTACATAAGAGAGTTGGTTTTTGTAAACATATTCTAAAATAAAATTTTTATGATCAAATAAAACCAAATTCAAGGATCACCCCTGAGTTGCACAGCTGAGGGTAACTGTTATGCAGGCTTTCTCGATGAAGATCACTACTTTTAATTATTACTTAATTTAATTTTCAGGGCGTCGATTCCCGAAGATGTGCTTTGTTCACATCGACTGACCTTGATGTGAACGTGAATGTCACTGCATTCTCGAACCTATAATACCACATCGAGCGAAAAGTTGATCGAACGCAACGGTCTAGACCACTCGTTGCGTGAAAGTCATGCGCAGTTCCAGCTACAGGACGGATCTTGCAGCTGTTTTGCTATAGAGGTTATTCAGTGCCCTAACCTATAAATTCACATATTTTCTGTGAAATAAAACATGGAATTGTTCGAGGATTTTCTGGTTATTAATAACAGTATCCTTAATGCAAAAACGAAACAAAATACAAAACTGACAAATGACAGTTCAATTCTTGTCTGTGATTGGTTAGCGCATACAGTTTGTTCGCGATTCGGGAATGCAGCTAAACTTGAACTTATCCCTATATATATTATACTTACTTCTCTATATATATGACTTATCCCTATCGTATCATATATATAAGAGAAGTATAAGATTTTCTGGTTATTAATAACAGTATCCTTAATGCAAAAACGAAACAAAATACAAAACTGACAAATCACAGTTCAATTCTTGTCTGTGATTGGTTAGCGCATACAGTTTGTTCGCGATTCGGGAATGCAGCTAAACTTGAACTTATCCCATATATATATATATATATATATCTTATATATATATATATATATATATATACACACTTCTCTTATATATATGACTTATCCCTATCGTATACATATATATAAGAGAAGTATATATGATCGTATACGATCATGACGTCATGGCAGCCGGTCACATCACGGAGCATATCGACTAACTTCGGGAATCGATACCCAGGTTGTTTAGTTGTACAGATACATGTGTTGCTGTCATTTTATATCATGAGCATGCGTAATACAATACTATAGACCATTCGCACCTTAGTATGCAGTATGGGGCTTATGGAGAAACAGTACATGCTTGCCAAACTTATTATAGGATCGATTACTGCACCGTAAAACGGTAGTTTAGACACTATTTATTACTTTTTAACCTAACCTCAGAAGTCAAAAAGGTAAATTAATAACAAGTTGTAATTGTTTGTCAAATGTGGCCGAGAACAGCTTGTATTTATTAAGTCCCCAAAAATTTACAAATGTACAGTATACATATTAGTCACTGGAATCGAATTGAAATTCATCGGAAGATGACTGCGACACTTGAATTATAAATTCTTCAACATCATCTTGAAGATAATCTGCTGCCCACATGCCATCTTCGATAGTTTTCACGTGATTGACATAATGTTGCCAATTTTGAACCGTAACTTGTGAATAACCCATTTTTATTAATTCTTCCATGTCCTTTATTTTAAATGTTTTGTTATTCATTTTGATATGATGTTTAACTTGAGCCCACACCATTTCAATGGGATTTAATTCACAATGGTATGGAGGTAAACGGAGAATCTCGTAACCTTTTTCTTGTGCAATAACATCAAGCTTATTTTTGTCGTAGTGATGCCGAACATGCGCAACAGAAGCCAGTAGGTCTCGTTTTAATGGATTTTCTTCAATCGGTACATTTTTCTCACGAAGCCAATCTATAATGTGTTCTTTTCTCCACGACATTGTTGGTATCTTCTCCAACTTTCTACTGTGGTACGAGGCATTGTCAATAACAATGACTGAATTCGGTGGCACATTTGGTAGAAGCTGTTCAAAAACCACTTTTCATAAGTGTCTGCATCCATTTCGTTGTGTGCATCAGCAGTGTTCTTTTTGCAGAGAAAAGTCAGTTCCGCGCCCGGAATAAAACCATTATCACCACCAGCATGTACTAACGCAAAGCGAGGCCCTAGACCAGTGGGTGATTTTAAACCTGTACTGAGTCCTTTGATGAATGCCTGACGATTGCTTTCAACGGTGGTGTCATGCCACGCCCTGCTCACCGAATGACCAATGTTAACCCATGACTCATCCGTATACACAATATTTTTACCTAAAATATAAATATTATGTAATTTGCAATTAAATATAATAAAAAGATTAAGCACCTTCTTCTCTCAACTTCCTGATGCGACGTAGGTATTTATGTCTCCATCGTATAATATCATCCCGTTCAATAAGGATACTCTTGCGGCCAACCTTCTTAAATTCAAAACCCATATCTTTCAAGAGATTGAATAATGTGGTGCGTTTAAAGTTGGGTAGATCGTTATCGTCATTTACGGAAGCTAAGATGCTGTTCATAGTTGGTGGAATATTTGTAATGAAGAAGTTATGCACTTTACGTCGAATAACTGATTGCACATTTTCATCATACACATGAAGACGATCATTGCTTTGTTTCCCTTTTCTTTGCTTGCGTTTTTTCGGGCTTGATACACCTTCGTTTCCGTCTTCCTTTTTAATGGCATAGATGCTCCGTTCAGAACAACATAAAGCTTTACTTGCTTCTTTCACAGCTGCAGTAACGTTCATCGTTCCCAAGAAATAGTTCAGCACGTTGATAATGAGGTGTTTCTCCTTCCGGCTAAAACACTCTCCTTTATGGCGTTTCACGTTAGCAGATCCTGCTTCAGCTTCGGCTTCCATTTAATGGGATATTCTAAAAAGATGAAATCAAATAACGGTTCTACAAGAACACTCAAAGTTACCTTGTATATAAAGTACGAGATGGAGGCGTTCTTAAAAGAACGATTTTTAAAGCAATGAGACAATAAAATGTGTTAAATACGAAAGACAAAAACGAACCACACACGTAATGACAATACAAGAAGATTTGACGTTATATTTTGTTTTAAAGCTTAAATTCAATCATATGTAAGTTTGGCATCATTGCGGTAAGGAATAAGGATAGCGTTATTGAAGAATGACGCAAATTAGTAAAGGAGGGATATAGTCCATAAGACCCCATACTGCATACTACAGTGACTTTATAGAGACAGTGGCGACAACAGGGTATCTCGTTTTTGATTGGTCGTTGGTTCCGGTCGCCATATTGGAGCTAAATTCCAAACTGGCCAATAGAAAGCCTTCAAAACGACGCGGTGCACTCCGTGCTATAATTATTTTGTTATACTGTTTTGACAGTGTCACCTGTAATTGTCACGGCTTCATGTTACTAGTTTACACTTTGCTTCTTGTATTTGCTTTATTTTACGTTTTCCGTCTCCAGTTTTATATAAACTCGATTTTTAAAGACGCATATAGTTTGGATTTATTACGATATTATAAGGTATGTAATTCGCTTAGTGTTTTTAGATGTAAAACTGTGCCTAACCTTACGACTGGTAATTGATGTAAAATTTTTTTCAGGAGCCCTAAATACCTAATGAGTTTAGATAGAAAACTGGTTAGAGAAGCAGCTTATCCGAAATTTAGCAGCAAATTCATTTGTGATCGTAAATACGTTTGAATTGGTTTCATGTTTGCTGGAGCACATGGAATATTGATCTCTTGTACTCCGTGGACTAGATCAACGTGTTTTGTCTTCCATTTAAGAGACTAAAGAAATACTTTTAAGTCCGGAAGGAGCAACACGCGACAGGGGACAAGAAGTGACAGAAGACACTGAAATGTCAAACACAATTTAATGATTATTTATATGTACATTTTGGATATTGCACCATATTTCATACTTATTATACTGTTTTCCATATACCCATACCTTTTTGAATTTGGGAGGCATTTGTTTTCCCATAGGTTGTTCTGCAAAGCTTTAAACGATCATTTCTGCGCCGTTCGTTTTGAACAAGAATCTTTACTTAAATGAAACTGACATTTATTATTCTACGCTCACAATTTGACATGACAAGGGATATTGATCTTACAATCAATTTTTTAGCTCCAATATGGCGGATTATGATAAGTTGTCGCCACTGTCCTTATAAAGTCACTGTACTGCATACTAAGGTGCGAATGCTCTATAGTAGGGAAGTGGCTCTATAGCCTATACAACAAATGTCAGTGCGCCCCCAAACGCCTGACAGTGCTGGTTCTCTCGTAAGGTCTACGCTTATTTTCCCACGCTTAAACATTAACCCTTTGTTTTAGTTGGAGAGACTACACTAGTGTACTTTTATCTGCCTCTCTGTATCATTATAATTGCGAATGTGGTGCTTTTTGCGCGGACCGCTTTCAGGATACGGGAAAGTGGTGCCTGGATTCACTCGGTTTCAACTACGCTGATGTCAAGCTGCACCTTTATAATGAAGTAATTACTTCAAAGATACAGCGGTGATCGCGTAAAATATCAATTTCGTGCGAATATGGCTTCTATACTAGCACGACTGAGCGCTACGCCGGTTCAAAACCGAATGCCCTCAAAAATCTCCTCCGGATTAATCCCCACCTATCTTTCCAAATTAATTGACGCCACAAAATGGTTCTTTATTAATGCCATCTTTTGATCAAGAATTAATCCGATTCGTTTCATCTAGCGAATTCCAAGAGGGCTAAGGTCATAGCCCAAAATCCCACGCTCGTTTAAATGTGGAATCTTACTATTCATAAGGCATTCAGAAGCAAAATTCTAGGTTCAGGACGAGTCTATGGTTCTTCCACGCTAACTTTGGCCATGGAGGCATCTCTGGGACTAGAGCAATGGAGGCAAAGGCTCGAAAGGCTTCCTTACGGCTAAACGATTGTGACGATGCAGCCTTGGGCAAGGGCGGATCTGGGAGCAATCCTTCAGATCCAATCCCCTGCTCGCAAGAAAGGATGTGATTCGGGCTATCTTACTAAGACCAAGAGTTATAAGGTCACTCTCCCGGATAGGGAGCAGTGGCTGAACTCAGATGGCCCGTTCTTCAAACCGGAGAGATTAAAATTTTATCTCCAGTGGATTCTTCCATTTCTGAATCTGAGTCTAAAAAATCTTGTTTGTCGAACGGTTTCTAATTGGTGATATGATTTTTTAAAACTTTTCCAAGCTGAACTGGAAAAGCGCCCCCTTTTCTTTGCAGGGTAGGGTGCTATAGTACCTATATCAAATTTTTTAGCAGTTGCTGAAGCTCATATTTTATTCTTTGCACCTTTGAGCGTTAATTTTAATATTTACGGGTATCAAATCATGAGATGAATAAAGTGGTTTCTTCACTACCTGATTTACCATTATGATTTATTTAATTTTTTACATTTAATGTATAATTAACACAAGCGTATGTTGTATGGAAGGAGGTGCTTACTACAATGTTCCTACGCTTCCTATTCCGGGTCGCAACACATTATCTTCAACGCATCCATTTCACAATCGTAAGGACTGAAAAGCCAGAAGGAATAGTGTCAATTAAATTATTCAACAATTTGTTCCAGTGAAAACAGTAATCATTTTATGGTACTAGACGAAAGCTTATACCAAAAATATCTGGATTAGAGAAAAGAAGAACTTACCAATACACTTTACCATGCTCGCAAATTCCATTGGTACTGCAATAACAGCCTCTGAAGCTGCAGGCTGCTACCATACCAATTAATACCATTAGTAGAGTAGTCACGATCAGTAGCTTAAACATTTTGAATTCTGTATTTAGATACTTCACGTTTGTCCACGCTTTTATAGTATAGGTACAGTTGAGAGGCGGAATCTTATCGTATTTCGTTGATTACAGATTAGCCACTTCAATTTTCAAGTGTTTGTGCGGCATTCCTTGTCTCCTTCGATCATGCTGGCATCTTTAGAACTTCTATGACCCCTTCGGCTTCTGCCGAGACGAGCATGTTCATCTTAATAATTATCTATCCAAGCTCATGTCAGCATTGGAGTTCTTTTTATTATCTTGGTAGATATTTTCCACATTTAGAACACTATCGTGTCTCGTGAAATCATATCTTGTATCAATCTCGACTCAGAACAACAAAATACACTTGAACACGTGTAAAAAAATTAAAAAACAAACGAAAAACAACAATCTGAAGGCAAAGCACTTGATAATTATTTATATCCAGAGGTGAACATGAGGTTTGTTAGGTCGAAGAATCCAGAATGGTCGAAGATCAGGAGCAGGAATGGTGCAATTTCTAGAAAGGCAAACAAACTGAGATAACCGAGTGGAAACGTAGTCGCTCGAAGAAAATCAAACAAATCGTGTCAAAGAGGCCGAAAGTGGACAATGATCTGAATAAACTAACGCAACCAGAGAAGATAAAAAATGATCAAAGTCCTCGTGTGAGATCGAAGGGACTTCAGCGCATTTTTGTGTGGCAGATCAGTGTTTTATTAGCCAATATTGACTCCACCATCAATAAGATCTTGCCGAAAGCTACCACGTTCACTTTGTCGGTACCATTTTCTCACTTACCGTGCACTTGCAATTCGCGTTTGAAGTTTTGACTCCACCATCAGTAAAATCCTTTGGGGGTTACCATATTCCCTTTGTCGACACCCACTTCTGATCACCCGCAACAATTCGGATTTGAAGTTTCGACTCCACCATCAGTAGAGATCTCGTCTACATTCCCTTTGTCGATACACAGTTCCGACGTCCCGTTCATTCGTAATTCACATTTTGGTAGATTTCGCTAAAATCCCGGCATAAAATCGTATTCAACTTTTGGGTACTTCACATAGCTCGACCTTCTATTAGTGACACGAGAAAGAGAGACCGCGATTCGCGCTGTAAGAAACTTTTGGGCGCCCAAAGTCGACTACCCCTCGAAGCGCGCCGCGCAAAAGGTGGTTTATTTCGCCCCTAGGAAAAAAACACAAAATTCCGCCACGCAGGAGTTGTGCGCGTTGACAAGATCTTCCCGACGACACCAATTTGAAAACAATCGGAGAAAAACTGTAGAAGAAGATAGATAAAAACTGAAAAATCTCCAGGTTAGTATAATACGCTCGGGGATGGCGTCCAGATGTCGTCGACTCCAAATCTTGTAGCCCCATCCCTAACGTTCTTAATTACACGGCCCCGATAGTTACATGTACACTCCTTGTCTTTTTACAAGCGTTTTTCTACGGGCGCGCATTTACTGCCAGCCAGCCAGCCAGCCAGCCAGCCGACCAGCCAGCCAGCCAGCCAGCCAGCCAGCCAGCCAAAGTGAGATTAAAAGCTACTTTTTACAAAAAAAATTTTTTGCAAAAATGCGCTAAAAAGAACCGACGCGTTGTTAGGATTACAGAGAGGGGAAAAATGAGGTTGGGTGGATTCTGGCCGTACTAATTTTTAGAATTTGAAGAGATCAAAAATTATGAGGAGGCAAAACCCGAATGCTTATTTCTGGATTACTAGCACTATGTGCTACGCCGGCTCAAAACCGAATGGTCTCAAAAATCTCCGGAATAATCCCTACCTATCTATGCTAATTAAATGGCGCCCAAAATGGCATTTTATTAATGAAATCGGTCATTTTTTATTAAGCATTAATTGGATTTGTTTCTTGTAGCGAATTACAAGCACTTTCGTGATCTCGAATCTCAACTGTACTGTAGGCCCCGCACGAGGGGCAAGTCACAAGCCCACAGAGACGGGACTCTGCTAACGAAAACTCTTCGGTTTAGAATCTATGTGGGATATGAGTTGCTATTTCCATGTTGCTTTTAATTTAATAAAAGGGTTTTATTGCACCAAAGATGAGCCACCGGATGTACATCAGCTACCTTGTTTTGTTATCTGCTTGCAATCCAAGCATTTCTTTGTTTTACAACTTGCTTTTAAGCGTTTTTTGCTGTCGTGCTTTGAATACGTGATTTATGCAACAATTTCGTATTTACGTCTTATTACTATTAAGATTGTTATCGAATGACGAATGCAACCTTTGCCGGTACTTGAGCTACAGCCAAAGCTAGTATATGTTAAGCATTGAATAAAAATAGTGTTTTTATTCAATATTAATGGTTAATAGTTATAAAATAGGGTGTGATCTCAGAGTAAGACACTCTAAGGGCGGGATTGGTTAGAAATTGGTATTGTGTGATATTTTTGATAAACAAGAACACATTTCTTGATAACGTTATTGATACTAGATATGGACGGAAATGATGTTGCACCACTCATTAAAATCGAACCAAAACAAGAAGAAGAAATCGATTCAAATCTTCAAGAAAACGTTTTAGTTAGCAACGACGCATTGGTTACAATAAAGAACGAAATCACCAATACTGCACAGTGCTCCAAATCCCTTTATAATGAAGAAGGACAACAAACTGATTGTCGATGGAATCATGTTTCCAATGATTTTGAATGTGACTTCGATCCACAAACAACAAAAAGTAAGCTGCAAGTTAAACAATTGCTTCAACAGCACATTTTAACACACAAACGTAATGTGCTAAAATGTGCCAATTGTACTTACAAGACAAGCAACAAATACCACTTTAAAAGACATCTTTTGAAACATACGGGTTTGAAATGTGCTAATTGTGATTACGAGGCAATCAACAGATACTACTTTAAACGACACCTTTTAAAACATACTGATTCTACATCATTTAAATGTGCTAATTGTGATTACAAAACAAATGATAAATACTATTTTAAAAAACACCTTTTCAATCATACCGGTTCCAAAGTGTTTAAATGTGCTCATTGCGATTATGGAACAAATAATAAACAATGTCTTAAACGACACTTTTTAACACATAACGATTCTAAAGATTTTAAATGCGCTCATTGTGACTATGAAACAAAGTATAAAACTAGCTTTAAACAACACATTTTAAATCATACCGATTCTAAAGATTTTAATTGTGCTCATTGTGATTATGGAACAAATAGTAAGCAATGTCTTAAACTACACCTTGTTAAACATACCAATTCTAAATATTTCAAATGTGCTCATTGCGATTACAAAACGAAGTATAAAACTAACTTTGAACAACACCTTTTAAAGCATACCGATTTTAAAGATTTTAAATGCACTCATTGTGATTATGAGACAAAGTATAAAACCAGCTTTAAACAACACCTTTTAAGTCATGCCGATTCGACAGGTTTTAAATGTGTCAATTGCAATTACAAGACAAATGTTAAAGTTTATTTTAAAAGACATCTTTTGACACATACAGTTTCTAACGATTTTAAATGTGTCCATTGTGATTACAAGACAAATCTTAAAGTTTACTTTAAACGACACCTTTTAAGACATAAAGTCTCCAAAGATTTTAAATGTGCCAATTGTAATTACCAGACAAATGACAAATGCAACTTAAAACGACACCTTTTAAAACATACCGATTCTAAAGATTTCCAATGTACTAATTGTGATTATAAAACAAATTACAAACACTACTTTACACGACACCTTTTAAAACACACCCATTCTAAACATTTTAAATGTGCTAATTGTCCTTACGAGACAAATTACAAATACTACTTTAAACAACATGTTTTAAAACATACCGATTCGAAAGATTTAAAATGTGCTCATTGTGATTATGGAACAAATAATAAACAATGTCTTCAACGACACCTTTTAAAGCATAGCCATTCGAAAGATTTTAAATGTGTTCATTGTGATTACAAGACAAATGTTAAGGTGTACTTTAAACGACACCTTTTAACACATAGTTTCTAAAGAATTTAAATGTGCTCATTAATTTAAACAACATTTTTTAATGGACACAAACCGTTTTTACATGGAACAAATTTCTCTTTAAGGTAATCATTTAATTGTATAGTGTGTGTGTGGCTTCATGAGAGGGAGGGTGTCCTAATCTACGTTAATAAAATGTTGGCTATATGTTTGTGGATCTCAGTGCAAGACATAAAGATAGAGACGCCTTACGTTTGTTCAAAGCCTGTCAATATTGAAGGCAATTTGTCACATTTCCCGAGATTGTTATATCTTGCTCTATAGATTTTTTTTTATGTTCTACTTTTAGCTGCTAGGAGATATTAGAATTAAAAGTAGACATTTGCTCACTTGTGGAAACTCGTCGGTTTATTTATTTACCCCCCACAACGTTCAATTCACCTTCGAAAAAAAGCAACCGCGAATCAATTTGGCCCAGCGAATTAAATTAATTCTGGGAATCAAATCCAAGATGGCGGAAAATGTGGCACACTTCTACTAGGGTTTCTAAAAGTCTTGACGGAAAAAAGAGCTACTTTAGTTCCTAGACATGTTTTGAACAGACTAATAAACGCACACATTTTTCGAGCTTCTAAAAGGCTCTTTGGGAGCTCTCACGGTCTTTTAATACTGAACAATCCTTTTAAACAGTCGATGAATTAAAAAGTGACGGCGTTGGCAAAAATTCTTCTATTAATATGTCAAAATCTAATTTCATTTTGTGACAATTTTTCGGTCTCAGATTTTCTGGCATTTCTTGCCATTGTTGGGTTTACTAGAAAAAGGAGTGCTATAGGAATAGCCTTGCCTTGAGATTATTATTTTGGTTTGATTTTAAATTGTTTATGCCTTTTCGAGTGGCATTGTGATAAATATTACGAGAATAGCAGATAAAAGATTAGATTGTGCATGTTTTAGATACGGGAAATACCGATCAAGGCAACAAGATGAACTGCGTTTTGCTATAACTCGAAGAACATAAACTCAATGATGGCAAGAGTAATGGGCGACTAAGAAGAGCTTGTATTGTTCGTGCGCCCATCTGCGGCGAGTCCCAAGAAATAAACGATGGAGCCGAAGTGAAGGGAAAGAAGTGGGGGATGGTAATTAAAGCCGAAGATTACAAGAAGGCGGACAATGATGGCAAAGAAGCCAAACATCAAACGGAAGTTACAAAAAAATATATCAAAAGATGAAATGTGTATTTCATTAGTTCCGGAAAACGCTGATAGAACTCCGCTTAGGGCAAAACCCATCTATACGCTATAGTCTGGTAGACATTTTTGGGTAGGTATTTGAGGCACGCTGAAAACTTGTCCAACACTTCTCCAATAATACCCAAACACAGAAATGCAGACCTGGCTGAGAAGTGGCGGGGTTATAACACTTTGCCAGGGGCCTTCAAAATTTGAAAAAAATAATGTCATTAATTTGTGAATTAATTTCAGACATATGCAGATATACACTAAAACGCTGCAACAACTATTAAGTATGCGAAATCGATAAAAAAAACTTGTCTGAAATTGATTGACAAATCAATGACGCAGGGCCAAGGGACTCCTGATTTGAAGTGTATACTGGCCGCAATAAATATAGTGTACTTTGATCACTTTTTACGAGAGTTTCAGGAGAATTGTCTTTATTTCGGCATAAGAAACGTGAAAATTTCAACATGATACAATTACAACTAATTCAGATGACATTAATAACTAACTACTTCCTACGCATTCAGATACTCGACTGGGCATACATTCTTTTTTCAAACTTTGAAGGCGCCTGGCAAGGTGTTAGCCCCGCTTAACCAAAAATGTCTACCACCTCTCCTACTACTTTTTTTTTTTTTTTTTAGGCATCGGCTTCTGTGGCCATTAGCCTTACTTCACTTTTCGAATTGGCATATTTTGACGGTTATAGCCTATTCAATATACCGATGTTTCTCATGAAATTTATTGTGTTTACACATTCATTTCTTCCTTTCAGGTTGTCTTCCCAATTCCTTTTAATATTAAAGGTAACGCGTTGTGCGTCGTATTGTGTGCAATCACATAGTACATGCTCCGCCGACAAGGCAACGTCGCATGTCTCACATTCGGGAGCGTTCTCTCCCATCAGCAAGAAACTATGCGTAAGGGCGGTGTGCCCTATCCGCAATCTGTATAGTTTCGTTAGAGCGTATCTTCCCAACTTTACATGCAGTAATGGTCCTGGGTTTGGTTTAATCTTCCTCAGTTTCCTTTGTGCCTCTGTCCACATTCCCTCCCATTTGTTTTTCACTTGACCCCCAGCAATCAACCGCCGCGATTTTTTGGTCGAGTCCGTGAAATCTACCACATCTAAATCTAATTCTTCCAGAACTTCTTTCGCTCGCATGCCCAGAGATCTACAGTTATTCAATCGCGCAGTTCCCGATTGATTCACGAGTATTCGGTGGTTCGGGTGGTTGTCGTTTAACAACACATTTAAATAATACAGCGCGGAGATTTGCTTTCTACGCAGGGACAGCGGAAGAACGTTTACCTCGACGTGAAGGGCGTCGATCGGACTCGTCGGAAAGGCTCCGAGTGAATACCTCAGTGCGAGGTTCTGGACTTTATCGAGTTGTCCTAGCAAAGTGTTGTTACAGGTGGAGTAGACGTTACATCCGTAGTCTAGTTTCGAAAGTATCGGTGCCTTATATATATCGATAAGTGTCTTGGGATCAGCTCCCCACCTGTGGTGGGCGAGTACCCTAATGATATTTAAGAGTTTTCGACATGATGTTAATAGGCTTTCAACGTGACTAGTCCACCTAAGCTCACTGTCAAAAACCAGGCCTAAAAATTTAATTTCCCGAGACACTTCAATGATACGGCCGTTCATGAACAGTACGGGATCATAGTGCGGCCTGCGGAGCCGGCAAAATGCAGTGCCTTCGTCTTCTCTTCCGAGAGCACGAATCCAACTTCGCTCGCGTTTCTATATATACGCTCAATGGCGTCCTGAAGTTTTCGCGTCGCACCACCGACCGTCTCGTTCGGACAACTTATCATGAGATCGTCGACGTAAAGGCGTTTGTCGATATCTCTCGTAACTCCTCGGGCAATCTCTTTTATCGCTATAGCGAAAAGTGAGCAGCTCAACGTGGAACCCTGCGGGACACCGTTCTCCAGCACGCGGTCTCCAGAATGGACATCACCAATCCTGACGGCAAATGTTCGTCTCTCGAGGAACGATTGTACAAACTTGGGTAAATTTCCGCGTAGATTGTAGTTGTACATTTTTTCTACAATGCCTTGTCTCCACGTCATGTCATATGCTCCTCTAATGTCGAAAAATACCGCCACAAGGTGTTTGCGCTGGTCTAGTGCCCGCAGGATTTCATCGCCGAGCCCGACAAGATGGTCGATCGTCGATCGCCCTCTACGGAACCCGGCCTGATACGGTACCAGTACTCCACTACTCTCCAAAAACGATTGGAGACGCACATTCACTAGTTTTTCTAGTAACTTTCCCAGGCAGGAAGTTAAGCTGATTGGGCGATAGTGCTTCGGGAGTGTTGTGTCATATGAGGGATCGATCCGTTACATTAACAACTGCAGGAATTTACTAAAATGGACTTTAATAATAAATGCATACAGCAATTATGATTATTATTATAAGAGTCATTTCTTACACATTGACAATAGACAACGACATTACACTTAAGACTCTCACGAAGTTATCAACTGTTCTCGTTGACAGTCACCAGTACCAACCCCATATTTAACTAACACTACAGGGAGTAGGGGGTCCTTCCCCGGTTTCGGTATCGGGACTATGATGGCTTTCTTCCATTCTCGGGGGTAAGTATGTTTTTGCCAGCAAACGTTAAAATATTTTAAAATACTCTTTTTCAGGTCATCAGTACAATGGCGAAGCATCTCGTTATGTACGCCGTCAAGACCCGGTGCACAAGACTTTGTGCTCCGAATGGCGATTTCTAGTTCCTCTGTAGTAAATGGATCGTTGTACTCCAGATGCTCATCGGTGTCGAAGTCGATCACTCTGGATTCTCTATTTTCTTTTGTTTCGAGAAATGATTCAGAGTAGTTTGCCGAGCTACTGACTCGGTGGAAATAGTCGGCAAGGATCTCGGCTATTTCTTGTGGATTGCTCACTATCGTGTCGTCTGGACCGCGCAGGAATTTTGGATGTCTGGTCTGAGGTCTGCCGGATATTGCTCTGATCTTCCCCCATACCTCGCTTGATGTGACATCTGGCGAGATACTGGACACGTAACGTTGCCAAGATGTTCTTTGGGCGTCCAGAATCAGCCGTCGACACTCCGCTCTTCTCCTTTTAAACTCGACCAAATTTTCATTCGTAGGATGTCGTTTGAATTGCATTAGGGCCTGTTTTTTTATATTGATTTTTTGTTTTATTACAGGCGACCACCACGGAACTACACGGGTAACGTTACATGGTCTCGTTTTCGGGATGCTGCCATCCGCGGCGTTCAGGATTGAAGCGGTGAGTGTTTCGAGGCTTAAATTACTCTCTTCGGGAGGAACGAGTTTCTTTGTAAAAGCCTTCCAATCGGCTTGCCGGATTTTGAAATTCGATATTGCCCTAATGGGAGGGTTCTCATCTCCAATCGTGATAACGATAGGGTAGTGGTCGCTATTGAAGAGGTCGCTCTCCACCTCCCATTTAAGGTAAGTGTGCATGGTCGGGGAGCATATAGACAGATCGATCGAGTCAAAAGTACCTGATCGGACGTTGAAAAAGGTCGGCGTGTTGTCATTTAGGATACTAAGATCCTTATCTTCTATCAGCTCTAAGAGCTCATTGCCACGGGCATCATTCGTTGCTGAACCCCAAACGGTATGATGAGAATTAAAATCCCCTACGAGCACAAAAGGTGTTGGGCGTTGCTGAATAATACGTTCGATTTCTCTAACATCGTAACTTGTGTTTGGTAGATATACATTACACAGTGCAAAACCTCCAATTATATCTAGGTTTATCGCTACAGCTTGGTATGTTGTTGCTACTTCAACCTTCTTATACGGCGTACCTGTGCGGATTGCCAGTGCCACTCCGCCACATGCCCTATCAGGTGAGTTAAAGTCTTTCCTTATAATATCGAAACACTTCATGGTATAGGTACTTCTTGGTTTTAGATGTGTTTCTTGCAAAACGATAACCATTGGGGAATGCTCTTGTATTAACAACCGCAATTCATTTTGATTGTGTATTAATCCCCGGCAATTCCACTGTATAATTTTTAATTGGAATTTTTTTTTAATATTTGGTAGGATCGAGCATCAATAATAGACAACAATTAAACACAAATAAATAAATAAATATGTACAGTAGATAATATTTAAAATATCACTTATCGAATTATCACAGATATCTAGATTTTATTTATTTACTTCGATCTATCACAATCAATATCACAACTAGCTTCCGATTCTGATCCTGGCCTACTAGAGGGCTTTCTCGGCTTGCCCTTGGGCCATCCCTTTTTCTTTTTTGGGTTTTTGGCCTCCGCCAAGGCCTTGTCGTCTACAGATTCAATACTTGAATTTGTAGATAGCGTTCTCATAAGATCTGTTTTTCTTTTAGCACCCCTGGACTCGTCGTCCATTGCCTCTGGGATCTGAAAAACTTCTGTAGGCATTGGCATAGAAGTCGCTACCCTTTGTGGTATCAATTGTTTTAGGCCGTATTAGACGATGCAATTTTTATTGCAATTTTTGCAGCAATTCATTGCCGCAAGAAATTGCACGAAAAATTGCTCCGTGTATGTTAAAATTGCACGTGCAATTTCTTGCGCCAAATATTGCAGCAAGACATTCTGCAATTTTCTGGTTATAGAACTTGTGCTATTTTTCTTGCAATTTGGTAAATATTTTAGTAACATTTAATTTATAAAAAAAATAAAGTGGTATGCACTGGAGAACATTACCCCCCTTATGCTATATACAGGTTTGTTATTTAAAGTTAAAACTGAAATAACCTATTTACGAGGAATTCAAAAATGGATATTGCTGCCGCATCTTTAGTTATTGCGTCTGC
This sequence comes from Photinus pyralis, assembly GCF_008802855.1. Taxonomy (NCBI): domain Eukaryota; kingdom Metazoa; phylum Arthropoda; class Insecta; order Coleoptera; family Lampyridae; genus Photinus; species Photinus pyralis. Next base: position 5,575,024 of record NW_022170878.1, on the reverse strand, counting down.
TGTTGCTCTTTAAAAAAAAGAAACAAAGAAGACGACGACGTTTTTGGACCAGGCTCAATGAATTTAACGAACCTGAGTGTGAATAAGTGCGTGCAAATATAAATAATAAATTGCACGGCCTTCAACAAAGGAATCGTCACAAAACACACGTTTCCTGGTCTACAACAGACGTGAAGTTGCTTTCAAGTATTTCCCAGTGATGCCAATTCCACTTTCATTGGCACCAATACATGATTAGAATTGGGTATAAAAAAATTGCCAAATAAATTGCATAGTGTACCTAATCATTGCATCTTTTTGCAATAATTGCTGCAATAATAGCAGCAATAGTTGCTGCAAGGATTGCAATAAAAATTGCATCGTCTAATACGTTAGTCAAGCATTACAGAGGTAAGTTTCTTTCATTCTCATTGATAATTGTTTTTACCATTATTATGGGCAGTGTTTTTCTGTGAGGAATCGGGTCTAGCCATCATTACTTATATATATATATAATTATATAATAATAAATTAATTATTATTATTTATTATCTTTGAGATGCTAGAATGAACCTGGGCGCTCGATTCCCGAAGATGTGCTTTGTTCACATCGACTGACCTTGATGTGAACGTGAATGTCACTGCATTCTCGAACCTACCACATCGAGCGAAAAGTTGATCGAACGCAACGACTGGTCTAGACCACTCGTTACGTGAAAGTCATGCGCAGTTGCAGCTACAGGACGAATCTTGCAGCTGTTTTGCTATAGAGGTTATTCAGTGCCCTAACCTATAAATTCACATATTTTCTGTGAAATAAAACATGGAATTGTTCGAAGATTTTCTGGTTATTAATAGCAGTATCCTTAATGTAAAAACAAAACAAAATACAAAACTGACAAATGACAGTTCAATTCTTGTCTGTGATTGGTTAGCGCATAAAGTTTGTCCACGATTCGGGAATGCAGCTAAACTTGAACTTATCCCTATCGTATACGATCATGACGTCATGGCAGCCGGTCACATCACATGCACATCACGGAGCATATCGACTAACTTCGGGAATCGATACCCTGAA